>NC_068294.1:8987326-9329826 GCF_025860055.1 Xyrauchen texanus | reverse complement strand
AAAGGAAGGTCGCTAAGGTGACGGGCAGATGGGGTGCATGATCTTGAACCACGGCAGGGCAAGATGTGCTGGATAGCCTCCGTCTACCATCGAAAACTGCAAATGATGGTGTCGCAAAAAAGGCCAGCCTGGGACATGGGGGTGTCAAGGAAGCGAATCTTGTCGGCATCCCTCATCTTGACCAGGCTGAGCCAAAGGTGGCGCTCCTGGACCACCAATGTGGACATCGCCTGCCCAAGAGCCCACGCTGTGACCTTCTTCACCCATAGGGTGAGATATGTCGCCGAGCTCAGCTACTGCATTACTCCTGGGTCAGGACCACCATCGTGCAGCTCTTTCAATGCCTTGGCCTGGTGGACCTGCAGGAGGGCCATGGAATGCAGAAAGGAGGCGGCCCGCTCCCTCGGCCCTGTAAGCCTTCACCATCAGAGACATCATAGTCTTAAAGGCCTTGGATGGGAGCCTAGGACGGTTCCGCCAGGTGGTGGCGCTCTGCGGGCACAAGTGCACTGCAATCGCCTGCTTTACCTGGTGTATGTCCGTGTACCTCCTGGCAGCCCCACCGTTGAGTGTGGTGAGAGCAGCAGAACTCGAAAGCCTGGTCCGGGCAGTGAAAAGTGCCTGCCTCGACTTTGCGAGATCTTCATGCACTTCTGGTACGAAAGGCACCGGGGCAAAGCATGGCTGTAAGTGGCGCTCCGTTCCCTGGAACCAGTCAACAAGCTGAGAGGGTTCAGGGCGGGTTGGAGGGTTCTACTCTAGCCTGACGCATGCGGAAGTCCGGGTAAGCAATGCCGTCAGCTCGTCGTCAGCTGCACATAACCGGAAAGGCGTAAGCCCAGCCGAGTCCTCCGCATTGGACTGAAGCAGCCTGCTCTGCGATGCTGCTATCGAGATCTCATCCTCATCCTGAGTGCTGAATGAGAGGTCGAACCTGCTCTGAGGCAGGCTGCCTGACTCACACAAGCATGGTGGGGAATGGGAGGTCCGTGGGGATTCACCCGGCAGAGTTACTACCATTAAAGTCCCCAAATCGCCCCTAGCTCTAACCGTCGTGGTCTTCTGCCCGTCTTCAGCATGAGTGGCTTTCCTTCGATTGGAAAGCCACGATTGCAATGTGGCCAAGGTCATGCTCTCGCAGTGCGGGCATGAACCATCCAAGAATGCTGTCTCAGCGTGTCTGGAGCCCTGTCACGTGAGGCAGCGATCGTGACCGTGCAGAAGCAGAGAGATAACAACCGCAACCAGGAGCTGCACATAACCAGAAAGTCATCTTTAAATAGAAGCTTTCTGTCAGTGCAAATTCCACTCGCCAAGTTTCATTGGACTATTCTCAATAATCAGAGGTGTTTGGAGCTCCCAAGTGTGACCCCTTGTGTCACTACATCAACACAACTTCAAGTGAGTGACAGATAGGGAACAGCTTTTCCCCAACAAAAGCTCTGTTGAAGGAAGGATGCTTTGGGTGAATTTCAGGTGTCAAATTTCACCCCTAAATAAAAAAATAAAATATTGTTTCTAAAGAGACAATTATTTTCATGACAATTAAGTACATTAGCAAAATATATAACACACGAGGAAGGAAAATTATGTGTAATAATCTCTCTCTCTCTCTGTATATATATATATATACTACCGAAACACTTATTCTTTATTATAATTTTATAATTATAAAAGTCATCAAAACTATTGAATAACATACATGGAACTATGGGAATTATGCTGTGACCAAAATAAATCAAAACTGTGTTATATTTTAGCATCTTCAAAGTAGTCACCCTTTGCCTAGAATTTGCAGACATGAACTCTTAACATTTACAAAACCAAATACTTGAGGTATCACTCTGGGATGCTTTTTAAACAGTATTGAAGGAGTTCCCATTTATGTTGAGCACATATTGGCTGCTTTTATTTATTATTTGGTCCAAGTCATCAATTAAAATTCTTTTTTTTTTTTCTTTTTTTTCTTACATTTTAGTTATATAATGAAATAAAATGAATATGGTGGCACAAATATATTTTTCTCTACATTTCAAACATTTAAGCATACGCCTTTAGATCAAAAGATTTTAAAGATCATGAGAAACATTTCAGTCAAGTGTTTCACAACTTTTGACCGGTAGTGCATATACAGCATGTGTGTGTGTGTGTGTGGGGCGATCTTTGTGTGTGTGTTAGTGTCTCCCAGACATATTTTCATGAGGTTTACTGCTTGTTGTAGGCTACCTACATTCACTCAAGAATGCATTCAACACAGATTCTGTTTTCTGCCTTTTGTGTGTTCTTTCCAAAAGATTCTACATTCTCTCTCTCTGTCTCTCTTTCTCTCACCCCCCACCCTCTCTTTGTCTGTGATGTGACACCTCCTTCTTTGAACGTACAGCAAGCTAATGAAAGCACTGTTTTTGTATGCATCACATGCAGGACTGCAGTGAGAGTGCATTAGTATTCCACTGTAGAGAATAAAGTGATAAGGGACAGTGTGTTTGCTGCACACAGAATGGTTCAGTGCTGTTCCACGCTTGCTGATGCCTCTGGCAAAGGCATATAGTCAGATATAGATAGTTAGATCTCCTTGTGGAAATGTCTATTTTCCATCTCTTTCCTCTACAAAAAACAAGTCAATGTTATAGTGTGTCTATGCAGATTTGAGGTCAGAACACAAGAAATTAAGTAAGGGACAGAGAGATGTACAATGCAATAGCTCAGATCAGTTCGAAATCTCAGATATTGCTTTAAAAAACCTTTTAACACACAAGTTACTGCAATTATTACACAGCTATCAGAATTTCTTAATTCTGATTGGTCAATTATGTCATTCTGTGGCCAGAATCTATTTTTATATAATGACTACTGATAATGAAAACTGTATAATTGACTGTTGCCCCAGGCAAACGATTTCCTTCATAGCTGTGATAGTTTCAGGTCTCTCGTATCACGCTGCTGTCTATTTGAGCTCATATAATAAAATAATTACATCTCAAATCAACATTCATGCCCATTTGATTATTTGGTAAGACTCTACATTAAGGTTGTATTCAGTACGTTAACATTGGTTAGTGCTTGTATTAACAATAAACAATACTTTTATAGTCATTTTCTTTACATATACTATACAATTTTAAACATTGAAGTTGTAAACATTACCATGAATTTACAGTGAACAATAATACTGAATATTTATACCATTATCTTCAAGATTAAAAATGCTGTAAAAAATAATTGTTCATCATAAAACATAATGCAAAAATTTATAATAATGTATAGCTCCTTATTGTAAATTGTTCCTGATTATATATTAAACTGTAAAAGGGATAAAGTACAGTCATCTTGTCATATAAACCCCTTTAGGTTGTACTTTAGCTGACTGTTATTTATCCCTTACTTATTCAATTAATAAATGTAATTATTACAAAACCAGTAAAACGGATGTGTCATGTAAGTTTTGTTTTTATGTGGTAAGGTGCGATGGTAAAAGATATGGACTGTTAAAAAAAAAAGATTTAGATTAATATCCCACAAGGGGTGATCTGTGAATATATCTCTCTCTATAATCATTTATTTTCAGTAAGATCAATAAAGTTTACAGTACTCTTCTTCAAATCCAAAATGCCACTATGCAAATGGATACTGGAAACAGAGGGTGAATTTATCGATTTAGATCAAAAACGAATTTAGATCAAAGACGAATCTGCCCATTCCAGCCTTGCTGAAGCACCCCCAGATCATCACCGATGCTCCACTAAATTTCACAGTGGGTGTGAGACACTGTGGCTTGAAGGCCTCTCCAGGTCTCCATCTAATGATTGGACAACCAGGTGGAGGATTGGTGATGATCTCAGGGTGCTTCAGCAAGGCTGGAATCATGCAGATTCGTCTTTGTGAAGGACGCATGAATCAAGCCACATACATGGTTATCCTGGAAGAAAACTTGCTTCCTTCTGCTCTGACAATGTTCCCCAAATCTGAGGATAGTTTTTTTCCAGCAGGACAATGCTCCATGCCACACAGCCAGCTCAATCAAGGCATGGGTGCGCATGGAAATCTGCCTAGTTGAACTTTGTGTACATGGATCCAGGGGCATGCTCTCCAGGAAATTTTTTATTCTTTTGCAAAAACAACATCAAATCTTTAAATTCTGGTGACTTTCATAGAAGCATTATTTTTTTTCTCGAGTATAAGTAGCGTTCATGTAACCATTGGCTAAAGCATTTCTTCCTGAAACCATTCAGAACAAACACATTCTCGCGGTAAAAAAAAGCAAAATGCACCACAATGAATAGAGCAGAACACAGGTGTATCAAGACCATGGGAGACATTAAAAATGCAGAGAAACGTGACACAATTGTCATAATAATTCCTTCTATCGAATGTTTACATAGAATACATGTACAAAGAAAAACTGCATGAGCTGATGCAAAAACATGTTTGTTTTGAATCGCACCTTGTTCACGTGAAGTTTCTCAAAGTTACCACATACAATTTGATTTGATTGTAGCTACATTTCCATTGTATCCAGTGCTGTTTGTTCTCTGTGTTCATAAATACCCCGGTACTGTTTTACCACGTGAGAAACCAAATGATTCAGTGAGAGTGCACTCGAATTGTACTAAATCACGAATCAATTCAGACCATTTGCCAATTCACTTTGAAAATGTGAATTTCAGAACAGACTCAAATTATTCATTTGCAAATTGGGCAACATTAGTTCTTTTAGACAGCCAACAGAAATACAGGACAAACTTCATGATTGATTTAATATTCTGAGAAAAAACATTTCTCAGGTCAGTAGTAGCGCTTATGGTATGCACAGTGCGTATAGCCATACAGCTGCAGGCGCCACTGAATCAAGGTGTGGATGGAGGACCACTGGATCAAGACCTGGTCATAGCCAGTCCAATCTCCAGACCTGAACCCCATTTAAAACCTCTGGAATGTGATCAAGGGGAAGATGGATGGACACAAGCCATCAAAGAAAGTCGAGCTGCTTGATTTTTTGCACCAGGAGTGGCATAAGTCATCCAACAGCAATGTGAAAGCCTGGTAGACAGCATGCCAAGACACATAAAAGATGTGATTGGAAATCAGGGCAATATTGGTGGAAATTAATTCCACCAATATTGATTTTTGAGGTCTTCCTAATAAAAAAAAAAATGGTATTGTCTTGTTTAAAAATTAATATGAACTTGTTTTCTTTGCATCATTCGAGGTATAAAAACACTGCATCTTTTTTGTTATTTTGGCCAGTTGTCTGCAAAAAAATACTCTAAATGACAATATTTTTATTTGGAATTTTATGAGAAATGTTGTCTGCACTTTATAGAATAAAACAAAAATAAAAATTTTACTCAAAAACAAATTTTGCAGTTGTCACTTAATTTTTTCCAGAGCTATAATTTTATCCATATAGGGTAATATTAGAAGCAAATTAGATAATTATATTAGAAAGTTAGCTATAAAATAAATGTGGAAGCAAAATTCAGATAATGTGGTTGTGGCAGTGCGGAGGGCGGGGCCGGGTCATGAGTCCGCACACCTGGCCCCTAATCAGACTACTTAGCCCTCGATGGGGATAAAGGCAGACCGAAGACGGCAGTGCGACAGAGAGAGAGATTTACAGACAGCTGTCCGACATCTTTGTGTGTGTGTGTGTGTTTGTCTTTTTGTTTCAGTTTTATATTAAACTATTATTTATATTATCATGCTGGTTCTCGCCTCCTCCTTTCCATTAATCCCTTTACACTGGTGCCGAAACCCGGGAAGGAGGAGGGATATACCATATTAGAGTACTCGCCACTACCATCCACCCCAACGGAGTAGCCGCCGCCATCTGCTGGGGGACGGAGGAGACGCCACTGAGAGCGGACAAATGGCTGCTGAACACAAAGGGAGAAGGGGCTCCTAGCCAACCACTTGGAGCGGTCAGAGCCGCTGCCAGGGGCGGGGGGAGACCCCTACCAGCCACTAAACGTGGCGAGGTCGTGACGACCGCCGACCGCGAGCGGGGAGGTGCTCCCGGCCGACTGCCTGGAACGGGAGATCCACTGCCAGGGGCGGGGGAGACCCCTTCTGTTTCCCGAGAACACGCCGGGCTCCTCGGCCTGAGAGAATGGGGGAGGAATGTGGCAGGGTGTAGGGTGGGCTAACCAGGCTAATTAGCCCTCAAGAGGGATAAAGGCGGAACGAAGGCGTCAGTGCGACAGAGACAGAGATTTACGGACATCTGTCCGACACCTGTGTGTGTGTTTGTCTTTTTGGTTCAGTTTTATATTAAACTATTATTTATATTATCAAGCCGGTTCTCGCCTCCTCCTTTCCATTAATCCCTTTACAGTGGTCTTAAAGAATTTGATGAGAATTGTTTGAGTTTATATTCAGATTTCTGATATTAGATTACAGACTTTGGTATCTTTCCAAATGCTCTATTTAGATGTCTAATTTATTCATGAAAAGAAAATCTCAATTTGCTCTCTATTTGTTTTCATTGCTGTCTTTGAAAAACAATCAAGATATTAAAGAGATCTCATTTGCAATTTTCTTTCCTACAGGGTGATTCCCAAGGATTTTCAATAGATTTCCTTTATGCACTTTTACAGGCTTAATCCTAGATTATTTAGTTTTCTATTACTGTATCTTATTTTGCTTCCAGGAAATAAAATATGTAGAAACATATGTAGAAAACAATTTGCAGGCCTATTTGCCTTCTTTAAACTTTGTTATTTCAAAGAAAGTGTACTTCCACTCTCTATATTGTAACTCCAGATCTTTTCTGTGCAAGTTGCTGCTGTTGTTGGTTATGAAACTTTAATAGATAAACATTTGACAGCGCTCACAAACGTAAATGTAAACTGGGTCGGCGGCTGAAACACAAGTAAAAGTTTTAACAGAAGTTATTTAAATAGAAAGTATTCCCTTAGATTATGAAACCCTATTCCTGCAATGCATTCTGGGAAAGCTGCCACCCACTCATGCAATGTTGGGTTGTGTCAAGCAGAGAAAGAGGCACACTGATTCTCTGAGGGACTAAACAGGTTTTTCACAGTTCCAGCTCTCAGCGTTACAACCTCTTGAAAATGTTTAATTACTTTCTTATAGATATTTGTCCTTTGTCCTTTTCATTCATATAGAGGCATTCAAATATAAATGTCTCTCCTGAATGCATATAGAATGTCTGAATGTAATAGGAAGAATCGCGTTTAAATCACATTAGCCACATATGAAAAAAATTATGAAATTATTTAAAAGAAACTGCTCTAATAGCATTTTAACACGTTAATTGATTTTGTATCTAGCATTTTCTTTATCAATATCAAAATCTAAGGTTATAATGTATTTGCTTGCTTGATTGTTCAGTTTTAGATCATGATACCTAACATTTTAACTTCCCTAAAGTATTCATGTCATCTACCTATCTAACTCGAACACAGAATATGTAGGTTCTGGTTTCACATAATTGATTTACACATAAAAAGCTCAAAACATATAACCATTTTTGCTAAATTAAACTATTAATAACAATAAAATTAATCATTTAAATAATATCATGGGTTAATGGAAATAAATTGCTAATTAAAACAGTCCAGCTTGGATTTAACTTTAAAAAAAAAGCAACACTCAGCAGCTCAAAGCAGCATGAATAATTCTCAAAATTCTCCACTTTGATGTTCATCACTCACTGGCAGCTGCTGATTTAGTCTTTATGAACACAAGAGAAGTCACAAAGCCACTGTCTCATCCTCTCCAAATGCAGATGTTGCCTGTTTGAGAACTGCTCATCCAAACCCAATGCCCCCTGTGCTATGACACCATAGCCTCTGTAGAACTGGACCAGCATAGGAAGTATTCATGTCTAATTAGATTTGACCATACATCCACATCCAGCTCATAAATATTAAATTAAAGTAATGTGACTTGGGAATTTTGTTCATTTTCTTGCTCTCTGTTTCTCAATCTTTATTTGCAGCTTAAAAAAAAACTTGGTAGTACTCATCTTCAGTCTCAAATATTGCTCCTTTTTGAGACATTGCTCTGCCAAAAGCAGAGGCTTTACCAGAATGGATATAATCTGTGTTATTTTTAAAGTGTAGAAATGTTCTTTTTCCATATGAAGATCTCATGAAATTGTTTGACCTGGTTGAGTCCACTCATTATAGGATGAGATGGGACACTGGTATACATATTGCTGGGAGAAATCATCATGCTTAATATGGATGCTGTAGGAAAGTAAGTCCTGCCTTACAGTAAGTTCCAATAGATTGCATAGATTACAACAGTGCCCGCCCACTTTTTCAGCCATCTTAGTTCTGCAAGTATTTTTCCCATTCATTCTTTTCCATAGGGATTTCATAAAATCCTTCAAAACAGAGTTCTATGCCATGAACCAAACCAATTAGCTTGGAGGTGAATCACAACATTACAAACTTCGATTTGTAGGATTGAGTAAACCTTCCAGAAAAAAGAAGGCACCAGTATATGTGGTGAGCCATCTGTTACCGGGGGCCCGTTCTTCGTACCTTGCTTAAAACATCCGAGATCTAATGAGACATCCAAGATGATATCATCGTGCTAATCATGATCCGGCTAATTGGGTTCTTCGAACACACCTGTTGTTTATGATTAGTATCGCTGGATTGAGTTATCTAAGATAATTGCGCGTTCATGCGTTGGTTTAAAAAGGGATATGTATCGATAGTAGAAACATTGATCAGCAACGCTGTTATTGGCTGTTCAGAATGGCCAAAGAACGCGCCCAGTTTTTCTCCCAAGCAGAACAAGAGCTTTTAATGGAAGGTTATGCCGTATTTGAGTCTTTAATTAAAATGACAGGGAACACCTCAAAGTCTGCAAAAGCCAGGAGAGAGGGCTGGCAAAAAGTAGCAGACAAATGCTACTTAAATGCGTAAGTGCTGTCCATGGTAGATGTTTCTATCACTTTCTACAATATGTATTTTTGCATTTTAATAATTTCATATTTACTTTGTTCTATTATGTCAGAGCCTCCACGGGACCCACTAGAACATGGGAACAAGTAAAAGTGAAGTACAAGAATATTCTATAAAATGGTAGCCTTTAATTCTTATACTGTCTTTATTTTAAAAAGCCACTTTTTTTCCTCTTTTTAAAAGCCACTGTTAAATAAGGTCTTTGTCTGTTTATAACAGCCACCAAGAAAAAGGCTGAAAAAAAAAAAACAGGTGGTGGTCCTGCACCACCACCATATACCCCAGCAGAGGAGCTGGCCCTTGGGTTGAATGAAAACTGACCCATTGTGGAGGGCATCCCTGGGGGCAGCTCTTCCTCAGACCCAAAGCCAGGGACCAGTAGCAGCAACACCTTCATTACTGGTAGGATAAATGAGCTTTCAATTCTCTTAGTACACTGTAAAATTATTTGTTGCTGCATTAAATGAAGTATAATCCAAATGGCTGGGACAGTCATTTCAACCACTTGTGAAAGTGATATACCCCATATACCCCAGCAGAGGAGCTGGCCCTTGGGTTGAATGAAAACCGACCCATTGTGGAGGGCATCCCTGGGGGCAGCTCTTCCTCAGACCCAAAGCCAGGGACCAGTAGCAGCAACACCTTCATTACTGGTAGGCTAAATGAGCTTTCAATTCTCTTAGTACACTGTAAAATTATTTGTTGCTGCATTAAATGAAGTATAATCCAAATGGCTGGGACAGTCATTTCAACCACTTGTGAAAGTGATATACCCCATATACCCCAGCAGAGGAGCTGGCCCTTGGGTTGAATGAAAACCGACCCATTGTGGAGGGCATCCCTGGGGGCAGCTCTTCCTCAGACCCAAAGCCAGGGACCAGTAGCAGCAACACCTTCATTACTGGTAGGCTAAATGAGCTTTCAATTCTCTTAGTACACTGTAAAATTATTTGTTGCTGAATTAAATGAAGTATAATCCAAATGGCTGGGACAGTCATTTCAACCGTTTGTGAAAGTGAAAACTTCTAAACTTTTAGTTAATATAAAATATGTTGCCATGAGTTCCCCTTCTGTCGCTCTCTCCACGTTGTGTCAGAGAAGCGACACTAGGGGTCTCTCTTGAGCGCCGATATTCACCTCTGATCTATGAAAAAAGGCCAATGAGAAGTTGGCAGCCGGTATTTGCATATCCCGCCCCTGGACATACGGGTATTTAGGCGGCGCAAATACAGGAGTTCATTCAGAAAATTTCTTCGGAGCCGATGGTCGTGCATGCAGTCTGCTGCGAGTTACACACCAAGTTCCTGTTTAATCCTCTGACGCTCTGCATGCTGTTGGATTTGACGGCGCATAACAGCGGCTTTCTCCTTCGTGCACGGCTGTGCATTCTTGCCCCTGGGCGCTTCGACAGCGCAGACAACTCGAAAGAGTTATTCTAAAACAGTAATTTCGCTCTAAAGAGCAAAACACAGCGGCGTTGAATGTCCTTCTCAGGACGCATCTTTTTAAAGACGATATTTCCGCCCCTGTGTAGTTTCAGGATGTGGTTGATTTCTCCCCACCTCTGACGGTCATAAAAACTGCCTTGCATTCCTGGGTTGCGATCACACGCAGGCAGCGTTTTTATGAATGGTCTATGTTTTCAGTGCGAGAACATAGCCATGACAGCATTGCGGTTGTAGGCTTTCTCTTGTAGTGAGAGAAAGCCACTTCAGCTGCCCCCCGCACTTCGCCTCCTTCCCACGGGATTGAGGCAGGCACCGCGGGCGATGAAAACGATCTGGGGACAATGACGAGCTCCATTTCGCCGGGTGAACCCCCTCGACACCCCCCGCCTCCCCGGCACGCTTGCTTGTTTCCGTTCGAGCTCGGGATGAGCATTCTCTCCAATGGGTTATGTTTTCAGTGTGAGAACATAACCGCGGCAGCGTTGCGATCTCTGCTTTCTCTTGTAGTGAGCGAGAGCCATTTCAGCCGCCCCCCCGCGCCTCGCCTCCTTCCTACTGGATTGAGGCAGGTGCCGCGGGCGATGAAAGACGATCTGGGGAGAATAACGGGACGCTTTCGCCGGGTAAATCCCCTCGAAACCCCCCGAGCTCGGGATTAGTGCAGTCCGCTTAACGGCCTGCTGTCCAGTCCCTCGAGCTCCCCGGCATTGGATGATGACATCACCGCTGCATCGGAGAGCGTAACAGCAGCGACGGATGCGGATAACTCGCCTGGGCCCCCACCTTCGGGTCTGCGCCCAGTCTGAGCCTGACGCACGGAGGTCCGCTATGCTTCCCCAGGCTTAATTGGTTCCACAGGCATGTGAGCCGCTCACAGCCGCGCCCCGGTTCCTTCCCGGACGTGCATGACGAGCTGAGCAAGCCCAGATTCCTCGCTCCTCTGCTCTCGCTACCCTCAGTGGTAGAACGGTCCCAGATCGCTCCCCCCTGCACGCCATGGCCCCCTCCTGGAAGTCCACCGGGCCAGGGCACTTCAAATCTGCACTTGGGTAGTCCTGTTCTTGATGTGCTGCAGGAACTGCACTCAAACAGGTGATGGCCACCCCTCGTGGTCCAGAAACGCAACGATGGACAGGACCTGGTCACAGTACAGGAGGCAGACAAAGCACGCTTTATCAAAAAACGCCCCCATCTCCCAGCTCCGTCCATTCGGCGACAACACTTGACGACTCCGCCCAGCAGTCCTCAGTGTTGAAGAAACAGACAGAGGCTATTTCACACATCTTGCCCTGCCGCAAACCTGCCGCCAGGGACCATGCCCTGTCTGCTCGCCGAGGACGTCCTCCTGCGGCTTTCAAGAAAGAAAGAAAGTGGTGCTCCGCCTCAACTAACGAAAAGAGTGGGCCCAGCTCTCAGCCCCAGCGTCGAGCTCCCCGCAGAAGTTGGACGCCCCTCGTCTCACGGACCCCCTCGAGGACCCGGAAGGCTCCCAGGCGCTCCTGAGATGACCGACCCAGAGACCGAGACAATAGCTCCGGAGCTGGTAAGACCGCTCCGTTCCCCAGTGGAGGGCCGGAAGGAGAATTTTTTGTTAAATTCTGTACACTCTATAGAGCTATTTCCTTTTTGTCTCTGGGTCACCTGGCCCGCAAATACCGTTCTCACGGCACTCTGCTTTCAGGCCTCAACAGTCCCAGTTCCTGGACGCGGTGTCCCCGCCTTCAGCCCATGACTGTTCCCTGGCCGGCCGGTTCAGACGAGTCCAGAGGACGCCAACATCAGACCTCCTCCTCAGTCACGAACCCGCCCCCTGCCAGGTGCGCGGAGCAAGGTAAGTGCTTTGAGTCTATTCTCAGCACCAGAGCCTCGGGCCGCTTCACTGCCTCCTGACGCCGTTCCTCCTGTTCCGCACCGCTGCGAAGCCCTGCCGGGTACGTCCAAAATACTCGTCCCCTTGGTGCCCCTAGCACGGAGCTTAGAGGCGTGGCTTTCACTGCCCAGCCCGTCACGCTGGCTGCACCGGACCATTCGACTCGGTTCGCAATTCAGTTTGCCAGGCCTCCGCGGCGCGTAAGGCGGCGGCTTACGACCGATCTTGGACCTACGAGTTTTCAATCGGACCCTGTCCAAACTCCCGTTCAAAATGCTCACCCAGATACAAATTATATCTGGCATCCGGCATCTAGATTGGTTCGCAGCGGTAGACCTGAAGGACGCGTACTTCGACATCGACCCTTTCTACGGTTCGCGTTCGACGGCCAGGCGTATCAGCACAAAGTCCTCCCCTTCGGCCTGTCTCTGTCCCCTCGCGTCTTCACGAAAGTCGCAGAGGCAGCTCTTGCCCCGCTCCAAGAAGCCGGCATACGCATACTCATTTACCTCGACTACTGGCTCATCCTGGCCCCCTCGCGAGAGTTACTATGCGCGCACAGAGACCAGGTGCTCGGGTACCTCAGCCGTTTGGGGCTTCAGGTCAACTGGGAAAAGAGCAAGCTCACCCCAGTCCGGAGCATCTCTTTTCTCGGTTTGGAGTTAGACTCAGTCTCTCCAACGAGCGTGCTCAGTCGGTGCTGAAATGCCTCGCTTCCTCAAGCCAGGTACCATGGTCCCTATAAAACGATTCCAACAGCTCCTGGGGCATATGGCATCCTCCGCGGCGGCCGCGCCGCTGGGGTTGATGCATATGAGACCACTTCAGCACTGGCTCCAGACTCGAGTCCCGAGACAAGCATGGCGCCGCGGCACGCACAATGTGAAAGTTACCACCGCCTGCTGCCAAACCCTCAAACCCTGGACAGACCTCTGCTTTCTACGGGCAGGGGTACCCTTGCAGCAGGTGTCCCGACGCGTTCTGGTCACAACCGACGCCTCCAAATTGGGTTGGGGCGCCGTTTGCAATGGGCACGCAGCCGCAGGCCATTGGAACCAGGCCCCGCTGCGTTGGCACATCAACTGCCTAGAGCTGCTGGCTGTTTTCTTTGCCCTGAGGAAGTTTCTCCTGTTAATTCGAGACAAACACGTCCTAGTCAGGACAGACAGCACCGCAGTGGTAGCCTACATAAATCGCCAAGGCGGAGTACGCTCCCTCCACATGTCACAGCTCGCCCGTTGTCTCCTCCTTTGGAGTCAGCAGCGACTCTCACATCCCCGGCAACCTCAATGTGATAGCGGACGCGCTGTCAAGACAAAGCTTGCCC
Organism: Xyrauchen texanus; assembly: GCF_025860055.1. Taxonomy (NCBI): domain Eukaryota; kingdom Metazoa; phylum Chordata; class Actinopteri; order Cypriniformes; family Catostomidae; genus Xyrauchen; species Xyrauchen texanus. The sequence goes on along the minus strand of NC_068294.1, from coordinate 9,316,239 downwards.
GGCGGAGAGTGGAGGCTCCACCCCCAGTCGGTCCAGCTGATTTGGGACCGGTTCGGCAAGGCCCAGGTAGACCTGTTTGCCTCCCAAGAAACCTCCCACTGCCCGCTCTGCTATGCCCGGACAGAGGCTCCCCTCAGGGCAGATGCGTTGGCACTCAGCTGGCCCGCGGGGCTGCGCAAATACGCATTTCCCCCAGTGAGCCTTCTTGCACAGGTGCTATGCAAGGTCAGGGAGGACGAAGAGCAAGTCATTCTGGTGGCCCCCTACTGGCCCACCCGGACTTGGTTCTCGGACCTCACGCTCCTCGTGACAGCCCCTCCCTGGTGAATTCCCCTGAGGAAGGACCTTCTTTCTCAGGGACGGGGCACGCTCTGGCACCCGCACCCAGACCTCTGGAACCTCCACGTCTGGCCCCTGGACGGGATGTGGAACATCTAGCCGGCCTTCCACCGACCGTCATAGATACTATCAACCAAGCCAGAGCCCCCTCGACCAGGCATCTTTACGCCCTAAAGTGGCGTCTGTTCGCGAACTGGTGTTCTTCCCGAGCTGAAGACCCGCAGAAGTGCGCGGTTAGGTCAGTGCTCGTGTTTCTTCAGGAGAGGCTGGAGAGGAGGCTGTCCCCCCTCCACCCTCAAGGTGTATGTCGCCGCCATCGCGGCTCACCACGAACGATAGACGGCAAGTCTCTTGGTAAGCACGACTTAATTGTCAGGTTCCCCAAAGGTGCCCGGAGGCAAACTCCCTCCCGGCCTAACCTATTCCCCTCCTGGGATCTCTCGATCGTCCTCACGGGCCTCCAGAGACCCCCCTTCAATCCGCTAGATTCAGCTGGACTCAGGGCCCTCTCTCTCAAGACCGCCCTGCTGATCGCGCTCGCCTCCATCAAGAGGGTCGGGGACCTGCAAGCGTTCTCTGTTAGTGACACTTGCCTGGAGCTCGGTCCGGCAGACACATACGTGATCCTAAGACCGCGACCGGGCTATGTGCCCAAGTTTCCTACCACACCCTTCAGAGATCAGGTAGTGAACCTGCAAGCGCTGCCCCAGGAGGAAGCAGACCCAACCCTTGCGTTGCTGTGTCCAGTACGTGCTTTGCGTATCTATCTGGACCGCACGCAGAGCACTAGACGCTCTGAGCAGCTCTTTGTCTGCTTCGGGGGACAGCGGAAAGGGAACACTGTCTCTAAACAGAGGCTTGCCCACTGGGTTGTCGACGCCATTTCAGTGGCTTAGCACACCCAGGCCGTGCCCCCCCCCTTGTGGGTCCGTGCTCACTCCACTAGGGGTGTTGCGTCCTCATGGGCACTGGCCAGGGGCAGCTCCCTAGCAGACATCTGCAGAGCAGTAGGGTGGGCAACACCTAACACTTTCTCAAGGTTTTACAATCTCCGAGTTGAGTCAGTATCGTCCCGTGTTTTCTCAGGTCTGAACCTGTAGAACTCGGTAACACGCTGACGTTCTGACCGGGTGAATCGCTTGTGCCTAGCGCCCTTTCCCTCAGCCGAGGTAAAATAGTGCGCCTCCGTTCCCAGGAGACCCCATCTTCGGGTCGCTGGTTGACTCCTCCCTAGCCCTGTTGGGTCCGCAGTTCAGCCGAGGAACTCGCCGACCCAAGCCACTACGGGTACCCGAAGGCTACCCTGTACTGGAATAGGTGCTCCACAGGTAAGGCCTCCTGCTCGGACTCCCCCTGTGTGTAATTCCACGGTACTGTCCCCTCACGAGTGGACCCCAGTGTCTCCCTTAGGCAGTTACAGCTGCCTTGGTTGCCGTGCTGTATGCTTCCCCCCTCTACGAGGCTGGATCTACCACCGCACCAACTTTTCCACATAGGTCCTAACAGGCCATGTGATGCATTTGCCACTCTTTGCCTCCCCTGCCCGGTAGGTGTGGCCTCCGCAGGGTCTTCTCCCCCTGAAAGAAGGGCTAAGACCCCCTTCACTCAATGCATGTAAGGGCCCCGGCCGTAGTTGCTCTATGCGAGAAACATAGAGAGAAAAGAGGCCCAGCCAGGCTGGCCCGTTCCCAGGTTGGCGGCCATCACCTTGTTCCCCCTTCCAGGGTAACAAAAAGAATTCTGATGGCTTGAATGGGGCATTGGGGAAGGGTACGTGTAGCCTGATACAGTTGGTCGTCCTGCACGTAAGAATACCTGCTCGCTCCTGTATCAGCAGTTCACGTACACGGCTCAGCGCATGGCACTTTTATAAGTAGACCTGAATGAGTGGTTGCAAGCCTTCTCTGACACAACGTGGAGAGAGCGACAGAAGGGGAACATCTAGGTTACGTATGTAACCTCCGTTCCCCGATGGAGGGAACGAGACGTTGTGTCTTCCCCGCCACGTTGCTGAGCCGAGCCACTGTTGTGTCCGGACCATTTCCGGCTCCTCAGAAAAATCCTGAATGAACTCCTGTATTTGCGCCGCCTAAATACCCGTATGTCCGGGGACGGGACATGCAAATACCGGCTGCCAACTTCTCATTGGCCTTTTTTCATAGATCAGAGGTGAATATCGGCGCTCAAGAGAGACATCTACTGTCGCTTCTCTGACACAACGTCTCGTTCCCTCCATCGGGGAACGGAGGTTACATACGTAACCTAGATGTTATTGATCACATTATATTTTTTACATTGTAGTTAATTGTAATGACAATTTTTTGCCCCTCTTTTGTGCAGTTTTACATAATACACCAACACTTTTACCTGTCCCAAGCAAGTGCTGGTTGAAGCATATGCAGTAAGTTGTGTACTTTTTCTAAGAAAATGCAACACTTTGTAATACCCATTTATTTCCATTGCACAGGACAGTGAAGAAACCCTCTCAGATGACTGTCCTTTGGAGGAAGAACCTGTAAGTGCATAAATAACTTTACACTAATTTGTATATACTTGTGTACCTATTCTTTCTGTCTGCAATATGAGTTGCAGGAGTCCACACCTAGAGAAAGGCCTACAGAAAGGCTTGCAGAAAGAGCCTGCACAAAGAACTGATACAGAGGTGGAGTGTTGTACTTTTACTTTTGACTTTTGTTGCATGAGGCATGTTTTGACCCTTTCTTTTTCTTTCACAAAATGACACAGGGTGACATCCGTTCCCTATATAAATGGCATCTTCAACAAAAAATCGAGTATTTTGACCTGAAAAAACACAAATTAAGAGGAGAAATTGAATTCGACAACTTGAAAAAGAGAAAAATTGCACTAGAGATAGAGTTGTTTCAAAAGGACCTTCAGAGTAAGTGCTAATACATCATTTGACACATAGTAGTATTGCTAACTGTACATAACTAACTCTTATTGCAGGCAAAAGATGACTTGCTGGATTTTCTTTATAAAGAATTGTTTAAATAAAACTCCAGGAACTAAGCATATTTGTCTTGTCTTTTATTACACATTCAAAAATGGTGTTCCACAATTCTGTCCCGTGCAGCTCTGCCACTAGGTTGGTCCAAGTGCACTAGCTGGAGGTCATCATCAGGCTGCACCTCCACCACAGGGGTCCTCTCCTTTCTGATAGTGGCAATGTTATGCAATATGGCACATGCAACAATTATGTCACAGGCCCTGTCAGGTGCAACCCTCAGACCCTTCAGACACTGAAATCTTTCATTTAGTTGCCTAAAGTTCATTTCAATGCATGCCCTTGTCCTGGCTAGAGCTGCATTGTAACAGGTTTGTGGTCCAGGGTTTGGGTCAGGGAATGGTGTCATGAAATACTGCCTGCAGGCATAGCCCCTGTCTCCAAGCAGGATCCCATCAAAATCCCCTGTATAATGGAAAAATGCAGTTTTGTTAGGCTCAGCATAAGTGTGTGTAATACTGTGAGCTTGACATGTATATGTTCCCTTACCACGTTCAAATAATGTGCATAAATGTGACTCTCTGAAAATTCTTGTGTCATGCACTGATCCTGGCCATTTTGCTTCCACATTTGTTATATGGAACATAGAGTCACACACCATCGAAGAGATTTTAGTCAGTCAACTGCATACTTTTTGATTCCATTACTTTTTATTTTATGTAATATATTACTAATCTGGAATATTATAAATTGTAATAGTAACTTACCTGCACATTTACACTGTGAACCCCCTTTCGGTTCACAAAATCCCCTTCATTGGGGCCTGGTGGGGCCTTGATGGTGACGTGTGTGCAGTCTATGGCACCAATCACGTTAGGGAAGCCTGAAGGACACATACTGTTAGTCATACTTTTTGGCATGGTCATGATTGCATGTCATTAACAATTAAAAAAATTCTGCTTTACAACCTGGGGTCTTAAGTGGCTTGGAAATACCACAAAAACCCCTTGAGTGCCAGGTAAACTTTGCGAATGGCACGACAGACAGCACTTTTCACTAAGTTCTCTGCATCTCCAATAGTGTAAAGGAACGTGCCACTCGCAAAGAATGAAATAAGCCTGCTCGCGAGCAGGTTCAAGCTTGCACACCTGTTGCTATGACCGCAAGTCCAGGATGAGCGTCGAAGAACCAAACAATCCAAGATCATTCCAAATCGCCAACAATCAAATCTAGCTAAGTGAGTTAGCGACGTATGAAGAACGGGCCCCTGGTCTGTTTGATGGTATTTTTGTTCTGTTTACATATCTTTTCATTCAAAATGTATCCACTCTGTTGGTTTGTGACCACCAAACACTATTTAACATTAAAAACATGGTTGAAGAGCTTTTTTAACATGCTCTGAGAGGACTGTGTACCTACCTTCCTCCCATTCTGTCAACTATTCCGGCATGTCTGCGCCATTTGCCCCGTGTTCTACCCTGGAGAAAACGTCGTAGAAGACATGGAAAGTGAGGTGCATTATCTGTTAAGTTAAGTCCTGTCTGGAGCTGTCTTTGGTGATCCATTCTCTCCTTTTCTTACATGAACAAAAACCAGTGGATTCAGCCTGTTGCTCCTGATTTCTTCATTAAGTGCCCTAAGCACCTGTCTTCGTAGAGGTGGAGTGGAACTGCGAACTCTATGCCCGCTGTGTTGTGGATCACAGGTGGAATGCGACCCAATCATTCCCAGGTTGGCTTTGGTTAATGCAAGATCGCTTCTAAATAAAACTAGTGTTGGGGTTGAGTCCACCTTAGTCGAGTTCGGGTCATCTCTGAGCCTTTAAAAAAATCGAGGTCGAGGCGAGTCCGAGTCCAAAAGGGGCCGTGTCGGACTCAAGACCGAGTCCATAATGAGTCTGCTTGAATCTGTTCAAGAATCTGAATTCAAAATGTAACCATGAACTTAACATCAATATTTTAAGCTTATTTAAAATTTCACAACTAAGAAAACACAATTGTCAATATAAATGTAACAAAAATCCTCTATATTTAATGATTAGTTTCCGGATGAACAATCTTCAAAATGGTTTCAGAATGAAAGCATATGCTTTAGGTGTATGAAGACAAAACTGTCCTTCAACACACTTCTTATTGCACTCTGTTGACATTTCAGATATTTCTTGCTATTTCCCCTCCACTTAAACATAAACTAAAGAAAGTGAAAGCTGTGTTAGTCGTTACAACCAGGGTTGTTATTGTTTAAAAAAAAAAACATTTCTACTTCATTTTCAATTTGTCCTTTCAATTTAGTTTAGTTTTATCTCAAATCATCCCTATATAAAGAAATAATATATACTGAGATTTCCTTTTTTTTTGCCTCTATCTGCCGACTGGTTTGGGAAAATAATGAGTCAACACAGTAGTAATTAGCACTCGCCGAGAAGCTATGTGACTGATAGGACGACATAGAGCACGAGCGCTAAGCACATGACGCCATTGCCATAGTAACCAGATTCTTTTCAGCTAATTTGCTGAGGACTAGAATGAAAGTATCGTCAAATCAACGTGCGATGCAACAAAATTAATTTTCTTCTCTGCAAACGATACCAGAGACAATAGCGAGAAGGAAAATGAGGAGATTTAAGAAGAAAAAATCTGTGACCCTTCCAAAAACCAGGACTGTTTGGTCACCAAAACTACAATTAAATTATACACAAATATTTTGCTGTCCAAAATATCTTCATATTTCATTTTTCTGCCCCCGCTTCTGTGTGTGTGTGTGGCGTGGCATAGCCTGTTACAACAGCTCGGCAGATAGCTAACAGTTTCCCCAAGACAAAGAATGAAGCTTGTTTATCCTTTCCAAACTTTACTCAGGAAGCACTGTAAAACTGCAAAGAACAATACATTTCAATATTCAATTCAAATACATAAGTTGTTCAAGAACAAAATTGAAATTTAATCTGTTGAATGTGTAAAAATAAATGCGCTAACTTAATGCTAATTTCTATAGGAAATTACATTACGAGGCTAACGTTTAGCATATGCAATCAAAATACACGTTTAGAATGAACTCAACTTCATAAACAAAGGATCTCATTATTAGTATTCTTAGTGCTGGATTATAATATAACTGTATGACTTTGTACTTACAGGCAAACGTGTTTTCTGACCAAATTAAATCCAGAGATAAAAAATATGAGATCGCTTAATTCACAGTGAGACATTGAATTGACGCGAGACTACTAGTAAATGTAAACAGCACGCTATGTTAGGATTAGCCACAAGAGGTCTCTCTTTTGCCCAGATAAAACAACAGAACATAACACTCCCCGCTTGTTATAATGTATTATAACACTATTCCCCTTTTACAAGTAAAACGACTTCTGAGACTGGTCTAGAATACACCCGCTGAGTACCCTGTCTGCTCACCCTAATGTCCACTTTGCGAACTTTAGAGTCTTTGCTGGGAATGGCGTTTACCACCACTCCGACAGGCCATTCATTCCGCTTGACCTGAGCATCCTTGAGCAGCACAACATCTCCTTCACTCAGGTTTGGCTTGTCCACATGCCACTTTCTCCTTGGTTGGAGTAACACCAGGTATTCTTGACGCCAGCGTTTCCAGAATGAGTCTGCCAACACCTGTACTTGTTTCCACTGCTTGCTGTATAGGTCTTTAAGGTCATACTCTCCCGCTGGTGGCAGCACTGGGTCAACTTTCTGAGTTAGCAGCATGGCAGGTGTGAGCACTGTGGGCATGTCTGGGTCAGATGACACAGGAACAAGGGGTCTAGCGTTCATAATGGCCATGACTTCCGCCATGAGTGTGACCAAAACTTCATGAGACAGGTGGGCAGTGTTTGTCTGTAACAGCAGTGCATCCAGTATTCTGCGGGCAATACCTATCATACGCTCCCATACTCCACCCATATGTGAGGAGTGGGGAGGATTAAAGGTCCAGGTGCAGCTTTGGTTGTGAATGTAAGTACTTAATTCATGATCATCAGGTTTGATCTGAAGTTCCTTGCATGCCCCAATGAAGTTAGTTCCCTGGTCAGAACGAAACAGGCGAACAGGACCATGGACAGCTGTGAATCTCCTTAGTGCATTAACAAAGCTTGAGGAGGACAGAGACTCGAGCACTTCGATATGCACAGCTCTTGTTACCATGCAAGTAAAGATGACTGCCCAGGGTTTGTTCTCTGCAATGCCGCCGCGAGTTCGTCTTGAGCTTACGGTCCATGGGCCGAACACATCGACACCTACATTTGTGAACGGAGGACCTGGGTCAAGTCGTTCAGAAGGTAGGCTTGACATTTTTGGTTCTTCAGTTCTTCCTCTCAGCTTATTACAAGTCACACATCTATGTATGATGCTTGACACCAGTCTCTTGCCTCCAATCAGCCACAGTCCCGCAGAGCGAACAGCACCCTCTGTCAGATGCCTTCCCTGATGAGCAACCTTTGCATGGTAATGCCTCACCAATAAGGTTGCTACATGGTGTTTTCTGGGAACAATGATTGGATGTTTCTCTTCCCAGGGTATGACAGCCAAAAGAATGCGTCCTCCAACTCTCAGCAAGCCATCTTTATCTACAATAGGATTCAGTTTCCTCAGACGGCTCGACTTTGGAACGACTACACCTCTGGAAAGGCATTTCATCTCCTCAGCAAATGTATCGTGTTGAGCGTTTCTGATGATTATTAGTTTTGCTTATGTCTTCTCATCCGTATTGCTGATTGAGCCCTTTGCACAAGACCTGGCCTTATGTATGAGCTTGGTAACAGCTCGAATAAGTGACTTCCAGCTGGAGAAGCGTTCAAATCGGTTTGATCCCAGCTCTCCTTCGAAGGTCTTGGTTATGAAAGCTTGGATCTGTGGGCGTACATCTGTGTCTGCTTCAGGGTCAATGAGCTCAAACTCTTCTGGCGGTGAGGTGTCTTTGGCTAAGAAGGCTGGACCTTTGAACCAGTTGGAGTCTTTCAACATGGCTGCTGGCACTGAGCGAGTCCCATGGTCTGCAGGGTTGTGTTCTGTGCTGACAAAGTGCCATTGTTCCGGGCTTGAAGACTTTCTGATGCGTGTGACTCTGTTTGCGACATATACATAGAATCTTCTACTTGTATTGTTTATGTAGCCCAATACAATCCGGCTGTCTGTGTAGAATGCGGCTTTGTGAATGTCTACATCCAGTTCTTCTGTAATTAAGTCTGCCAATTCAACCGCCAAGACAGCAGCACAAAGCTCGAGCCGTGGAACAGTGTGCGGGGGATGAGGAGCCAGCTTTGCCTTGCCCATGAGGAATCCAATGTGAGTGTGTCCATTTTTATCTGTTGCCTTGAGATAGGCCACTGCTGATATGGCCATAGTGGAGGCGTCGGAGAAAACGCAGAGTTCTCTGTGTTTTGTGGAGCACAAGGAAACTGGCGCATAGGGTCTGTCAATCTGAAGCTGCTCAAGCTCACAGAGTGAGTCCGTCCACATTCTCCACTGTTCCTCTTTTGGTGCTGGCAGAGGAGCGTCCCATTCAGCTTGCTCGGCAGACAGCTCCCTAACTAAGGCCTTTCCTTTGATTGTGACAGGTGCTACAAACCCCAGGGGGTCGTAAAGTCCATTGACTGTAGACAGGAATCCCCTTCTAGTAAATGGCTTCTTCTCTCTAGATACACGGAACGTGAACGTGTCTGACTGCAAGTTCCAGGAGAGTCCCAAACTCCGCTGCAGTGGCAAGGGGTCAACAGTTAGCTCTAGATCCACCAAGTCTTTGGCCCGCTCCTCAGGGGGAAAGGCATCCATCACAGTACGACTGTTAGAGGCTATTTTGTGTAACTTGATGCTTGACTCTGCTAACATCTCTTTAGTGTTTTTCAGTACAGCGATGGCCTTTTCGTCAGTGGGGAATGAGGAAAGCCCATCATCCACATAGAAATTTCTCATGACGAAGTGTGTAGCTTCACTGTCCCGTTCCTTTACTCCATCCGAGTCTGCTCTTCTCAGGCCGTATATGGCTACTGCAGGGGAAGGAGAGTTGCCAAAAATGTGCACTTTCATGCGGTACTCAGTGATGTGTTTGTTTGGGTTGTTGTCTTTGAACCACAAAAATCTTAGAAAATCACGATGATCTTCCTGTACAATGAAGCAGTAGAACATCTGCTGAATGTCTGCAGTTACTGCTACAGGCTCTCTGCGGAAATGCATGAGTACCCCCAGTAGGGTGTTGTTCATGTCAGGCCCACTGAGAAGAACGTCATTAAGTGAGGTGCCTTCGTGTTTTGCACTGGAATCAAACACTACACGTATTTGATCCTTTTTCTTTGGGTGATAAACACCGAATATTGGTAGGTACCAGCATTCTTGTTGTGGCTTCAGTGCTGGTGCAAGCTCCGCTTGGTCGGCATCAAACATTGCTTGCATGAAGTTGAAGAAGTGTTCTTTCATGCCATGTTTCTTCTCCAGCATGCGATGGAGGGAGGCGAGGTGATTGACAGCATGTTGTCTGTTGTTGGGCAGACGCTGCCTGTTTGGCTTAAATGGTAGCGGTGCTACCCAGCAGTTTGCTTCGTCTATGTAGACTTCCTTATCCATGAGGTCAAGGAACAACTCATCTTCGACGGACAGGCCAAGCTGATCGTCGCGCTGTGTTCTTTGAAACACGTCTCTGCCCAGGCTATCTGATTCATTGGCTGTATGAGACACACATAGATAGGTGTGGGGTGGTACAGCATTGTCAATCTTCTCTCTGACCATTAAGTTGCTGACGCATGGGTTAAGAATGGAGTGGCGTCCGCTTGGCAGCACACTGGTTCTGAAGACACTGACAGTAGTAGTTTTATGTGCTCTTCCCAGACACACATCTCCGATTACCACCCAACCAAGGTCGAGTCGCTGCGCAAACGGTGCATTGTGTGGCCCATTACATTGTTCACGCACTTTGTGCAGCCGGATTATGTCTCGCCCAAGTAGAAGGAGGATGGACGTGTTGGGATCCAGGGCTGGGATTTTGTCTGTCAAGTGTTTGAGGTGAGGATGGTGTCTGGCTACCTCTGGTGATGGTATTTCGGACCTGTCATCTGGCAGCATGTCACACTCAATCAGAGTAGGCAAGGGAATGTGGATGTTGCCGTCTACTGACTCCACTATGAAGTTGCTGGCGCGTCACCCTGCTGTATCCACCACTCCTGAGCAGGTCTTCAGAGTGTACCTCGACCCTGCACTTTGAATTCCAAAATGTTCAAAGAATTCTGTTCTTCCAAGGGACTTATTGCTCTGCTCGTCAAGAACAATGTAGGTCTTCATGGCTTTGTCTCTTTGGCCAGCAGGATACACTAAAGCGAGACAGATTTTGGAACAGGATTTTGACGTATTCACACTCCCACAGATTTCTGTGCATTTGGACGTCACAGACGGAATGGCCTCCAGCGGCTGCCGCTCCCCGCTGTGATCCACGGTACTCACATGAACATTTGTTTTCCATGGGGCGGGCCCTGGATGTAGCGCTGACAGGTGTTTGTCACTGTTGCACTCCTGGCACAGCAGAGGCCTGTTACAGTCTTTAGCGACATGAGTGGCTGAAGCACAGCACTTGAAACAGATGTGTTTTTCCTTCAGATACGCTTTCCTTTCCTCGAGAGTTTTGTTTCTGAAGCCACAACATTTTCTCAATGGATGAGGCTTGTTATGTAATGGGCACTGTTTGTCGGGATCCTTTTGTTTCTGGACTACTGTTGTATTATCGCTGTCGCTGCCACTTGTTGAGATTTCAGTCCTTCTTACAGCAACTGATGTTCTCATGTGATGACTGGCTGGCTGATAAACACTCTTTTCTGTCTTTGTTGCACACCATGCTCCTGTAATGCTGGCAAAGCTAGGATCGTTGCGTGTTTTTGCCTGTTTCCAAACAAAGTTGACGAAGACTCCAAAGGGAGGATATGGCACGCTGTGTTGGTCTTTGTAACGTGATCCTACAGTAATCCACTTCTCTTGCAGGTTGAGAGGGAGTTTCTGGACTATTGGGGTTACTCCACGGGAGGTGTTGAGATATGAGAGACCAGGTAAGTATCCATCTGCTCTGGCTGCTTCAAGTTCCATGAGAATGTCTCCCAGTTCTCTTAACTTGTGGTTTTCTTTGACTGAGATCTTAGGAAATTCCTCAACTTTTCTCAGAAGAGCATTTTCAATCACCTCAGGTGAGCCATAAACATCCTCCAGTCTTTGCCATAACATTCTGAGGCCCGTGGGTGCATTGTGAATGTGTACCGCTCTGATCCTTTTAGCTTGCTCAGATGATGAGGGCCCGAGCCATTTGCACAGCAAATCAAGTCCCTCTCTAGCAGAAAGTTTCAGGTCATCATTAGAGCTGCTAAAAGACGCCTTCCAGGCCCAGTAGTTCTCCGGCTTGTCATCGAACTTCAGTAGGCCCGAGCTCACCAGCTCTCGTCGCATCAGGTACTTCCCTAAGTCTGTTGCAGCCACTGCACTGGGTGGGCTTGTGTTGTACATAGGGAGTGACTGTGCGTAGTAAGACTGGGGAGGTTTGAAATCGTCACTGGTTTGTTTCACATTGTGAGAGAGCTCACTATAGCTGTATGGTTTTCTCTGTGCAGTGCTGCATATCTGGTTTGGGGTCCAGATTGGTTCTCCTTTGTACGAGTGGTGTTGAGTCTGCTCAAGAAACCTGTGTTCACTGATTTCACTTGGTGATGCGTTGACCTGATTGTCACATCTGTTCGCTTCACTACTGTCCATGAAAAGCTGGCGCACTGGTGAGGACATATGTGGTCTTGCATCTGATTGTGAAACAGTAGCTAAATTTACTGTACTGGCTGCTTTTGCACTATGATAAGGCTGGTGACCTGGATGTATAATAGGAATCTGCATTGCAGCATTTCCGCACTGATTTCGACTGGAGTTAGAGGTATTGTGTTTTTTTTTATTTGCTGAAGTGGATTTAACAGTTCGTTTTCCTCCTCAGCAGCTGCTTCAAGGCTTTCAGCTTCGGCGTTAGCAGCAGCCAACGCCCTTGTTAATTTCAGTTCATACAAACTGGCGTTTAGAATGGCTTGTTGTTTTATTAGCTCTGCCTCTTTTCTAGCAAATGCAAGCTCCGCACGTGCAGCTTCTGCTTTAGCTCGTGCCTTCAATGCCATAGAATTAGCTGCAGATTGTCTGCTGATTCCTGAGTAGTTAGATATTTGTGATCTGGTTTCTAATCAATCCAAATCCTCTTCTTCTATTCTTTGTGCCGTGATGTTTGCTTTATGTGATTTTCTACTCACAGATCGACAAACGCTGGCCGTTAGAAGAGATGCCTTTTTACTTTTCTGCCCCCGCTTCTGTGTGTGTGTGGCGTGGCATAGCCTGTTACAACAGCTCGGCAGATAGCTAACAGTTTCCCCAAGACAAAGAATGAAGCTTGTTTATCCTTTCCAAACTTTACTCAGGAAGCACTGTAAAACTGCAAAGAACAATACATTTCAATATTCAATTCAAATACATAAGTTGTTCAAGAACAATATTGGAATTTAATCTGTTGAATGTGTAAAAATAAATGCGCTAACTTAATGCTAATTTCTATAGGAAATTACATTACGAGGCTAACGTTTAGCATATGCAATCAAAATACACGTTTAGAACGAACTCAACTTCATAAACAAAGGATCTCATTATTAGTATTCTTAGTGCTGGATTATAATATAACTGTATGACTTTGTACTTACAGGCAAACGTGTTTTCTGACCAAATTAAATCCAGAGAGAAAAAATATGAGATCGCTTAATTCACCGTGAGACATTGAACTGACGCAAGACTACTAGTAAATTTAAACAGCACGCTATGTTAGGATTAGCCTCAAGAGGTCTCTCTTTTGCCCAGATAAAACAACAGAACATAACATTCATTGTGCATTTTATTGTGGAAAACAATGTTAAAGAACATTTTAAGCAGCTTGTCAATGCTTTTAAAATAGAAAATCAATAATAAATAGTTGCTGTTAATCTGTTTTTCAGTGTTACAGTCTGCTTTAGCAATAATTTTTTCCCCAGACTATTTAAAAGGTTAAAGTTAATTCATCAATGACCACTTTAAGTTGACAACACTGTGTGGACCACAAGAGACTACTGATGCCTTCATGTCTGGATACATTCCACCTAAAAATACTAAACAGCCCAATATTAAATTTATTTTTCTGAATTTGTATTTTTATATGTTGTTTTAGTAAACTGTGAGAGACATGATGTGGGTGCTTGAGTTCTTAACCATGACAAAACCGCGATGCGAGCTCCGTCTTGGCTGCACAAACGGTGTGTGCGATTTTACCAGTTGTCAGGTCCTGTGCTGTGCGAAACTGCCTTGTAGTTTCTAGTACATTGGCTACACACTTGTCTTTATGTGTTTGTTGTGCCAGCCACCTTGGTAATCGATGTTCCCCTTCTGTTACTCACTCCAATGTTGTCAATGTAGTAACACTATCGCCCTTGGGAGCCCCTCTGATCTTTGAGAAAAGGCCAATGGGAATTGGTGAGTGGAATTTGCATGCTAATTCCCCACACATACGGGTATAAAAGGAGCTGGCTTGCAACCACTCATTCAGATTTTTTTCTTCGGAGCCGAGCGGTTGTGTTCAGTGAGCTGAATTACTCTACCGATCCATTCACCTCTGTATCCAGTGAGGCTGTAGGATTTACGGTGCATTACAGTGGTTTCTCCTCTTGAAACGATGTTGAGCAGAGAACGCATCTGGGCACTTCAGCAGCTAAAAGAGTATATTTTTTCCTCATAAAGAGAATATTTCCTTGCTAAAAGTGAGGCACTTATGAAAGCGTATTTTTCAAGATGCCTTTTCATTTGTGTATTATTCCTGGTCGCGGTTGCTATCTCTCCGTTTCTAATGTCCACGATCGCTGTCTCACGTGTCTGGGCGCTACCCACCTGGAGACATCTTTCGTGTATGGCGTCATGCTCCCGTCCAGGGCCTGTAGGCTTACATTGTCATTGGTGGCTTGGGCCTACGGTGCTGTTGGACATGCCGCCTCCACCCTGCATGCCATGACTCTCCTGCAATGCATCAAGCCAAGGCACTCAAAGAACTGGGTGACCGATCTCACTCTCCAGGCAACAATTGTCACGGCGCGGTCTCTCGGGCAGGCGATGTCCACCCTGGTGGTCCAAGAGTGCCACCTTTGGCTCAACCTGGTCGAGTCAAGGGAGGCTGACAAGGTATGATTCCTTGACGCCCCCATCTCCTAGCTTGGCCTATTCGGTGACAATGTCTGAGACTTTGCCTGGCATTTTTCAATGGTGAGGAAGCAGACGGAGGCCATCCAACATATCCTGCCCCGGCGTGGCTCAAGAACCCTCACCACATCTGCTCTTCGCCAAGGGCATCCCCCTGCGGCCACAACACCAGCTCCACCACAGCCCGCCCCAGCAGGCCGTCCTGCAGGAGAGGCTGGAGGGGTGGCTGTCCTCCTCCACCTTGAAGGTGTATGTAGCCACTATATCGGCACATCATGATGCAGTAGACAGTATTTAGGGAAGAATGACTTGATCGTCAGGTTCCTGAGAGGTGCTAGGAGCTTACCCCCCCAGTCACATCCCCTTGTGGGACCTCTCTGTGGTCCTTCAGGGCCTATGGGGAGCATCATTTGACCCACTGGAGTCAGTGGAGCTAAAGACACTCTCTTTGAAGACTGCCCTCCTGACTGCGCTCACTTCCATCAAGAGAGTAGGGGACCAGCAGGCGTTCTCTGTCAGCGAAACGTGCCAGGAGTTCGGTCCGGGTTACTCTCATGTGATCCTGAGACCCCAACAGGGCTATGTGTCCAGGGATCCCTATTTGTATTTGGGCAGTTCACGTGTGAGATTTGCTTTGTTAATATCCCCAAGAATAATAACTGAGTCCAGGTATTGCTGTTCTATGTCTGTGATTTGATCAGTCAGCTGTTGCAGAGCTGTGTTCACACATGCGTTTGGCGCGATATACACACTCACCAGAATAAACAAGGAACACTCCCATGGCGAGTAGAACGGCTTACAGTAACCAACTTTAATTGATGTAAAAACATGTTCCACTGCCTCTCGTTTTCCCTGTTAACTCCACGATGCGATCAGTTCTGAACAGCTGAAAGCCCGGCAGATGTAATGCACTGTCCGAAATTGCTTCACTCAGCCAGGTTTCTGTGAAGCACAAGACAGCAGAGTTTGAAAAGTCCTTGTTTGTACGTGTGAGGAGATGTAGTTTGTCCGTTTTATAAGGAAGAGAGCAGAGATTCGCTAAATGAATGCTCAGCAGCAGCTTACAAAAGCCACACCGATGGAGCTTAATCAGCGCACTGGCACGTCTCCCTCGCCTTCATCTCATAGCGTGTTTAAGCAATACAGCTGCGCCTCCCACTACAATGTATAGCAAAACACCCGAATATTCGAAAACAGGGAAAATGTTGACTGGTATATGCTGCCAAATGTTCAGCAGTTTGTCCCTGGTAAAACTGACTGGAAAAACGTTAATAAATACCAGACAAACAAACAAAAAAAAACAAAAAAAACTGAAGTGCTCCAAACCAAGGGAGCCATTCGCGGCGCCATCTTCTCACTAGAATTTCTCAGATGTGTTCCTTTTTTCCAGGTGGGAGAGAGCAGTTTGCAGTGTAAATGCAATGGCATCATCAGTGGAGCGGTTGCTGCAGTAAGCAAACTGCAGTGGGTCAAGTGAAGCAGGCAGCACTAAGCAGATGTAATCTCTGATTAGCCTTTCAAAGCATTTGCTGATGATGGAGGTCAGATCAACAGGACGCCAGTCATTTAAGCAAGGGATTTTGGATTGCTTCGGTACAGACACTATGGTGGACGTTTTAAAGCATGTGGGGACCACAGACAAGGAGAGGGAAAGGTTGAAAATGTCAGTAAAAAAACCAGCCAGTTGGTTCACGCACGCTCTGATGACGTGGCCCAGAATACCATCTTGACCCACGGCCTGTCGGAAGGACTGGGATACATCCGCTACAGAGCCAGAGAGTTAACTAACCTGTGCAGCTTCGACCGCGAGAGCTCTTGCTGCAAGGGCATTGTTATTTCCCTCGAAACTAGCATAAAACATATTAAGCTAATCCGGGAGAGAGGTAGCAGTGTTTTTCCCTTTGAAATCTGTGATGATATTATTTCCCTGCCACATACTTCTTGAGTCAGTGGTATTGAACTGTCCTTCAGTCTTGTCCCTGTACTGGCATTTGGCTGCTCTGATAGTTTTGCGTAAGGCATAAGTGGCTTGTTTATTCTTCGCATTACCGGAATTAAAAGCGGATGTCCGCCCATTAAGTGCCGCACAAACATCGTTACTAATCCATGATTTCTGGTTAGGGTAGATCCATATTGTTTAGGTTGGCATTACATCATCTATGCACTTCCTGATGAAATATGTAATGGTAGCTGCGTAGACCTTGATATTGTCATCAGAGACGTCTCCCAGTCCATGTGATCAAAACTACGGGGTCTTGTAGTATAGAATCTGATTGGTCTGACCAGCACTCAGTGTAATTCCTGTTTCAGTTTCTGCCTGTAAGCAGCTAGATGCAGAACGGAAGAGTGGTCCGGTTTGCCAAATGGTGGGCAGGGGAAGGATTTGCAGCCATCCCGGAAGGGAGAGTAGCAATGGTCTAAAACCCAATCCCTACTTGTGTTGCATCTGATGTATGTATTTTGGTGTGATTGACTTGAAGTTGGCTTTGTTAGTCCCTGGTCACAGTGAACGCGGCTTCAGGGTGCACGGTTTACTGCTTATCTCATACAGTTTCTTGAGTGCCCTGTCTGTGTAGGCTTGTGGGGGAAGTACATAGCTGTGATAATGATGGAATGTATATTCCTCTGATCACATCATGATTTGTTGATCATAAAACATACAACACCTCTACTCCTCTACTTTTACCTGAGAGGTCTTTCACTCTATCTGCTTGGTGCACTAAGGCAGCTAATGCAGCCTTAGTGGAAAGAGATCCGCACTCTCAGCTCACATAGCTTGTTGTCCAGAGACTGAAAATTTGCCAGGAGAATGCTGGCGCTCCTTCTCCATTTCTGGCTATGCAGACAAAGGGCTCCGCTGTCATGTTTGAAAACAGCGGGTCGGCATTGTGGAATTTAACATCCTGTTTTTGGTGTGCAATTGAAGAACCAATGTCCAAAAGTGTTTGTTTATCA
This sequence comes from Xyrauchen texanus, assembly GCF_025860055.1. Lineage (NCBI taxonomy): Eukaryota > Metazoa > Chordata > Actinopteri > Cypriniformes > Catostomidae > Xyrauchen > Xyrauchen texanus. The sequence goes on along the minus strand of NC_068294.1, from coordinate 9,298,764 downwards.
TAGACATTAAGGCAGGTGACATCCAAGATAAAAATAAGAATTGTAGACAAAACAAACATTGGGTTGGAGCTCGCAGTGCAGCAACCATACTCGGTGCCATCTAGTAATGAATGTCAGTTACAGAATTTTCAGTTCAGTTTTTAGTTGTGACAGAGTTTTTTGTATATAAATGCTGTTTTTGAAGTCTTCCAGTCTGGGTTTCAAGCGCTCCACAGCACAGAGCAGCTAAAACTTTTAAAAGTTCTTAATTAAATTTTTGTATCTGTCGATTCTGGAGACTTTGTGATTCTTGTGTTATTGGACCTTAGTGCAGCATTTGATACCATAGATCATGGTATCCTTCTCTCCTGCCTCGGGTAGTCAGTAGGTATCAAATGAACTGCTCTCAAATTTTTTAAATCTTGCTTGTTCAATAGAAGTTTTTCAGTTAACTTTAGTCAAGTCTCATTCTCTTCTGTCCCCTTCACTTTTTAGGTTCCCCAAGGGTCCATCCTTGGTCCTACTTTGTTTTCACTGTATATGCTGCCCTTAGGGTCCATTTTAATAAACATGGCATCTCTTTTCATTTTTATGCGGATGACACACAAATTTATCTGCCACTAAGAAAAAATATTATGAGTGCTGTAAAATCTTTACTGGCCTGCTTTGATGATATTAAAGCATGAATGTCTATTAACTTTCTAAATCTAAATGAAAGTAAAATGGAGATTGTTTGTTTTAGGGGCTTGGAAATCCTCGATTCCTCAAACCTGGGTCCTTTTGCCCCTTTTTGTAAACCAGTTGTGAAGAACCTAGGTGTACTCTTTGATAAAACTCTTACATTTGACAAACAGATTAATTCAAATCTAATGTTATTCATTTTAGATTACTGGACAAATATTTTGAGAGAGTGATTCACACATTGTTTCCACACGTCTGGACTACTGTAATTCTCTTTACGTGGGAGTCAGTAAGTCATCATTGCCTCATCTGCAAATGGTTCAGAATGCTGCTACTTGGCTCCTGATGGGTACACACAAGCAAGATCATATGTCCCCCATCTTGGTCTCTCTCCAGTGGCTGCCGGTGCGCTACAGAATCGATTTTAAGCTCTTATTATTTGTTTTTAAATCGCTGTATGGTTTAGCCTTATTTTATGTTTCTTATCTTTTGTTAATTGTTATAACATAATTGTTCAAGCTATATAATCCCACAAGGTCTCTTAGGTCCTCTGAACAGAGAACTTTAATTGTTCCCAGGTCCAGGTTAAAGCAAAAGGGTGACAAGGCTTTTGCAGTAGCTACCCCAAAACTCTGGAACAGCTTATCCATGTACTTAAGAAATGCCCCATCTTTATACATTTTTAAATCACAGCTGAAAATGTATATTGTTTCTGTGGCATTTGGTCCAACAGAGTTTAGTTAATTAGTAGTATTTTACATGTTGGTTTTAATCATGCATTATAAATAAATTGACAACTCACATTGAAACAAAAAATATTTTAAACATGAGGGCATGAACTACAACCCCATGAAGCATTGCTAATGAAGTAATTTAAATGAAAATATAAAAATATAAAACAATTTATTTAAAGTGGTTTATTATTAGTATTGAAACAATAGACCAATACTTTGGCAACGTCACCACCTACATCACAAGTGGAAGTGGTGGCAAAAAGATCGGCTCGAACAGTACAACAAAACTGTAATTAGCTGACCCAACAGTTTTTGAAATTGACTTGGCAAAATAATAAAGAAAAGTAGCCAATTAGTGCCCAACATAGATGGGAACTCCTTCAATACTGTTTAAAAAGCATCCCAGGGTGAAACCTCAAGAAGATGGTTGAGAAAATGTCAAGAGTACATGTCTGCAAATTCTAGGCACAGGAAGACTACTTTGAAGATGCTAAAATATAACACAGTTTTGATTTATTTTGGATTTTGTTTAGTCACAACATAATTCCCATAGTAACATTTATGTCATTCCATAGTTTTGATGACTTTACTATTTTTTGGAGCCCTACAGGCTACCACAACAAAATAATCAACAAAACAAAGACATTGGTTAAGTGCATCGGATAAGAATGGCAAACAATGTCTATAATATCCTACATTTATTACACACACACACACACACACACACACACACATGTTGTGTTTCCATGTTTTATGGGGACTTTCCATAGACATAATGGTTTTTATACTGTACAAACTTTATATTCTATCCCCTAAACCTAACCCTACCCCTAAACCTAACCCTCACAGAAAACTTTCTGCATTTTTACATTTTCAAAAAACATAATTTAGTATGATTTATAAGCTGTTTTCCTCATGGGGACCGACAAAATGTCCCCACAAGGTCAAACATTTCGGGTTTTACTATCCTTATGGGGACATTTGGTCCCCACAAAGTGATAAATACACGCTCACACATACACACACACACACACACACACACACACACACACACTAACTTGTTACTCCAATGCCGAAAAGCAGCGCGTCCTCTGTAGCTAGTTCTAAAGTGCCGTTTTCGAACTAACTTGAACTTTATCAAAGCTAGATACACTTGATCAATTCAACATTATCTGAAATATCTGTGGAAAACACCCTTGTGCTCCCCCTCCTCCTCTCTTAAGCTCCCACACACGTGGATGCACATACATTATACGCATTACAGGGGAGAGTTTGGGAAACGTATTTTAAATCAATTATTCTTTTTGCAAAAACATTTGTTGTTTGTATGTAAGTCTCTTTTTTGTAACATCTTTTAGAATTAGGGCTTTAAAGGAGGTTACAGGATGCGTGATTCAGAGAGATGAAATACTGAATTTAAGGGAGTGAATTATTGCTTGCCTGAATGGGAACATATCAGTGAAAAACACATTATGGAGAGAGCAAGACATTCTGTGGAAGTAGTGAAGCGAGTATCAAATTCCCTTTTTCCGTTTCTCTTCTTTTTTGTTTCTTTTTTAATTTCTCATCCCTACCCCCACAGACACAGACAGAGAGCTACTCTAGCAAATTAAAGGAAGCAATGAAAGAAACACGCAGGTGTGCATCTGCAGCTGTGATGGGAGCTGTTTACCTAAGGGATTTTTCAATGCCCTCTTTTCCTTTCACTTTTTTCTATTTTGACTTTATTTTGTGTAGCAGAAATAGAATCACATTGAAGATCTGGTCTTCGCAATTGAGGACAGAAAGTCATATAGTCAATATAACATTTAACAACTCTATATACATTGCTAGTGTTCTTAACTAGTGTGCTCTGTCATTTTGTCCTTGTTAGAACCGCTTCAAGAAGTCTGTTTAGCAGTTCCGCAGTGCTTAGCCAACAGAGCTTGCTGTTTCATCAAAAAACTGACCCGACATGACTCGGCTTAGTTAACATTGATTTAAGCACTTGTTTGTGTCTGTCAAATGTAGGAACAATGTACATTTATGGTATTCATGAATTATATTGTCTCATTTAGCTTGTGTACTGAACTGAATGTGTGTGCCAACAGAAGAAGAGTATTTATATTCCAAGAGTGATAAATTGTGATTCAGTTTATTTGATTTATAATTTATTTTAAAAAAATGTTTATGGTCTTTGGTAACACTTAACATTAATGTTCCTTTTATTAAGAGATTTTAATTATTGATTATTAATACATTTACAAATGCATTATAAATCATTAATATGCTGTAGGAACTCATAACAAAGCACAATGTAATAACCGCACATGATAAGTTATATGTTATAAATGTTCATAATTTTTTAATTTGCTTAACACATAAACAAATTGTGGGAGCATAATGTAATAAGGTTTTTATGGAAAATGTAATGAAATATATTACATTGTGAACTCACCAAAAACATTTACATGAACATTTTTATAATTTTGTCATATTGCAACAGACAGGCAGACAGACAAACAAACAAACAAAAAACAAAAGTATCCTTTTATAATCATTAAAAAAAAAACACTGGTATTCCTTTACAAATAGAAGAAATGTGAAAAACTGTGTCCAGGTGTAACTAGAAGCATTTGCTTTAAAGGCATTTTCTCTATTTTAGAGCAGCATAGTGTCTCGAGAATTCGTCACGATACTATGAAGTGGCGAATTAATTAACAACTTATACATAAAGAAGTCACATTCACTTTACAATGTGTCCTGGAAATGTCACTTTCTTTCATATTACACATCAGACATTTTAACATTAATATCATGGGTATGTTTATGCTCTGGGTACGGTAAGTTGTTACAGTTATATGGTTAGTCTTAGGGATGGGGTTTAGGTTAGGGGTTAAAGTTAATAAAACACACATTTTAATAAACACAGAACAAACTCAACATCTGGAACTACAAGGAAACGAGGAAAGCATTTCTCATTGGTTGGTGTATAACTCATATGATTTAGTATCAATGAGCTTGTACGAATTGGATCGAATTTCCACATTGTACTATTGTGGTGAATTCTTCTGAGATAAGGTTGGTTAGAGAAGTGTTCACTAGTGTGCCATGAAAGATTGTCAGGTGTGCCGTGGAAATGTATCAAATTCCACAAAATAAATAAATGAATGAAAAAAAAAATAATAATCTCAGGGATACAAACTCCTCACCTTTCAGGGAAATTCGCCATTTTGAAAGCATAATCGGTTATTTTTGTGATTGTGAAGAACAATGATTAATGTGCAAAAGTGACTGATATTTATACGCATTAAGGGTCATCACATGACTCGCTTCATACATGGAATTCTATGAAGTGACGTCACTTTACACCAAAGTGTTTTTCTTGTCATGTGGAGGGCAATGCGTCGCTTGACGCTGGGTTCAGCCTCCAAAACCAAATTAAAACTGCCACGAGAAGTCGTCTGTCTGAGGCAAAATCGCAAAATCTAATGACAATTGCCTCAGCATCAGTCTCCTTTGATGTGTTTGATTACGCACAGACGAGCACCCAGTTTAAGTCGATGCGGAAAAGGAGGAAGGCTTGAGTTGTCGATTGAGTTCTGTTCAGTTCATTTTTTACGTGTTTTGTTCATATTTTAATCGTATTGTTTTTTTTGTAATATTGCGTTGTTCATATGTCGTGTTTTAGTGGCCTCCACTGTCACTGCGGGGGAAAAAATCATTAATCTGCTTCGTGTGGTGTCTCTGTTGTTCAGCTGTTCTCTTCATAAATAAATTCATAATCTGCTGTATGCTCTTCCTGTAGTTTCTTGATTAAAAATGAAAACAGTTGAACTGTTGAAGTATGTTAATGGATTTTGATGCAAGTTAAAAATAACAGGTATGTTGACCAGTGAAAATTTTGGTAAGGCTAAATCAAAAATGAAAACCTGGTTTAATCGCAAGGCTGAGCATAGAGAATTTTGCCCTGGTGATCAAGTGCTTGCATTGCTCCCCATTACAGGTTCACCGATTTTAGCTAAATTTGTGGGCCCTTATACAGTGGTTCGTCAGGTGTCAGAACAAAACTATGTACTGTCAACTCCTGACTGTAAAAGATCTACACAGCTCTGTCATGTAAATCTATTGAAATCTTATTACAGTCGTGCATCCAGGTCAGAAGCTACTGTCCATAGGGCTGAAGGGAAGTCCGTTTCATGGTCACAGGAATTGAGTCCTTCTCATTCTCAACTATGGTGGCAGCATGTGTTGAGGATGAGAGTGTTCTTGATAACTGTGTACAACCTCAGCTTCGTAATTTAGAGAAATTGGAGTTGGACAACATGTTTGGGCAACTGCCAAAGGTAAAACATGTAGTGACCGTCTCAATTAAATTTAAAACGAACCAGTTGAATGATCCATTAACTGATAGGGAAGCGTTGGCATTGATTTGGTATTTTAACATTTCCACGTATATGTGTGTGGAGGTTCCGTAAATGTGGATTTCATGTCATTTATTGTGTCATTATATTATTTATTGCATGTCATGTATTTTAATATAAAATGTGAAAAATGTAAAAATGTGTGTGGACCACAATCCACTCACATTTTTACATTCTTGCATAGCCCAAACCTTATTTGCTGAGCTTTGTTCTTAGAGCCATACAGTCTTGAGATCCCTCATATTAAGTTCTCCCATTCTCTGACTGAATGATGATGTCTGTCTCTCTCTGCTTTCCCATGTCCTACTTGTCCAGTGTTTTTCAGGGCACCAGAAAATTGATGGAGAATGGGGCTGTGGATTGGCGTGTGGTTAGAGCAGACTGTGACGTTAGCTGGTTGAGAGTATTCTGGCGACTGTACAAATGTCTTACATTTTTTATCAGATGAGTAGCCTTATAAAAAAATTTGTAAAATGTGTACATTTATTGTTTTTTGGTAGGTATTCAGAGTCCCTCTTCGAGGTTTATTCCTTCAACCCTGATCAGTCCCCCAGTCCCTGCTGCTGAAAAACACCCCCACAGCATGATACTTCCACCACCATGCCTCACCTACGGTAGGGAACCAGTAAGGCCATGACAAAAACTGACCACTGGGTGGTGCCACCACATCTCACAGCAGGCATATTGCAATGGGCTCCCCCCATTCAAATAAACCACAGGCGGGCTCTTTTTTGGGGAAGGTGGGGACTGACCATGAAAACACTATCTGTCCAAATGACCTACTTGGCAGCCTTGAAATAAATTGCACGTGGGTTCTTCCTGTGTGACCTAGTGAAAATAACCTTAAATTTGATGCTAAGACCTGGGGGCTTTGAATACTTCATCTTTTGGCCCTCAACAACACACCAATTGGGAAATACTTAAATATCAAGAAAAATATTCTGGAAAAATAATTGTCATTTTAGGTGCACAAGTCTAATTAAACACTAAACGAATTAATTCAGGCTTTAAACATTGCACAATGTCTAAGGGCCTCATGAGAAGCTATAGATTTCAAATTGGAGTAATTTGTAGCTTTCTGAGGGGTGTCCTTGAATGGAATAAATTGCTCGTGGAATGCGCCCTGGCAGCATGTCCAGAGGTCTGACAGACCCCAAATTTCACACATGTTGAGTGCCCCTAGACACAGACTAAGGATTAGGATACAGAAAAGTATATTTAATTATTTTCATTAGAAAATATTCATTATATTTATTCATGATTCTCTCACACAGACCTCTAATTAAATTAACTGTCACTTTTCATTCACAAGTCAGCCAATTAAGTACTTAACAAAGTCATTTAGACTTCAAAATTTGCACACTTACTAAGGTTCCCCTGAGAAGCTGAAGTGTCCACCAAGTCGCTAGAGAAAATTAATGGTATAAACTGTACATGGGATTCACTCCGTGAGGTCCCATGGACCCCAAATTGGACAACGGACACTGTGACACGTCAACTGCCCAACTTAACAACATAAGATGTTAAAAAAATCTCAGATGAAAAAGAAATATTTTTCATTATTTTCAATGGATCTCTATGCCTGACAGAGGAGTCTGAGACAATCTGCCTGTAAGGCATATGAGTAGAAGATATTTCATCAGAGCTCATTATGCTCATCGAGCATCTAGAGACTCCAAATTTAGGGTCTTGATTGGGAGCTGCCAAGACTACCAGGATCCCGGATTTCCAAGCCCTGTGACCTTTTGACCCCTCCTTTAAAGACATCCCACCTTCCCATTAAACCAATGTATTTTTCATAACGGATTTATGGACACACCATAACTAAATGGGCCAAATATGCATAAAAAAAATATTGAAATGGCACAGAACTCTGGACGCTGTCTGAGGACACTGTTACAAAAGGCATATGTCAATTTCAGGGAGATTGGAGGTTTCTGTGCCATGTCCACCAACCACTTACCAACCTAACCTAAAAGGTTCTATATAGAAATGTTCCATCTGGCTCAAAGAACCAATTAGGGTGTTCTAAATATGAAGCTAGCAATAGAACCCTTTTGGGTTCTAAATGGAACCTTTTCTCATAAGAGTGTAATCAAAGAAACCAAATTCTGCACTCCAAAAAAAAGGGTCTGTTTTAAGATTTACACATTTTAATTGTATGAAATGGAATTGATTAATCTTTAAATGGTGTACATGTTATGAATTCTAAATAAATTACAGTGATTTAATTAAAATGACTGAAGTGTATTATCTTTCAAATTTAAACAATTCAGTTTGGTAAATGGAAAAGTAACTATATTTGCTTGACATTAATTAATTAACTGTTACTTAGAAAAGGTTATGTATTTTTAAATACAGCTAATTATATTATTTGTTGAAACCATTTACCAAGAATATTTTCTGCCTGGCCCTGCAGACATCGGGTCTGCACCAAAAGCTTAACACTACATTATTTTTCCCTTAATCAGTGTTTTTGTCTTGCTTTCCAGTAAAAAAAATCGTATTCATTTTAAACATGATACATGAGAAGCAACATTGTGTAAGATAATAATACTTGGAGAATAGTCTTATAATATATCTTGAATTAAGTTTACAAGTCATACCCCATAGGACAATAGTTTGTGTGTGTGTGGGTTTGGTTGGTTTACGTGGAAATATTTTTAGGTTACAAACTGGTTATTACAAAGGTATTATGCTGTTAATGTGGTTTATGAGGACATTTCTAGTGTCCCCATAAGTCAAATTGCTTAAAAAACTATCTAAACAATGTTATTTTGAAAGTTTAAAAATGCAGAACGTTTTTTTGAGAGGGTCAGGTTTTGGTGTATGGATAGAATCTAGGTTCGTACAGTATAAAAACAATTATGTCTATGGAGAGTCCTCATAAGGATAGCCGCACCAATGTGTGTGTGTGTGTGTGTGTGTGTGTGTGTTTGTGTGTGGGGGCGGATTTGGGTGACTTTTTTAGGTTACAAACGTAATTACAAGGATATTGTACTCTAAATGTGGTTTATGAGGACATTTCTAGTGTCGTCTTAATTGAAATCACTTATTATATACTAAACGATGTTATTTAAAAAATGTTAAAGGTCAGAAAGTTTTTTTTGTGAGGGTTAGGTTCAGGGGTAGGGTTAGGTGATTGAATCTATAGTTCATACAGTATAAAAATCTATATGTTTATGGAGAGGATAGCCGAACAAACATGTGTGTGTGTGTGGGCGTTTGTGTGTGTTTTAAACATAAATCTAAAAAAGAAAATTATAATTTTTAAATTCAGATTTATGCTTATTAGGCCTAACTTTTTGCTTCTAACGTATATCTTGTTTTAATGATGTTTAAATATTTTTACTGGAAAACAAGGCAAAAATACAAATGTTAAGAAATTAATTTTTTGCATCTTAAATGTCCTCACTATTATCAGCCATTTAAAGAGTTTTGGAAGTCAAATAATGTTCTTTCCCACAGAAAACACGTAAAGACATGTTTTTAAGTCTCCCTTTGAGAAGTCAATGTACAGATCAAAGAACAATAGGTTTAAGTCTTTGAGATGAAAAGAAATTCCCTCAGTGCAGTGGTGGTGGGGGGAATACACTCAGGGATTTGGGGCTTTGGTCTCGATGGCAGTTATCAGGCAGTATTAAATAGTTCCAGCTTTCGGCAGCATGCAGCTGTGACACACTGCGTACGGTGAGCTGTGACGCTCAGTAGGCTTGATGTTAGAATGTGGTCAGGGGAACTGAATGGAGCTTCACGATCAGAATGAAGATATAATGTCACTTCCTTGGAAGACAGGAAGTCAAATGATCACAGTTATATGTTGCTTGCTTAGATGCTCGGGAATAAATAATCTATATATATTTTTTCTTTTCTGTTGGCCTTCATCACTTGTACTGAATAAGGCAAATCAAATTTGGGAGCTCTCAAGTCAGTATCTTTCTTGATTTGTTTCACCCTGTGGTGAGGCCAAAAATTGGCAAGTGAGTTGGCATCAGTGAAATAGGGTCCTGTATTCTGAAAATTGCTTAACAAATCTCTGTTAAAATAAACAGCAGTATAAATCAGTCTAATATCGCAGGCCATTTCAACATCAAATCACAATGTGTATTATAGATATCTACAATTGAAATGTCACTACTTAAAATGCTAATTATTGAAATCAGCAATAGAATTATTATTAGTAAAAATGCAAATTCTTGATATCAGTAATTACATTTAAACTAGTAAAAACATTATTTCATGATATCAAAATGATGTCACTACTCACAGAAATGTAAGCGCAGCTTAATTTTAGCGGGAAGACTAGCAGCTGTACATCACACCTTTAGCTAGGTAACTCCTAGCCAATCACATGTAAGCCATTGCTTTTTAAGTCTGCTCACAATCTATCACATTGCTGTTTCAGTGTGCTAACACGGCAACCTACACCACCACACCACCACCAATTGAGTCCCGTCTTGCAGGGGATAGGCGCCCCTGCCTCCTATCTCTGGCAAGATATGACGGTTCCGAGTACAACTTCTTCGAACTGCCAGACGGGGCTTACGCCTAAGAGAGACATTACATTTCTGTTTTATATTCATCAAATAAATGTCATCTTAAATCTCACTCAAGTCTGCGAGTCTTTCTGATAGAAATATAAATTCAACCCCAGTTGTTGATACCTGTAACTGCATTTTCACTACTAGAATTTCACAATGATTTGTCATTAACTCATATCAGATATCAAGAAATGTGTTTTTTAAGGTTATTTTTGATTATTTTTGTCAATGAATGTTTATACTAGTGTAAATGTAATTACTAATATCAATAATTAGCACTTTCACTAGTAGGAATTACATTCATGATATCAAGAATTAGCGTGTTTAGAATTAGAGTGTTGATATCTAAAATTCATATCCTTCGTGTGATTAAATGTCAAAATTTTCTACTGCATATATATGTATTATACTTAAGCATCTTTTATTGATCTGGTGTTAATTCTAATCATAGAATAAGGCATAAAGTAATTGTTAACACATTTTTATGTCACATTAGTTAAGGTTCTACAGCGCATCATCGTATTTAAATTTACTTTTAAATGCCTCCCTCAGTGGTGTGGTGGATGTCCGAATGTTCACAAACAGTACACCGCTGCTCGGCTGTTTAGAACTTCTGAAGAATGAAAAAGAACTTCTCCAGAAGTATGTCAGGGCCTTAAGAATGCCCTATGCCCTATGCAAAAATGCATATAAAGTAGGCCGTTTTTATTTTTACAACATACCTTAACAATCCAACAGATAAAATAGTCTGATAAAACTTCAGGAGATAATAGTCATTAGTTATATTATAACCTGATTGTATTAGATTCTAAAATCATACAGATCAAGTTTTATTCAATCTATTAGATACAATGAATATACCCATAATGAATAAGAATAGGCTACACATATTCTGACCAATTACATTTTTATAATTTTTTTAAATTCCCATATGCATCAACTTCACAAGAATCTGACAAATACTTAATTTTATGGAATAAAATGTATACTGAGACAAACCTTTTTTCTTGGTATAAATGTGTCATTTTATTCACTGCACGGTTCAACTAGGCCATAACATTCTGTACATCTATGCTCATCTTCGCTCTCGTGTACTCAGAGACGTTTGACGTACTTTGGGGAGTCTGAGATGTTTGAACGCTTTGGAGAAGTCTGAGTGCTGATGAGGAGAAAGTGTAAGAGTTTCGTCTGGCCTTTCTCACTCTCTGTCTTTTATCAACTTTGTCTGGCAGCCTGATGCAAATCCACCAGGAAGCGTGTCTCTATTTTGATGCCACTCACAGAGCAAACGTTCCTAAGGGCAAGGTGTCTTGCTGCAGAAATTACAATCTAAAAAATTTTCAGTCAACATCAGAATGGAGCGACGGAGTATGAAGAAGCGTCTCAGGCTACAATATGTTCAGAATTGCGAACTACCATACAGTACTACATTCGGTATTGCTGTTGTATATAGTATGTATGGTATACTGTGAATCATATGCAAATATTCTGTATAGAATACCTTGATGCCCCTCTACATTGGTCAAAATTAGCAGTATTCTGTGAAATGATGTATACTACTAGGCAATTTGCCTTCCATTTCCATGTGTGACAAAAGAACCAGAAGTAATATCATCCACGATTTTTAACATCTCTCATTATTTCATTGGACTGCCAAAAGTCCACAAAATTATCATTTTTATTCCAAAATCATAAAATGCTTAATTAAACATGTAACATGATGAGGTCAGTTATCTAAGTCTAACCTCCCAAGACCTGAGCGTGACTGCTGGTTGCATTTTCCATTTTTGATTTGTAACTAGTAAACAAGAAAAAAAAACTGTTGAGCAAATAGTTTTCCTAAAAATGGATGTCCAAATATGTGGACAGCGGGACTAATGCTACATTCACACCATAACTGAATGTGGCCCAGATCTGATTTTTTGTTCAAATCTGATTTTTTTGTTAGGTTGTTCACATGACATTTTAAATGTAGCCCATATCAGACACTGGGCTGAACAGCCAACACTCCTATACTGACACGCATGTGTGTAGCACTCCTTGAGCATGCGTACAACAAACTCCGGTACAGAGGTGAAAAATAACTAATTACAACTACCCTCGTTATAGTACTTGAGTAAATATTTCACATTTGTCAACTTTTTTAAGTATAAATAAATAATAGTACTATTCAGGGGGGTGTACGTCAGGCCGGGGGCTCCCCAGCCTGAGAGAACGAGGGAGGAATGTGGCAGAAACTGTTATAAATAATAGAAAAACTATTATTTATATTATCAAGCCGGTTCTCGCCTCCTCCTTTCCATTGAACTACTTTACAAGTACATATCAGATTTATTTCCACACATAAATGATTCAATTCAACATATGAAAGTGGCCCAGATCGGATTTGAAAATGTTAGTTTCAAAGCGCTTTTGGCTGTTCACACGATAAGTCAATTAACAGATCACATGTGAGTGAAATAAATCTGATTTTGGCCACATTCAGCTTGCTGTGTGAACTTATAATAATACAAAGCTATAGAAAGTCAGATTTTATTGCCATCAAATTGTTTATTATGCTTCCAGAAGTGTTGGTTTTTCATGTTTTTGAGACATTACAGACATTACATCAGAAATTAGCATAATTAATTATAATTCAAATAATGGCCAGCATCATCCAACCACTGTATAAATTCTGAAACTACGTGCTGATTATTATTGTCCCATGTCTGCCTGAGTGGTCCAAACATAATCTGCAGCCTGAAACAGAACTTTTGGTCGAATTTTAGGAGTGAAAGTACTTTCTCTCTTGCTCCCTATTTAGTGAATGACTTAACCTCATGTGTGCTGTCTGTCTGCATTGGTCTCAGAACAGTTCGAAATGCATGTTATTTTCATCCTAACTCCATATAAAGCCTCTGAAAGCAAAATGTTTCTGATTTTGGATGAACCCATTGATTCTCAATGTGAAAATGCACAGTAAATATAGGAATGCATTTACTAATGTTAATTAATCAAACCGTCTTTCTTACCAGAGGCACTTTTTTTGGCTCTGGGCCATAGAAACACTTCACGGAAATCAATGTTATGTTGTTGTTTCATGTAACTCGGTGCACCAGAAATGTAAACCTTACATGACAGTTTAGAGTTTTGTGAACAGTATTCAGTCGGTTAAATAAGTGAAATTATGTGTTGCTTATAGCGAAGCCAAAATACGTCCACACATGTGGACGTGGGGGTCGCATGATGTTATCCCCTAAACCAAACCTAAACCTAACCATACATTTAATAGGAAAATTACTGTTGAACCATGGAAGAAAAAGAAACGTAGTTTAGAATGAGATGAGAGGAGCGTATCACAAGACATACATCAGTCATTTGTATTGCATAAATATGGAGAAAGTAAAAGAATTAGTTCACTGATGTTTCCTTAAAATAAATTGCTGAAAAGGATGCTAGTTAAAATTTGATGCCTGTATTGTATTAAATTGAAGTTCTGTTTGTCGATTGGTGAGTCTTTATGGGAAAACAAATCAGTCCTTTTCGTACAAGACAAGCTGTACAAAATCAAATGATTTCGGTGTCTTTTATGAATTATTATGAGTTGTCATAAGAGTATGATGGTTTTAAACATTTATCATGGAATGATGCTTACTTTTTGAAAAATATGAAGTAGTATACACAGTATATTGTAGAGTATACAGTGTATACTGGTAAGTCTTCACAAAATAGTAAGCAAGTATTCCATTCCGAGCATAGTCCAAGTCAATTAACAATGGTAGAAGAACAACATATTTATAATTAGAAATGCCACAAAGGTTTTTTTTCACTCTTAAGAAATATTCTGTGCTTGTGGCAGGTGTTTGTGTTGTGCTGCACACAAATTATTACAAACAGACTGAAAAGAACAGCTTTGAAACACCATAAAAATGGAACAGCGGTGCTATTCAAAAAGGTGTGTGTAGAAGGTGAGAATATGATTATCAAAAAGGTGTTTTATACCATGCTTTTCAATACTCACTCAAAAAGCACAATCATGATTGTTATTCAAAACTATTCTGAAAGTTCTAAAAATATAACTCAATCTCCAATAGAGGAGACTGGTTCTAGCCATCACACAGTGACGCTTGTCACAAGAGCTTTATCTTAGTAACTATAAAGTTTTGAATCAAGAGTCCAGTTACACAAATGCTTGTTTTCAGTGATTTTACATTTCAATATTCCAATAATGTTAACATTTTTGTAATAATTATTGGGTAAACATGTGAAGAAAATAAAACCATGGCATAATTTCAGGTATTAGATATACACTGATGAGCCAAAACATTATGACCACCTGCCTAATATGCTGTTGTTCCAGCTCGTGCCACCAAAACAGTGCCGATCTGCCGACGCATGGACTCTACAAGACCCCTGAAGGTGTCCTGTGGGATCTGGCACAAAGACATCAGCTGCAGATTCTTCAAGTCCTGTAAGTTGCGAGGTGTAGCCGCCATGGATCAGACTTGTTGGTCCAGCACATCACAAAGATTCTCAAATGGATTGAGATCTGGGGAATTTGGCCAGAGCAACACCTGGAACCCTTCATCATGTTCCTCAAACCATTCCTGAACAATGCGTGTGTAACAAGGTTAAAATGGGAAAGGAGGAGGCAGGAACCGGCTGCCCTTATGGCCCTGCCTACCGGTAGACTTTTCCCCACCTCTCGAGGGGAGGTGAAAAAAATTGTTGGCTCTTAGTAGCTCTTCACCATAGACAAGTTGCCGGCTCAGGGTGCTGACCCACCAAAGGCTGTCCGATTAGAGACGAAAGAAGACGCACTTCTTTTCTGGGAATAAACCATTTATTATCAGCACTCAACAGATTGGTTTGTGTGGATGTAGTTCCCCGACGTTGTGTCGAATGAAGCGACAACAGAGGTAATTCTTGACGGCCTCAGTTACCTCTGATGCCGCTTCTATTGGTCATAAGAGCTGCCTCGCGTGTCTGGGCTGCGATCACACGCAGGCAGTGTTTTATGAATGGTTCATGTTCTAATTGCGAGAACATAGCCATGGCAACGTTGCAGTCGTGGCATTCTTTCCTGGAGATGGAGGCGATCCCTGGGTAAATCCCCACGAACTACCTGCCCCCAAGCACCAAGGCACTTAAAGATCTGCACTTGGGTAGTCCTGATCCTGATGTGCTGCAGGAACTGCGCTTGACGAACGACCGTGCCCCCCTGGGCTACGAAGGTCACAGTGCCGGCACTCAGACAGGCGACGCCAATACTCATGGTCCAGGAACGACATCTGTGACTGAACCTGGTCGAGATGCGGGACCCCACAAAGCCCGCTTTCTCAACGCCCCCGTCTCCTTTTGGCGGCCGGTAGGGAGCCCCTTCGCCCCTGGCAGCGGCTGAACAGTCAAGTAATATTTAATGAAACAAAAAGACACAAAACACAAACACACACATGGCAGCTGCGAGTGGCTCTATCTCTCTCAAACTGCTGCATCCCGCTGCACTTATCCCTCTCCTCGGCTGATTAGCCGATTGGGGGCCGGGTGTGCATAGTCACAACCCAGCCCCGCCCTCCTCCTCGATACAGTGTGCAATATGGCAGGGTGCATTATCCAGCTGAAAGAGGCCACTGCCATCAGGGAATACCATTGCCATGAAGTGATGTTCCAGGTCTGCAACAATGTTTAGATAGTTGGCATGTATCAAATTGGCATCCACATGAATGGCCGGACACAGGGTTTCTCAGCAGAACATTGCCCAGAGCATCACACTCCCTCCACCGGTCTTCCCACAGTACATCCTCATGCCATCACTTCCACAGGTAAACCGTGCCCACGTACAAAGCCATTCACGTGATGTAAGAGAAAATGGGACTCATTGGACCAGGCGACCTACTTCAACTACTCCAAGGTCCAGTTCCGATGCTCACGTGCCTATTGTAATCACTTTCGACATCACTTATGACAAGGGTCATAATGGGCACTCTGACCAGTCTGCGACTACGCAGCCCCATACACAGCAGGAATTGATGTACTGTGTGTTGTGACACATTTCTACCGTAGCCATCATTAAACTTTTCAGTGACTGGTGCCACAGTAGACGCTTCTGTAGGTTTGGACCAGATGGGAGAGCCTTCGTTGCCCTTGCATATCGATGAGTCTTGAACAACCAACAACCTGTCTCCGGTTTGTGGTTTGTCCCTACTCAACAATGCTGACCGGAAGCATCCCACAAGCCTTTCCATTTCAGAGATGATACAGTCGTCTGCCATAAAAATTTGGCACTTGTCAAAGTCGCTCAAGTCTTTACTCCTGCATTCTACATGTTGACTACGAGAACTTATTGTTCGCTTACCATCTAATGTTCCCAGACCTTGAAATGTGGCCTTGTTAGGAGATGATCGATGTTATTCTATTCATCTGTGAGTGGTCATAAGGTTTTGTATAATGAAGGTAGATTCTACCTGAAAGTTTAAACTGGTGTTCTCAGCACGAGTGTTGGGTAAGTTATTCAAAAATGCAATCCATAACAAATGGATGAAAAAACTTCTCTAAAGTTGTAATCAGATTACTTTACCAATTACTTCATGGCAAAGAAAGTAATCACATTACTAATTACTTTACTTTTAAGTTACTTTCTTAAACACTTTTCACTGAAGAGTTAAGTCTTAGGAGAGGGATAGTGCCGAGCCGGATGTGGCAGTTCGGGAGAGAGAGTGCCACACTCAGCTGCCGTGTGTGCGTATGTGTTTTGTGTCTTTTTGTTTTCATTAAAATATTACTTTGAGGCTTTGTCCGGTTCCTGCCTCCTCCTTGCCCATTTTAAACCTTGTTACAGTATGTTACCTTTTCCATTTTTTATGTTTTCTTAACATGTTTTTGTGTACTGCTGATTAAACTAAAATACACTATTTAATGACAGGTTCCAATTGTGATAAATTACCTTGTGGCATGTTTTCACAAATGGACAATGTGTGTTCAATGAACTCTTATATTTTTTTCCTGGGCAATAACATTGTGTTCAAATGTTCAATTGCTTTTTTGTAGAAAAGACTTTAAGATATGTGGCTATACAGAAATTGACATTCAAAAGTAATCCTACCCTAAGAAATATTCACTAGTGTAAAAAATGTGACATGTAGCCCTGGTCACACCTATGTCAGACCTGCATGGTTGAGGTTTTCCTTCTAAAAGAGCCAATAAATCAAGGCTCATTATCTCAGAGGGACATGGTCTCTTTCTGTAGCACTGTGGCATGCTGTTTCTGTCTCTCTCAGAGACAGATGGACAACGTTCCCTGTCTGCTGGTGAAAAGAAATCAACCCTTGATGTCTCCGTGGCACTCACAACTCCCCCTAAAGCCTCACTGTGCCGACTGGCACCAGGGCCAGAGCTGCTTCATGACACTTGAATGTCAGCACCAGAGACTGGCAGTGGAGCTGTATTTTTAGATGTCTCTATGCTGTGATTGACCCACAATTATCTGCTGTCTCCCAGCGTGACATTGTTGGAAATAAGGGGGGTCTAATCAGGAGCCAAATAAAAGTTTTCTCTATTTGTTTTGGTGCCATGGGCATCACTTTGTTTTAAAAAGTGGTATAGGGAAAGTTAGGGGGGCTGGTTGTGATGTCACGAAATCCAATGGTGAAGGCTTAGCTCATGAATATTAATTAGGTGATGCTCAATTTTTTTTTTTAGCATTTTACAATAAGGTTCCATTCGTTAACATTAGTCAATTATCATGAATTAACAATGACAATGATCTTTGCCAATGCTAGTTAATACAAATACATTTGTTCATTATTAGTTCATGTTAGTTCATAGTGCATTAACAAATGTTAACATATACAACTTTTGATTCTCTTCAAAGATGCTGGACAACTGTGTTTTTTATTCCTTTTGCCTTTTACGGCTTTTGTGTTGCCTTTGTTTTGTTTTTTTGCTATATATCTAAATAGGAAAACAATTTCACTATACACAGAAAAGCACATTATACACATATAAAACAAATAACCATTAATTTTATGTTGGCTACATATGGCAATACAAGATAACGTTTTAACGTGAACATTACTACACTCATATTTGCTATACAATGCTTAACAGTTTATTGTGTATTATCTATGTATTAGTTTATTAATTAGAGTAATTATAAAGTATTAACAATTTTCATAGTAGCCTAATGCAAGGAAAATTAATGACAACTATTAATTTAACATATTTAACATTGTTTCCATGCCATGGTTTGTAGTAGAGTACAGTACACCATGCCAGCAAGAAACTTACTCTGATATACATTTTGTAAGTTAATTTTGCTTGTGGTCATTATCCATTTGGAAGGCCCATTTATGACCGAACTTTAACTTCATGGCTGAGGTCTTGAGATGTTGCTTCAATATATCCACATACTTTTCCTTCCTCTTGATGCCATCTATATTGTGAAGTGCACCAGTCCCACCTGCAGCAAAACACCCCCACAACATGATGTTGCCACCCACATGCTTCACAGTTGGGATGGTGTTCTTTGGCTTGTAAGCCTCACCCTTTTTCCTCCAAACATAACTATGGTAATTAAGGCCAAAAAGTCATCAGACCAGAGGAAACACAGCCAGGTCAAGGTGTCGATGGAGGACCACTGGATCAAGACCCTGTCATGGGCAGCCCAATTTCCAGACCTGAACCCCATTGAAAACCTCTGGAATGTGATCAATAGGAAGATGGATGGCCACAAGCCATCAAACAAAGCCAATCTGCTTGAATTTTTGCACCAGAAGTGGCATAAAGTCACCCAACAGCAATGTGAAAGACTGATAGAGAGCTTGCCAAGACACATGAAAGCTATATTTGAAAATCAAATATTACACCAAATATTGATTTCAGAACTCTTCCTAAGTTAAAACATTATTATTTTGTTGTTTAAAAATGAATATGACTTGTTTTCTTTGCATTATTCGAGGTCTAAAAACACGGAATGTTATTTTTAATTTTTTTCACCAGTTGTCATTTTCAGCAAATAAATACTCTATTTGACAATATTTTTATTTGGAATTTGGGAGAAATGTTATCAGTACTTTATATAATAAAACAAACATTTTCATTTTACTCAAACACATACCCATAAATTGTAAATGCAGAGAAACATAATTTTTCAGTGGTCTCTTTTCCAGAGCTCTCTCTCTCTCTCTCTCTCTCTCTCTCTCTCTCTCTCTATATATATATATATATAATTTATAATTATTTAAATATTACAATTATTGAATCATTATACTGTACATTGAATTATTGTTATTTGAGGGGCTTTCTCAGCAAATATTTAATTATGCGATTACTTTGATTGATTAATCAGCCTACCATTAAATTAATCAATAAAAAATTTAATTGATTCACAGCTCTAAAAATAACATTCCAGTGCCGGATCACCATTCACTACAGCACACACACATACAAAATGCAAACAAACTTTGGCTGCACACTAACAAACTCCTGTTCCAGAGCTGGAGATCTTTCCTCTGTATTACACAAATCCCTGCCGCAAACTATTTCAAAAGTGGTGGGGACAAAATCGGCCTTGGCAAAAAGGCTGGCATGTTGGCAGTGTCTGTCATTTCAGTGTCATTGTCAGTTCTGTGTTTGTACACTCAAAAGCCCCAGGACTGAGAGCCGACCCATGTGCCGAGAAAAGACCCCCCACCTTGTGTCATCTTCTCCCCTGTCTTTGGCAAAGGGTGGCTTGTTGCACAATATGCTGGGCTCTGAGAGCACCCACAAACCCGCCAAGCCCGAATACAGACACACATTCAGACAGAAGCTGTGGCACACACATATAGGAGCTTACTTTGGTGGAGAGCCTGTCACCTCACTTCCTGTTTCCCTGGAACTCCTGTGTCTTTGTTGACAGGAGCAGCAGGGGCACTGGGAAGCATGGAGAGTCATTCCAGTAGTTATATTCCTTTTGAACTGACAAGTCTCTCACAAGTCAAAATGTAAAGCTGGAAGGTCAGATGGTAGACAGAAACATGGAGCAGATGAGAAGGTGGTCTGTTCCAAAATATGCTGTCTACTGCTTTCACAGGCAGCTGCCTTTTAAGGCAGTATCCTAACAGAGATGGAATGCTCTACCTGGATTTGGAATGCTCTACATAGGCAGTAACTCCATGTGGCACACAAATAACACTCCTCACTAAAACATGCAGGAGATTTGATAATGAACATTAGTCAGGACAATTTTTTCCCCCACAAATTAAAATGAGGCTGTGCGGGATATATATACAGTATAATAAATTGATTGTACTGTATAATGTCTTTGTTTCGATAATTTGTTAAAAATACATCATGCCAAAAGAATTCCAGTTGACAAAAATCTCCATAAATATGTGTTGTGATCAGGGATCAGGAATTAGCTGGTTAGCAGGTCCCTGTTAGCACCTGTTGTTCGATGGTGGAGCTAAACCTGGTGAAGGCAGAAAGCATGTTTCCCCATTGACCACAATTCAAAAGTAGCCATGTTTTCTGACAAAATAATATTTCTTTCCCCAAGAAAGATTAACCTTGATTCTTTCATTATATTATGGTATTTTCTTTTTCCAGGGACATTTTTGTTTTTGAAGGGCTCTGCGTGAAATGGGCTTATATTTTTTAAGTGATTGGTAACCTGACATCTGATTCCAGAATTGAGCTGCAAAAGATGGCAGCCTCTAGACCGCATACGTCCGGGGAACCCTGCGCTAGCCGAACAGATGCCATTGAAATGAATGGGAATGCTAACGGATTGCTGTCTCTATGAATTTTAGAGCTCCTTGATTGTGACTAGATGTGATCTAGAACACTAAGATAGTACAACCCATTGTAGACGTGCGTGGTATCCCTTACAGCCTTGTTTTCAGTTGTGAAAAATTCAATATGCCATCTACCCTGACTAAAGTATATTGATTTCAATAGAGTGTGGTTTTAGCATGTTGCTAAGCTAAGATCAGCCCATCAGCTACAAAGTAGAGCACCTTTTAGGAATTGTGTACATACTTTGTGGCTGTATTCACACCACACACAATGCATACTCCCTTTAGTGAATTGGGCACTGAAATGACACATGCAGTGTGTGCAAATAAACAGTGATATAAGCAGCACAATTTTATTCTTCGTGAATTTCCCCTGAGAGTCATATTGACTTTTTTAACCACTTTCTACAAAATAAAAAAGTATTCTAACAACCATGTGGGCGGGTTAGAAAAGTGAAAGGTTAAATATGGGTTGGTGTGTTGTTGTGGAGGCAGTCAGATGCAAATGTCTACCACAGTTTGACATCACAATCACTGACGTGCGGTCTGGGTAGGCAAACTAGGCACTGCCTACCCTGCCAAAATTCAAAAATAAAATGTTTATTAAATAATAAACTTGTATTTATCCATCCATCCATCCATCGTCAACCGCTTATCCTGTGTACAGGGTCACGGGGGGCTGGAGCCTATCCCAGCTAACATTGGGCGAAAGGCGGGGGACACCCTGGACAGGTCGCCAGTCCATCGCAGGGAACTTGTATTTATATTTTTACTTTTTATTCTTGTGATTTTTATATATGCAATATGTGTGTTATTCCAATTGTTTAGACGTTATGATGACAAATTTACGCATAATCAACTAAAAACAAATGGTAGAATAAGCAGTGCTTTTACGGTCCATTCATTGCAGACGACAAGCGGAAAACCCATGTTGCGCATGCGCACTTCGATCCTGTATTCTTTAACATGTACGGCAAAAAGCACAAATCTGCTGTGCCTTTTGACGTAAATATGTTATGCCCGTATCATCTCCGTTACGTATCAGACATGGACCAATTAAAATCGAGATATTCCTGGACATTTGCGTAGCTAACGTCATTACACCACAGCTAGCGTACATGCCTAATCCCCGCCAAATTCAAAATCAAAATGACAGCACCGGCTGTAATCACGGAATTAAGAAATTTTTCCAAGCTCGATTTTAATTCCAAATATGAGTTAATTGCACGAGGGAGGTCTACGCCAGCCTTAGATGGACTAGTACAGCAAAAGGGCCCAAAAATTATCCGATCATTTCAAACTGAGTGGTATGTAAGAAAAGATTGGCTATGTGGCTGTGCGCTTGTGTGTGTGTGTGTGTGTGCGTGAGAGAGAGAGAGAGAGAGAGAGAGAGAGAGAGAGAGAGAGAGAGAGAGAGAGAATACACGATATACATCCTGATTTGTACATTTCTTGATATGCCGCGCTTGTGCGTAACGTTCACTGTTTACGCGCTTGTGTGTGTGTGTCTGTGTGTGTGAGAGAGAGAGAGAGAGAGAGAGAGAGTACACTATATACATCCTGATTTGTACATTTCTTGATATGCCGCGCTTGTGCGTAACGTTCACTGTTATTACGTATATTAGCTTAAACAATACATCAGGTAATCTGGCTTTCATAACTCACTGCCTAGCCTCTTTAAGACATTACCGCACGTCACTGATCACAATATGGAGGATGTACAGTATTTTCAGGAAATATAGTTGCACCTGAATATAAATCTCTATGTTTTTTAACTTAGAGTGACCAGACGTCCCTGTTTTGCAGGGACAGTCCCGGTTTTTGAAAGTGCTGTTTTTTTTTACCAACAGAGGGGGCTGCTCACTAAAGCAGCATTAAGACATTCATCCTCCTTTACTGATTACTTTTTCGCCCAGTTTTGCCATTAAGAACTGGACCAGAGAGCAAGCGCAATTGAAAAGAATCATCATCAGAGTCACATACTAGTTATGTTACAAAGAAGTTATATTGTTATGTTTTATATATTATTAATGCACTATAAATATGAATGCAACATTAATAACATGGAAGAATAAATTAAATGTATAATAAAGTATCTGCAAAGAACAACAATAAAAGTAAGACAGTACATTACAGCATAGATCCATGAGATACCATATGAGATAACTGATTGAAACAGTTTGGTGAAATAGAGTAATAATAATAATAATAATAATAATAATAATAATTAATATTGAATATCTTTGTGTCATGGCTACAAAGTGGAAAAATATCCCCAACAATATGTGGCTTCTAAGGGGGGCAATCACCCCCCTTCAAAAATCAATTCCAGGCCCTGAAATTGTCCATAGTGTAAGTGTTTCATTTGATATCAGTTTTAATGCTGAAGGAAATGGTAGTCAAGTGAGCTCATTTATTTTGAAATTCCTCTGCCAGTTTTCCAGCAAGCAAGTTAGCATCCAAACATCTTACTTTTAGGAAAGTGCCAGGTAAAGGTGAATGAATAGAGCAGAAGAGAAGGAATTTTAGAAGAGAGTAAGAAGAGTGATGCAAAGAGTTTGATCAAGGGTAAGGAACTGTTCTGTGGAGTCAGCTGTAATAGTTCCTTTATTCAGTCATTGTTTATATATGTTTGTTAAGTTCACTTTTATGCCATTGTCATACAGTGCATAAAAGAATGAACTCATGTTACAGAAGACAATTAAAAACAATCAATGTTACATCCAAATAAAAATTTCATTGAGACATATTCAACAGGGTATGATATACCATGGTTCATGACATTACTATATTCACCATTGTCTAAATCAGGGACTAAAAATGAAATATTTTTCATTTCAGTTCGTTCTGAGCAAATACAGTATTTTTTCATTCCGTGCAGACAGCATTTCTGCGCGTGCACAGCATTTTTACATTTGACAGACATGGCATGTTTTTCTAATGAACAGCAGAGAATAAGCTTTGAACTTAAATAAGCCTAACACACAGAGATAAGGTGCAGTTTTCCATTGGTGAACAGAACTAATGATCTAAATTCTTTCGACAAAATATTCTACTCTGAACTAAGAATCCATGCAGGACTTTAAAAAGCTGTGAAGTTTCTCTCTGTCATGTAATGGAGAGATTTAGTAAATAGCTTTAGTTCATTATTCAATATGGGGCTTAACATTTAAATATTTACATCTATGAATAAAGTGCTTACCCAGCGGAATCAAGTTGTTTATCAGAAAATCCAAGTTTTTATTCTATATAAGTACTCCAGTTTTAATCTAGATCACATTTAAAGGGTTTATTGATATATCTTTAGATTGAAGCCAGTTCTAAAACGCAAGCCAAAAGTCCTGTACAGGTTCACACTGGAAGAAAATATGTTCTTTATCTCTCTCACAGAATCCACACGAGTTGTTATCCCAATGAAATCTTTCATATAAGAAGTGATTGGATGGATGAATGTCATTCAAAATGTTAAATGTCACTACTTTGGCCTTAGGCAGGATCGGATAGGATAAATATAGTTTTCTTATTTTCTTTGCCTCTGTCACTGTATTCTTGAAGAACATATTTTCTTTTCAGCTGATTAGGGTAATATTGCATTTAAAAAACGACCAAACTCATCCATTTCCGATTAGTCAGAATATACCTGTTGTTCCACAGGGGTGTATTATCTGGTGTATGCATATATTAATTACTATACATTATGCATGTATAGTAATTTCCAATAAAGTAGAACATGCTGGTTGAAGTCTGATAGTTTCACAGCAATTTGAGTAAATCATAATCACATCGCAATAAAAAATAAATTCCACCCATTAAAAAAAAAATTGCATTAGGGATACTAAACCAAAAGGTATTCAAAGGAATTCAGCCACTTCAATTTTAGTACACCATTCATCACAGAGAAATCTATGACATTCAGATCACCCTCCTCAGTACACTTAACCATGTCAGCTTTCCTGATGTAATGGCATTTGTTCTTCCAGATAAAGTTGAAATGTACATTGTTTATTAATTGAGTTATTTAATCTGATATGTCTAGTGAAAAGGCAGGGTAAATAGCTCTTGATTGACTTTCCATCTTAGGTAGTAAGACCCATCCGAATATAGTTGTGTCCCTCTGTAGCCAAGAATTCAAAATTGTTTTACATTTATCAATATGTCTACAAATGTTTTCTTTCTACCTTATTTCTTTATTCCTGGTGACATGATACCCAAGAATTCGACTTCTGCTTTACCCTTTATGTTACAAATTGAGTGTGTCGGTTGGTCATGTAAGGCAAGTATTTCACACTTATTAATGTTTCATTTTATGCCTGTCACTTTAGAGAATTGATTAATGGAATCCAGAACTGTGGAAATTTGCCTTTCATCTTTTAAAAATAATGTTGTGTCATCCGCAAATTGACTCATTATAATGTGTTTTCCTATAATGTTTATGCATTTGGTCCCGTTATTCCTAATCATAATTGACAATAATTCATCAGCCATTATAAATTATAAAGGAGAGGTGTTGCAACCTTGCCCCTATTGACTGTAAATCTTGAGCAGGTACCATGTTCCAAAGCTACACAACTGTTAATATCACTGTATAATATACCAATTAAATTAGTAAATATCTGTCCAAAACCAAAATTATAGTTTCTAATATAAAAGGTTTTTCCACCTAATCAAAGGCCTTGTATTAATCCAGAAATACAATGAAACCTTTTTCTAAAAATGTATGACTGTAATCAATCAAGTCTAGTATAAATCATCTAGGTTACGTATGTAACCTCCGGTCCCCTATGGAGGGAACGAGACGTTGTGTCAGAGAAACGACACTAGGGGTCTCTCTTGAGCGCCGATATCCACCTCTGATCTATGAAAAAAGGCCAATGAGAAGTTGGCAGGCAGTATTTGCATATCCCGCCCCCGGACATACGGGTATTTAAGCGGCGCAAATACGGGAGTTCATTCAGGATTTTTCTGAGGAGCCGGAAATGGTCCGGCTACAACAGTGGCTCAGCTCAGCGACGTGGCGGGGAAGACACAATGTCTCGTTCCCTCCATCGGGGAACGGAGGTTACATATGTAACCTAGACGTTCCCCTTCTGTCGCTCTCTCCACGTTGTGTCAGAGAAGAGACACTAGGGGTCCACTTATAAACGTGCCATGCGCTGAGCCGTGTACGTGAACTGCTGATACAGGAGCGAGCAGGTATTCTTACGTGCAGGACGACCAACTGTATCAGACTGCACGTACCCTTCCCCAATGCCCCATTCAAGCCATCAGAATCCTTCTCGTTACCCTGGAGGGGGGAACAAGGTGATGGCCGCCAACCTGGGAACGGGCCAGCCTGGCTGGGCCTCTTTTCTCTCTATGTTTCTCGCATAGAGCAACTACGGCCGGGGCCCTTACACGCATTGAGGGAAAGTGGTCTTAGCCCTTCTTTCAGGGGGAGAAGACCCTGCGGAGGCCACGCCTACCCCGCAGGGGAGGCAAAGAGTGGCAGATACCTCACATGGCCTGTTAGGACCTATGTGGAAAAGTTGGTGCAGTGGTAGATCCAACCTCGTAGAGGGGGGATAGCGTACAGCACGGCGACCGAGGCAGCTGTAACTGCATAAGGGAGACACGGGAGTCCGCTCGTGAGGGGACAGTACCACGGAATTACACACAGGGGGAGTCCGAACAGGAGGCCTTACCTGTGGAGCACCTATTCCAGTACAGGGTAGATTGGGTACCCGTAGTGGCTTGGGTCGGCGAGTTCCTCCGCTGAACTGCGGACCCACAAGTGCTAGGGAAGGGTCAACCAGCGACCCGAAGATGGGATCTCCTGGGAACGGAGGCGCACTATTTTACCTCGGTTGAGGGAAAGGGCGCTAGGCGCAAGCGATTCACCTGGTCAGATCGTCAGCGTGTTACCGAGTTCTACGGGCTCGGACCTGAGAAAACACGGTACGATACTGACTCAACTTGGAGATTGTAGAATCTCGAAAATGTGTTAGGTGTTGCCCAGCCCGCTGCTCTGCAGATGTCTGCTAGGGAGGTGCCCCTGGCCAGTGCCCACGAGGATGCAACACCCCTGGTGGAGTGAGCTCGGACCCGCAGGGGGGGGAGGGGCACGGCCTGGGTGAGATAAGCCAATGAAATGTCGTCGACAACCCAGTGGGCAAGCCTCTGTTTGGAGACAGCGTTCCCTTTCCGCTGTCCCCCGAAGCAGACAAAGAGCTGCTCAGAGCGTCTAGTGCTCTGTGTGCGGTCCAGATAGATACGCAAAGCACGTACTGGACACAGCAACGAAAGGGCTGGGTCTGCCTCCTCCTGGGGTAGCGCTTGCAGGTTCACTACCTGATCTCTGAAGGGTGTAGGAACCTTGGGCACATAGCCCGGTCGCGGTCTTAGGATCACGTATGTGTCTGCCGGACCGAACTCCAGGCAAGTGTTGCTAACAGAGAACGCTTGCAGATCCCCGACCCTCTTGATGGAGGCGAGCGCGATCAGCAGGGCGGTCTTGAGAGAGAGGGCCCTGAGTCCAGCTGAATCTAGCAGCTCGAAGGGGGTCTCTGGAGGCCCGTGAGGACGATCGAGAGATCCCAGGAGGGGAATAGGTTAGGCCGGGAGGGAGTTAGCCTCCGGGCACATTTGGGAATTCGCCAGGGAGGGCCTGTCATGAGGAGCGTGCAAGAAGTCTCACTGGGGGAAATGCGTACTAGCACAGCCCCGCGGGCCAGCTGTGTGCCAAAGCATCTGCCCCGAGGGGAGCCTCTGTCCGGGCATACCAGAGCAGGCCGTGGGAGGTTTCTTGGGAGGCAAACAGGTCTACCTGGGCCTTGCCGAACCGGTCCCAAATCAGCTGGACTGACTGGGGGTGGAGCCTCCACTCTCCGCCGGGCAAGCTTTGTCTTGACAGCGCGTCCGCTATCACATTGAGGTTGCCGGTAATGTGAGTGGCGCGCAGTGACTTGAGTTGCTGCTGACTCCAAAGGAGGAGACGACGGGTGAGCTGTGACATGTGGAGGGAGCGTACGCCGCCTTGGCGATTTATGTAGGCTATGACCGTGGTGCTGTCTGTCCTGACTAGGATGTGCTTGCCCCTAATTAACGGGAGAAACTTCCTCAGGGCAAGCAAAACAGCCAGCAGCTCTAGGCAGTTGATGTGCCAACGCAGCGGGCCTCGGTTCCACTGGCCTGCGGCTGCGTGCCCCTTGCACACAGTGCCCCAACCCAATTTGGAGGCGTCGGTTGTAACCAGAACGCATCGGGACACCTGCTGTGAGGGTACTCCTGCCCATAGAAAGCAAAGGTCTGTCCAGGGTTTGAAGGTTTGGCGGCAGGCAGTGGTAACTTTCACGTTGTGCGTGCCGCGGCACCATGCTCGTCTCAGGATTCAAGTCTGGAGCCAGTGCTGAAGTGGACCCGGCCCTCCACCGGGGGACGGAGCGGTCTTACCACCTCCAGAACTAACATCTTGGACTCTGGGTGTGTTGTCTCAGGAGCGCCCAGGAGCCTTCCAGGTCGTCGAGGGGGTCCGTGAGACAGGGGGTGCACGCTTCCCGCGGTTTGCTCAACGCTGGGGCTGAGAGCTTGGCCCGGGTTGAGGGCCCTGCTCATTTGCACTGGTTCAGTTCTGGGATGAGACAGGCAGCACGCCTCAGTGCCAGCTTAATGTCTCTTTCGGAGCCTGTGAGCAGAATGATGTTTCGATAGCAGCATTGGAGAGCGCATTGGTGATGTTGGACGGCAAGGACTCGACTGATCATCAAGCCGCAAGCTTCAGGGGCAGGTGGAGGGTTCCACTCCAGCCCGACACTCGCGGCATCCCGGGCAAGTATGGCGGTCAGCACCGCATCAGCCTCAGACTGGGCATCATATCCTGCAACCTCTGGAAAGACCAAGGACATTTGAAAGGATCCTTTTTGTGGACACAGACTCCAGAGGATAAGACGGCGGTGAGTTGTGGAATGCGAGTCAGATGTAATATACACCACCGTTGCTGTGTTGCCCTGGATCAATGGCAAAAGCCTCCGCAGGGCAAGCAGTACTGCCAAAATTATCAGGCAGTTGATATGCCAACACAGTTGTGGCCCTGTCCAGGAGCCTGCAGCTGCGTGCCCATTGCACACGCCACCCCAGCCTAGCTTGGAGGTGTCTGTTGTAACCACTACACGCCTGGACACTTGCTGTAAGGGAACCCCTGCCCGTAAAAATGCAAGGTCTGTCCAAGGGCTGAAGAAGTTTCAGCAGATTTGTGTGAGGGCAACACAAGCCTCTGAAACTGTTTCAGTGGGACCACCGTACACCGCCTGAATGACTTCAGGCAGTTCAGCACTGACAGCGCACACTCGCTCGAGAGTCACGCTATCATGGAGACTGAGTCTAACTCCATTCAGAGAAGAGATGCTCTGAACTGGTGAGAGCTTGCTCTTTTCTCAATTAACCCTGAGGTGCTAGAGCACTAGGTCCTTGTGCGCACTCAACAAATCTCGAGAGTGAGCTAGAATCAGACAGTCGTTGAGGTAGTTGTGGGTGCAAAAGCCCACTTCTTTTAATGGGGCAAGGGCGCCTTTCATGAAAACGTGAGGCGTCAGGGACCGACCGAAGGGGAAGACCTTGTACGTATATGCCTGGACCTCGAAGGCAAACCATAGGAAGGGTCTGTATCTAGGTAGAACTGAGATGTGGATGTACACGTCAGGCCTACCGCTGTGAACCAATCTTGACACATGGCAAAATGCGTTTCCGTGTCAGCATCTTGAATGTTTGTGCAAGGCCCGATTCAGAACTCGTAAGTCCAAGATTCTGAGGCTGACGCGGAGATGACTGCCATGGTTGCTCGGGATGGTGCGAGTGTCAGCCTGACGAGCCTGCCTCATGACGAGCCTCTCGAAACATTTCATGATGATGGGTGTGAGAACTGATGTTGTCCTGTAGTTGGTGATGGCCTGGATTCCCTGCCACATGTGACGCTTGTCGCCGCTGTCCTGGAAGTAACTGTGTATTCTCTGGCCGTGTGCGTGCTTTGCCTCTCTGATGGCCCAGGACAGTTTGGCCCTCGCTATTCTTAGGCCGCCTTGTCGCCTGCTCTGAAGGCGGAGTATCGGGTCCTCAGCAGCGCACGCACTTCTGCAGTCATCCAAGGCTTCTATTTGGAGCGTGTGGTGATGGTCTTGGAGAAAGTGACATCATCAATGCACTTGCTGATGTAGCTGATCACTGATGCTGGGTATTCCTCCAAGTTGGTAGAGTCGCCATATGTTGCAGCCTCCCTGAACATGTGCCAGTCAGTACACTCAAAACTGTCCTGAAGAGCAGAGATGGCTCCTGCTGGCCAGGTTTTCACCTGCTTCTGAAACGGTTTTGTGTACCTGACGAGCAGTCTGTATGCTGGTATTAGCATAATAGAGATGTGGTCTGACTAGCCGAGGTGGGGGCCGGGCTAAGTAACAAAAATAGCAAGATTTTGGATCAGGAGTGGCTGCTGCATGCTACCGCACCACCATCTTGGAAATACATTTACATTTATGCATTTGGCAGACGCTTTTATCCAAAGCGACTTACAGAGCACATATTACAGGGACAATCCCCCCGGAACAACCTGGAGTTAAGTGCCTTGCTCAAGGACACAATGGTGGTGGCCGTGGGGTTTGAACCAGCGACCTTCTGATTAACAGCCCTGTGCTTTAGCCACTACGCCACCACCACCACTAAATAAATAGAGGCTCAGAGGCTCCTCGGGCATATGGCGTCCTCGGCGGTGGACGTGCTGCTCGGGTTGATGCATATGAGAATGTTCCAGCACTGGCATCATACTTGAGTCATGAGATGGCCATCACTTCTTCAGCCCTTGGACAGACCTTGCATTTTTAGGGGTTCCCTTACAGCAAGTGTCCAGGCTCGTCGTGGTTACAACAGATGCCTCCAAGCTAGGCTGGTGCACCATGTGCAATGGGCAAGCAGCTGCTGTCTCCTGGACAGGGCCATGTCTGTGTTGGCATATCAACTGCCTCATGTTGTTAGCAGTACTGCTCGCCCTGCGGAGGCCTTTTCCGTTGATCCAGGGCAAGCACGTGTTGGTCCGGACGGACAACACGGCTACGATGGTGTATATAAACCACAATGCCGGCTTACATCCGAGTCGCATACCACAAGTCACTGCAATCTCATTCTCTGAGGTTTGCAGGATATGATGCAAGCCCATGTTGACTGCATCATCCAAAGACCTGTTTACTCTATTGAAAAGTTGAAGGGTATCTAGAAATCATCCAGTGATGTCTTTCAGGTGGGCCAACGCCCAGTCTCTCAAATGACTTCATGTCCCCAGATGTCAAAGTGGTGGGTCTGTAGTCATTAAGTCCTTTGATCTTGGGGTTCTTTGGGACAGGGATGATAGTGGATCATTTAAAGAATTAGGGAACTTCACACTGCTCCAGTGATCTGTTGAAGATCTGTGTGAAGATGGAGGCCAGCTGTTCAGCACACGATTTTAGACAAGTGGGTGATATACCGTCTAGGCCCTGTGCTTTCCTTGTCTTTTGTTTCCGGAAGACCCAGCATACCTACTCTTCAAAGATCTTAAGTGCAATTTGAGTAGCAGGGATGGGGGAGGGGGGTTGCAGGAGGTGTTGGTGTTTTTGTGAAGGTCCGTGCGGGTATGGGGTGTGAGACAGGGCTTTTCAAATCTACAGCAAAACACATTTAGTTAGTCAGCCAGTTGGTGTCAGTAATGTCAGTCATGTCTTTCAGGCCTCTCCACACTGATGCAGGGTCTTGTTTTTCAGCTTCTCAGAGTAGCTTCTTTTTAATTTCCTTAGTCAGTGTGTTTTTGGACTGATTATACAAGATTTTATCCCCGCTTCTGTAAGGATCCTCTTTGGAATGACAAATCTGTCTGAGTATTCCTGTAAACCATGGGTTTTCATTGTTGAATGTTATATTAGTCCTAGTTGGAATGCACATATCTTCACAGAATCTGATATATGATGTCACAGTATCTGTGAGCTCATCCATATTGGTGTCTGCAGCTTCAAAAACACTCTAATCAGTGCAGTCACTCTCTCCCTCTATCACATACGCAGCATGCACTGAGATTGAGAGAGACACGAAAACCAATAGATATTATGAATACGTATAGTTTTGCACTGTGAATCTTTGCCCTAAATGCAGAATGTAAACACTAAAAATTACACATAATCTACTGCTTCTAATGTGGATAGAATGAGGCAGAAAGGATATTATTTATAGAATATGCAGAGTGAAGCAAATGACGGCAATGCCAGTTACAGCTTTATCTTTTCTATAATGCATATAATAAACAAAAAATACAAGAGACTGGAAAATATAGACAAACCATACCTTAATAATGTATTTATTTATTTAGTGCATGTTCCATCAGTCAAAACAATATGTTATGCTAACGAAACTTATAAGGATAATATTGTAATGGAATGTTATGTGGAAATCCCTGTCATGTGGCCTGTAAGGTATGCATGAAGTAATAAATTCTTCTTCTAATCTTCATATTTGGCATGACAAATTATAACAGCGGCCTCCCCATTCTGGATGCATGTAACTTACACAATATGACAGTATTACAGTATTTTAGTGCTTCAGAGTGCATAATTTAGTACAAAATAGAAATTAATGACAATTGTTTTAAAAAAAATGTTAAGTAAACAATGAGAATCCATCAATGTTTCTCCAAATGTTCATATTTTTGGACACAAAATTATATTGGATGTTGTTCACTGAAGCCTGCAAGACATATATCATTGGGAGTTTACCCTATTATATAGGAATGTGAGTCATTAATGCAGTTTAATTTTTATAACTGTGAAATGTTGAAAGAAAAAAGAAAAAAAATCTAGATTTTTTTAACTGCTTAGTTGCCAAAAGTGTATACAGTCATGAAAGATTGTAGATTTGTAATAGTGATTTTTTTTGTTTTGTTTTTTGTGCTTCCGTAAATAATATTTTTATTATATTTATGATTACATATGAGTTTACTATCACAGGATATATATTTCTTTGTTTATTATAAGACAAATGAGTACTATATTCATACAAATGATTACTATATCAAGTTGATTTTCTGTGTGACAATGGTGAACTATCTGTATCCCATATTATCTGTATCCCATATGCACGTACACATTTCTTACTCAGGGTGAAGATGATGTGTCAGTGATTGACTTGATTTATATTTGAAATTGCTATTTGATGAAGAAGCAATGTGGAATTAAACTAAAGCAAGTGTAACATGAACAATGTTATTTGATTATTGTCATTTGGGTGTACTACTGGCATTATGTAAGTTGCCTCTATGTAGAAACAAAAAGTGCAAGAGAAAATAAACATGTGCAGTTTATGTGTTATGTGTAGCTCAATATGTGTTTGACAGCCGGTTGGTTCTCTTGTAATTTCAGTTTGGAAGTAATGAATCCTGTTCTAGATTTATTGCATCATCTCGTTGATAAATGAAAAATAAAACATCACAATATTAAATGAAACAATAATACATTTAAGAGTTAATTAAATAGAATTCTACCTTGTGTTCATTTAGTGAAAAACTGTAAATAAAAAAAAATATATATATTTTTTTAAATGTTTAATCTACTTGGCTCCAATGGGTGTTTGGATTAGTGTTTTTTAAAGGCCAATGCCAATATTGAGAGAGCAGGGTGGCCGATAGGCCAATACAATGTCTATATATCACACAATTTAATATAGCAAATAACAAAAACATAAAATAAAAATAAAATAATAATAAGCTCTTATTTAGCACTATATTTGCTCAATTTCACACAATTTTATTTTTTAATTTCAAACGGTAGATAGTAAATTCTGATTTCTGTTTAGTCATCAAATTTTAGTAATTTATTTGCAAATTAAGAAATTGTTCATATATTAGGAAGAAGGAAATAACAGTACACACAGTAGTCCAGTAACCATGGATGGCATGTCCATGTTAGCAATAGCAATCACACAAAAAATGCCAAATCAAACCACTTGTACATACAGTGTATAGCGAATAAGACATATACTTGCGAGAAGTGCTTTTACCTTAGGGCTGCATCCGAAAATGTAGGCAGCTGACTTGCTATCTTGCTGCCTAATCAGTTAATGGCTTAATTGACAGCTGTTTTGAATGAATGGAACTCTTAAGAAATCTGCAAACAGTTTAAAAGCACCTTATTTTCATCCTACCTCTGTATACATCCTCCAGAGGCAAAGTTTTCCTGGTATCGGACGCAGCCTTGAAGTTGCACTCATGCGCTCGTCTGGATCCAGCAATCTCCTGATAGTTTAAACAGTTTGGATCACCTGCTTTGATTGTCGTCATGATTTGTGAAACAGAGGAACATTTGATCCTGATAATGAAGATTTTGATTTTGACTGATAGAATACGTGCTTCAGAGGAAGATATTAGATGAGCGCTCAATGGGAATAAAATGCTGTAAGTAGCCTTACGTTCATGCATTAAATCTTTAAACGAGATATCTGCATTTTTGCAGAGTATATAATAGAAGATTTATTGATATTTGTCTTTTATCATTATAAACGTTACAGGGAACTGTTGAGGAGAGAGAGGGAGAATGAAATAGGAGCACTTTGTCTGCTGCGGCTCTGATATGTGGATCGTTTAAATGATACCGTGTTGCACATCGTGTGTAACAGTGTAATCGCTGTTACACACGATGGCGAGTAACAGCCAAACAAACCGTGACTGGTAGTTTACCAGTGTCTCAGTCACTTCACATGCAAGCAGGTGATTTCCGGCCAAACGGGATTTATCCCCCTATGCCGATATTTTAAAAATTCAGAATATTGGCCAATTTATCGGCCACGCCGGTATATCGGTCGACCACTAATTTGGATGAAATACTTATCACTTATGTCAAATAAACAATTATCAAAATACACATCGAATGTCATCAACAGACTAAAAAATATCAATATAATTTTCAGTCTGATGGCAAAAGGGGGTCCTCGTTTGGATGATTGTTTTTGAGCCTCAAATCTTATCCATGATTTAGATACCTTTTGGAACAGCCTTACGTCAGGAGTTTACTTCCGATACTGCTACGTCTTTTGTTCTCTCTGTTTTATGTAATGCGATTTTAGATGCATGACAGCATATTACCATGTCTGGATAATGGATTCCCTTCCCCATGTTATTTCAGGATCCAGTGCGCACGTCTCATGTCACAGAGAAAAGGTATATTGTGACTCATTGAAACAAACAGATGTGATAAGCACCTTGGCATGATTCACTTCGCTGAGCCCAAATGTTTGTGTTCACTTTGAAACCGGGTACACATACAAAAAACAACTAGCCTCAATAGCAACAGACTGGCCTTGTTTTTCATTTATTTCTTTATTTTCTAATGTCTCTTGGTAATGCATTGAGCAAATAACATTTTGTACGAAAAAGAGCGGCAGACAAAGGAAACCCTGCTGGTGTTTGTCTTTTTATCTCCTTCATTTAATTGGATTTCTTTGAACGTTCAGATGAACCTCACAGGGCTCTCCACGTTTTGCACCTTCACACTCGTTTTTTTTACCTGACTCTGACTGACTGAAGCTGATTAAATCATGGAGCCTTGCTTTAGGGGCCAATCCATGTGTGTCATGTCTGAGACAGCTTTGATTGATTGTTATTTCTACAAACACAAAGCTAAGGCCTTTACTGGAGATCCAAGAATGTACATAATGCTTTTAATGCATTCATTTCAATAACATTTCATTTTGAAACATCAGTAAACATTGTGCAAATTGACTGAGAAAGAGGTGTAAGCATTTTTTCTCTCTCTCATGGAGTTGTTGCAAACCTGAAAGGCCCACACTATGAATATATTTCACATATATATTTGCATATGGCTCAGGGCAATTTTTTTTAAAAAAACTGAGTAAATACATTAAAACAAACTGGCAACTTAATTTAAGCTGACTTAATTTAAGCCCTAGTCTATTAAAGACCACATGAAATGCCTTGTTGTGCAGTTTTCTTTATTGTGCTATTGAAACAGGGAATTTATGTGGGACATTTCGAAGGGCCCAAGCCTTTTTTGTTAAATAGCCAATAGGTTTAGCTAAACAGCCAATAAGACACATGCATTTGCTATCTGCCAGTCAGTCACAAGTGCATTGGGGGAGAGACTTTTATTCTAGATAGCAGTGGACTGGAAAAAATGTTTGTTTAAATATACAGTTGTAACAGATCAGGTTCTTGGGGTGGAAAGGAGGAAGCGGGGAACAGTGAACTTCAACTTAAAAAGGTATGTTTATTTTCACAACTCAAACAAAAACTCGCTTTCCAACACACTCATGCCACACAGGCTTGGCGGGTGTGTGAGCTGGGCTCTCTCTCTCTCTCCTCTGTGGCATCTGGCTCCCTCTTAAATCCATCTCCAACTCTCACTGCAGTGACAAACAGCCGTTAGAGACAATCATTGCCAGGTGATGACTCTTACTGTTCTCATCTCCTGATCTCGCTCACAAGCCAGCGCGCAACCACGCCCCCATCACTACAACATTATATACATTATTTTAGGTTTTCTTTGTAGACACCTCTCAAAGTCTGAGTCACAGACTTTCTTAAGTGAGTACAATACATTTGTAGGACAGTTTATCATGGCTTTTCAATATTCAACATCTGTAATTATATTTCTCACAATTAAGTGTTGTGCTCTCATGTTTAATTTAATCCTATTGGGAAGAAGATTCATCTTTTTATCTTCTTTTTTTTTTACACTCGGAGCAGCAGCTATTAATCTTCCGTTGATTAGACACAAGTGTCTCTTAGAGACATCTGTACAAAACAATAGAGCTCCTGAGAGAAGTTATTCTCTGAATCTTCCAGCATAATCAAAGTCATGAAGAAATAGAGATATGGGATATAGCTGCTTAACTTAGACATGTGTCTTAATAAAAAGGCAAGCCAATATTACACACACATATATATATATATATATATATATATATATATATATATATATATATATATATATATATATATACTTGTAAGGGGGTTAAGATGGGCAAGGAGGAGGCGAGAACCGGCTTGTCAATATAAATAATAATTTAATAGAAACTTAAACCAAAAGCACAAACATAAACACACACACATGACGGACATGCCCGTAATTCTCTCTCTCTCGAACCCTTTATCCCTCGCGCGCCCCACCAGGCTGATTGGGGACCGGGCGTGCGTCATTCTAGCCCGGCCACGCCCCCCTCCGTTCCACACTCCTCCCGGCGTTACCTCAGGCCGAGGTACCACCGGCATGACCTACACCCCCTTTCCTTGGGTAGGGGCATGCTTTGTGCCCAGTCAGGTCATCCCCTCCTTCCTCGACCTGGGAGGAGACAGGAGGGGAAAACAACAACAAAAAAATTCTAAATCGGTGAGGGAAAAAGGCCAACATGATGCAAAAGAGAGAGAGAGAGGAGAGAGAGAAAAACTCACTCACCGGTTCTCTGATGTACCGTCGCGTGGTCCTCGAACACTCCGCCACACTCTCTGGTGGACGACAGCCTTTGTCCCTCACGCGCCCCATCAGGGCAATTGGGGACCGGCGTGTGACATTCTAACCCGGCCCCACCCCCCTCCACTCCACAATACTGTATTGGTGGATTATGAATATCAAGGGCTAGTTTTTCAATCACACAGCATGGATGTGGTAAAGAAACCACTCAACCGAAACACATACTTGTAAATACTACAAATTATGCATACAAAACAAAAACAAGCATGTAAAAAAATGTGTAATAAATGTGTAAACGTGCGTATATTTAAAGGGGCAATAATACATTAGGAAATATTTTAACTTAATCAAACATTTTAAATATTGAAGAATTTATCAATTAGGCTACTACAGCATCTACACATGAGTTCAGGCAGTTCTGGCTCATGCTGCCATATCTTTTCATTTCATTCAGAAGTAATCATCCATACACCCTTAAATTTCCTGAAGACTTTACCCTCTATTGTGAGAGCTTTGAATGGCTGAAAGGTGAGTGGCTCAAAAATAGAGGTCTTTTGGTCATTTGATTGTAAATTCTGTTTGCAATTATCCTACAGCTTGGCAACCATTATTATTCTTTCATCAAAAAAGCCATGTGATGTCATAATTTATGCCAAAATCTCCAAGACATGTTCATGATTTCAAACTTCAGCTGTAAAACTCACACACAACTCCTTTAATTTGCTTTTAAAATGCTTTCTTTCTTTCTTTCTTTCTTTCTTTCTTTCTTGTACAACACAAAATAAAATATCAATATCTTCTTTTTCCCAACCATTTAAGACCAGCTATTTTTTGTAATGTAAGGCAAACTTGCAGTTGTAGCAATGAATAGTATAATAAATGTTTTTGTTCGACAGCACTTTTCATACAAATCATAAAGCTTAATCCTATAAAGCCTAACATATGAGGTAATAGTCAGAAAATATATTTTTTAAACCTATTTAAAACAATTGAAATTGAAATTTTAAGCACATGTTGCTTCAATTCAATAAATTCTAATTTTGAAATATCAGTAACAGTATAAACATTATTTTATTTTACTTTATCAAAATCAGCAAGGATTTCATATCAAACAGATGAGTGCATCACAATATGAAGGTAGCCATTTAGGAAATCATATGGTCTTAATATAAAAAAACTATAAGGTCTTCTACTTCCAACTTTGTCCCTGGTAGTCAAGGGCCCCTGGGCACTTGCCAAAGGTTTGCTGTAGGTTTACCATTACTGGTGAAGAGCTGCAAACTCATTTGCATGTGAAAATAATGAGTGACAAATTTGCGACACATTTGAGGCAAGTTTGCCAGAACTCTAGATTTTTTTAAGGGATGTCACACATTTGAACTATAAAGTTGCCATTGTAATTATATAACACCTTTTATATTGTGAATGCTGTATATTTGAAATGCTATACATAGGCAACAGCCCCACGCATGGGTGACTCAACGAAATGGCACACACAAATATTGTCTATTTTACTGCTTGATTATGTGAGTGTAAAGCAGTTAAATGGAAAGGAGGAGGCAAGAACCGGCCTGGTGATATAAACAATATTTTAATGATTAACTTAAAAAAAAAAGACAAACACACACACATAACGGATATGTCCATAAACGATCTCTGTCTCGTCGCACCACCATCCGCAATCGGCCTTTATCCCTCTCAAAGGCTTAATTAGCCTGATAAGGGACCGGGTGTGTATAATCATGACCCGGCCCCGTCCTCCGCCCTGTCACAGTGTGAAAAAGACTCTTTAAGGGCATAGAGCACAGCAAATGAGAAAAGGCTTGGAGACCTGCTTTTAACCTAAATGTATACCTAATTTCCCAAAAACAATAACCATCCAGTGAGTGGCAGT
This sequence comes from Xyrauchen texanus, assembly GCF_025860055.1. Classification (NCBI taxonomy): domain Eukaryota; kingdom Metazoa; phylum Chordata; class Actinopteri; order Cypriniformes; family Catostomidae; genus Xyrauchen; species Xyrauchen texanus. The sequence goes on along the minus strand of NC_068294.1, from coordinate 9,259,315 downwards.
TCTGCAGACGGAAAAGCCTTGTTGATGAGAGAGTTCAATGGAGAATGGCCAGACTGGTTCGAGCTGACAGAAAGGCTATGTTAACTCAGATAACCACTCTGTACAATTGTAGTGAGCATAATAGCATCTAAGTATGTAAAACACGTCAAACCTTCAGGCAGATGGGCTATAATAGCAGAAGACCATATCGTGCACTTTATTAGGACCATAGTGTTCCCAATAATATGCTTAGTGAGAGTATATAAAAACTCACAGAATCAAAGACTTCAGGAATTCCTTGAATATCTGATGAAAAATGTAGGCAAAAATAATAATTTTTGATGTAAATGCACAAGCAAAAAAATCACATAAAATAACTTCACATTTCAGAAATACCAAATCGATGTGGTACTGTTCCTTTAAAACTGATTCTAGTTTAGCTCTTGTCAACCCATGGTTTTGTACATTCCTGATATGATTTGCTTGTCAGTGACACTACACTCTAATTTCCCACATCCCATCTGTCACTGACATTTCAACCTGGCTGTCATCTCAAGCTCGCTATTGACAAAACTGAGCCCCTTCTCCTCCAGGACAACCTCCCCCACAACCACTACCACCAATTTTTTAAATTGATAGTTCACCCAAAAATTTAAATTATCTCATTATTCACTTACCCTGATGCCATCCCAGATGTGTATGACTGTCTTTCTTCAGCAGAACACAAATTAAGATTTTGTGTACTTCTTATAAGGGAAGTACATATGTGCCTGCACTTTGAAGGTCTAAAAGTCTGCGCTTCCATCCAGGGCACTGTTTGAAATGGCTGAACTCTCGAGTGACGTTCGTTCTTCTGTTGTAAATAAGCACATTATTTTAAGAAATTATATTTCATATATTTTAAAATACAATAAAGTAGTTTTTACAATAAAACTTTGTAAAAAAAAAAAAAAATTTTAGATGAAAAAGTATGATTTTCCTGTATAATTAATGGTAAAAATTGACATTATGTTTAACAAGAGAGTACATGTAATTTTTACAGTAAATTATTGTTAAAATTACTGTAAAAAACTATAATCAGGTGTTCCCACAATTCCCTGCAGGGCCCATCATATTTCATTATATTTTATTGGAATAGTTATGTTTCTTCTTATTTTAAATATCAGTTACGTGATTGGGGGGTGTTCTGTGTTATATTTGATGTAGTTTAGTTAATGTTTATTTCATTATTTTAGTTTAACATGTGTTACCCTGATGGTGTTTAGTGTTTGTGTGAGCGACACTGAGCAATGTTTATTGGTGTTTGCTCCTGGAAAAGCCATTATTGATGAATTTCATGTCATCATGTGCTCTTCTGTATTTTATATGGTGAGTAACAATACCTTATAAATTTAAAAGCAGATTTATACAATTTCCGAAGGTTAATACCAAGTTTATGTTTTTTTACTGTAATTTTACCAGACATTAAAAAAAAATTTTTTTATACATTGCCATCATGGTTATGTAAATTACAACAGTTTTAGACTATAAAATGTACAGGTTGTTCTGTAAAGTTGTTTAAATTTTTACTGTATTTTTACATAAATATTCTGGCAACCACAGCTGCCAGTTTTTGTTTTTTTGTAAAAACAACAGGATTTATTTTACAGTGTAGTATTAACCGATCTCATGAAAATTCAAACATAATTTATTTCATGGCTATTTCGAAAGTAAGCTCGAGTTCCGAGCATGAGAAGTTAAGGACATACTTATTAATATTATGAAACACAATTTTCCTTGTTTTTCTTCACTGGACAGCAATTCCGAGTGTTCCAAATCCAAATCACCTATGAAGGAATGCATTGTGAAGGTTGTACACAGTAACGTCTAACGAACACAGTACTTACAGTCTAACGTCTATCTTTAATAATGCTCTCAAAGTGAATAACAGGCACAATAACACAGCTAATATGTGGGCCACCATATTCATTGTTTTAGGGCAGAATGGATCACATGACTGGGTCACATGACAACAAAAACATCATCGTTTTCAGATATTTACAGCTTCCCTGTCCACACTACATTGCGAAAAGTGCGTTTTCAAATTTATCCACTTGAGAGAGCGTTTTCGGAAAGCTCAGTTTTTCGAAAACGAACAGGCTGTGTTTCAGCCTGTTCATGGAATGGTGATTATTTGGGGGATTTAAGTGCTTTCATACATTTTAGTGTGGACGGGCAACTTTTGGAAAATGCTTGAAAACAGCAGTGCAGATAGAGAGTGTTTAGAAAATGAAAACGCCTTTTTCAAATGTGTCCAGATTAATGTGGATGTAGCCTCAGATGTTTGAATTTGACATTGTGACAGGGCGGAGGGCGGGACCGGGTGGTGATTCTGCACACCCGGTCCCTTATCAGGCTAATTAAGCATCCGAGAGGGATAAAGGCCAACTGCGGATGGTGGTGCGACAGAGAGAGATCGTTTACTGGAGCTGACCGTCATGTGTGTGTTTGTGTGTTTTGTTTAAGTTTATCATTAAAACTATTATTTATATTGTCAAGCCAGTTCTCACCTCCTCTTTGCCCGTGTAAACTGAGGGGCGTTCTGTCCGCCTGGGGCCATGGGTCTGACTCCGGTCTGCCCGGGGAGGAGAGGCTGCCGTTCGCCCGAGAGGGTGGAGGAGTGATCGAGGACCACGCGACAGTCAGAGAACCGGTGAGAGAGTTTTTTTTCTCCTCTCTCTCTTGCTCTGTTGCTCCGTGTTGGCCTTTGTCCCTTGCCTATTTTTGTTTGTTGTTGTTTTTATCCTCCTGCCTCCTCCCAGGTCGAGAAAGGCGGGGAAGGCCCGCCGGCAGATGGGGCGGGAGGGGGTGGGGGGTGTATGTCATGCTGGGGTTCCCTGGCTTGAGGCAACGCCAGAAGGAGTGTAGAGCGGAGAAGGGCGGGGCCAGGCTGGAACAATGCATGCCTGGTCCCCAATCACCCTGATGGTTCAAGGGAGAGAGAGATTGACATGCAGCTGCTCTGTGTGTGTGTTTATGTTTGTGTGTTTTTGGTTCAGTTTTTCATTAAACTATTATTTATATTGCCAAGCCGGTTCTTGCCTCCTCCTTGCCCATTAACAGCTTTACAGACATATAATAACCAGAAACATTAATCATTTGAAAGTTTAATGTGCTGCTTAATACAATGCTTGCTGTGTACAATAAAAAAGCCTAAGTGTGGACGAAAGGCCAAAATATAAAGAGAAAGATGTGTTTTCAAATTAAAATATTTTAGTGTGGACATGGCCTGAATTTCACTTTGGATGCAGCAAAGATAGCAAACACCATGCAATCTTTCATGACTGATAGCTTCAGCAGATGACAGGAAGCACAAAGTGTCCGGCTTGACTGCTCTCTTTTGCAACCAGCAAATCTCGCCAAACGGTAAGTCGAGGTGCACTACAAGTTGAATCACCATCATTGCAACATGTAAAGTGACCAACCACAGTTTGTTTTGTGTTTACGCACCATTCAGGTGTTCGTAAATCTAAAATTGGATACACTGTAATCAGTGTTGGGTGTAATCTAATTACAAAGTAATAAAGTATTGTTATCGAATCACAGTACATTCTAAGGAAAACTGTAGGGAAGTGCATTCTAATTATTGTAAACAGATTACAGTTGCTGACTTTCAATGAACTATTTTTAAGTACATTACTTGGGTTACACATATTTCTAAAATAACAGTATTTATGTATAATAAATGTAAAACATGAATCATGTTAATATGTACATTTGTTTGCATTTCTGTGAAAGCTTGAGGGCATGTGCCCCCTAAAAATCAACGAACAATAGGAAATATAGACATTATTTTGAATTTGTTGAGTGGAAAAACAGAAGACATAAGAAAGTAACATAGAAGTAATTATTAATGTGAATACATTGAAGTAATCAGTGAAGTTGGTAGTCTGATTACTTCAGTAATTTACCCAACACTGACTGTAATAAAAATTAGACGTGGTCAAAATTTTGTCTGTATTACAATTCTGCTCATGGATATCTAATTTCCTTGCTACTATACTTGGTGCCTCAAACAAAACTATTGAGTATCTTTAAACATTTGATTCCTCTAACCTAGCAAATCCAATATTTAGTTTGACTGCAAAAGTACTTTTTGTAACTTCTTGTAAACATGATTTTATTTTCAGGTGGACTTTTTCTGTTGGATGATTTATAGTCTCGTGGAAATAATTCTGTAGCCAAGCCATCGGGCAAACTGACTGTATCTTGTAAAAGTGCTTTCAAGTTCTGTGTACAATATGCATCAGATGGTCAGTGAAAGGACTGCAAGCAGTCAAGAAATGGCCATAAGTAGGGTATGATAATTCCCTCACATGCTTGGATTCTGAGGATAAACGTTTTTAAATGTACCTTTTGTGTTTTAAAGTGCAGAGATTCAGCAGATGTGAAGGTAATTAGAAGGCAAAGCTTTGTTTTAAAAGCATTTCCAATATCACATTAATGGGATGCCTGCGGAAGGTGATTGTACTGCAGTCGTGACAGCTCTCCTGTTGATATACCATTAGAAACCTCTATGGTGGCCCATCACAGTCAGCACATGGCATGAGTGGCTCTCTGGGGGGCTAGCTGAGAGTCAGGAAATGCTCAAACATTAATGTGAAAGAGGCCTGGGTAGCTCAGCGAGTATTGATGGTGACTACCACCCCTGGAGTCGCAAGTTCGAATCCATTGTGTATTTAGTGACTCCAGCCAGGTCTCCTAAGAAACCAAACTGGCCCGATTGCTAAGGAGGGTAGAGTCACATGGGGTAACCTCCTCATGGTCGCAATTAGGGGTTCTCTCTCTAAATAGGACGCATGGTAAGTTGTGTGTGAGAGTAGCATGAGCCTCCACATGCAGAGTCTCTGCGGTGTCATGCACAGCGAGCCACGTGATAAGATGTGCAGATTGGCTGTCTCAGAAGTGGAGGCAACTCAGACTTGTCCTCGGGCATTCCAAATTGGGAGAAAAGGGGATCAAATTAGAAAAGAAAAAAAAAACATTAATGTGAAAGCAGTACAAGATGGCTCCATTGTAACCCGCTCTCTGAGAATCACTTTAAGGGCCAAGGGAATTAAAATAAAATGTTAAAGAAATCTCATTTAATAAAAGCAAAAAAATAAAAATGAGACTCTAGTGTATATTAATAATTTGCTGTTCTGAGATTAAAATATGTCAAGGCTTTCCAATTCATGTAAAAGGGAATAACTGACTTATTACCAGCAATCTGTATTTTTATTTTTTTAATTCTGCCTTACCTTTGATGTTTTATATGTCTCATTCGTATGTACTGTACATATTACATTATTTTAAATCCTAAATAAATGAGCCACAAATGTTGCAGTTTGGTGGAGGTTTGTAGGGTAACTTAAGGTTAGGTATTTTCTTTTTTCGAAAACCTTTGATTTTGTTAAAAATAAATAATTTCAGGAAAATTGTTGTTCTCCTGCAGTGTTCTGCAATCAAGATGCTATGTGAAATGCGGCAAAAACATTTTGTTCTTGCTAGGAGGCACCTCTCTATCTTTTGCTCTCTGCCTTGTTTACGAGTGAAGTTCATTGATGCTCTTGGCAGAAGCCTTCTTACATAAGCAACAAACAAGAACAATTTGATAAAAATACAATTTAATTCGCTTTTTTAAGGATAAAAAAATCAATATAATCTCTAACTAAACTCAAACATCCGACCTAGCACATGTGGAGATGAAAATCAATAACAATTTGCAATCCATACACTATGCGCTGTACAATATTACTGAAGACATAAGTGAATATAACTGCTGTTTCAAAAACAATTTCAAGCAGAAAAGTTTCTAACAAACTACAAATTCTCACATCATCACACAACTTAAAGACACAAAAGAATAAAAAATTTAGTTTTGTGTCTTTTAATCCAAGTCTATGGCAACATTGCCCACCCACTTTTTCAGCCTTCTTGGTTCCAGAAGTATTTTTCCCATTCATTTCCTCCATAAGTATTTCACGTACTTAATAAAAGTTCTCTTACGAGAGGTTCTCTCGTATTGCGTAAGCTAGCTTACGCTACGGGAAAGATTCATCTTTTCTGAGATATTGAAGCCAAAAAATTATCCTTAATTTTTGTATCCATTGTCAACGCAGTGCGGCAGCTGCAGACCTTGAGCGGGCTAGCTAGCGAGCTCATAGGTTGCTCTGTGGCAACTGCTGCAGCCTATAGACGAGCTTGGGCGAACTCGCATCCAATGAGAGGCGTCCGCGCGCTCACTGCATCAAAGCCCGCCAAAATGGGCGTGACTAGAGTGCATATAAGCGTAGTTCGTAGGCTGGAACCCTGATTTTCATCTCTTCAGCGAAGCTCTCCGCATCGCTGACCTGGAAGCCGCGTCGCCGTTCGAGGGGCATCTAGCAAGCGTGGACAGCGCTAGAAGAAGCCGGCCGTCTCAGCCACCTTCAGCCATCCTGCGAGCTACGCCATCCGACGACGTATCCTTTTTTTCAGCAAGCTAGTTCTCACGAACTATTCACAAAAGAGTACGAGCGTCTTTTTCAAGATGCCTCGCTCCACTTGCGCCTCATGTCATGCCCTTCTCAGCACACGAGACCGCCACATCATCTGCGCTCTCTGCCTGGGACTGGGGCACACAGAGCTCGCCCTCACTGAGGGCGGATGCGATTTCTGCGAGGAGCTACCGATGTCGACCCTGCGGGCTCGACTCGAAGCGGTCAAAGCAGAAACCGCCGCGCCGCCTTACCCTCAGCCGCGCAGGAAGAAGCGCCGCTCACAAAGGCTGCCGGAAACTGTGGTTGAAGCGACTGCCTCGCCGGAGCCCCTCCCTCGAGCATCGCTTTCACCCTCCCCGCCCCCCCGGGACGCGCAGTTGCCGCCGAGCGGCCGCACTGCTGCCATCTCGGATGACGAAGCGGAGGATAAGGGCCGCTGTTCCATCATGGCTTCGGACAGCGAGGAGTGGACAGGCTCCCAAGCCTCCTCCTCGGCCCAGGAATCCAGCAGGACCCGCGCCGGAGTCGAAGGGGAGTTAACACGCCTCCTCACACAGGCCGTCGACCGCCTCGGGCTCGAGTGGTCACCGCCCTCTGAGCAGGCACCCAACAGACTCGACGGCTGCTTTCTTCAAAGCCATCGCCGCTCTACACCCGCGGCCCGGGCCGCTCCCTTCCTGCCGGAATTACATACGGAGCTTGCAAAGTCGTGGAACGCTCCTTTTTCAGCCAGGACCCGTTCACACGTCTCCACCTCTCTCGCGTCGGTGGACGGCGCCACTGAGAGAGGCTACTCCTCCATCCCCCCGGTCGAGGACTCGGTAGCAGCACACCTTTGTCCGCCCTCCGCGAGATGGCGTTCCAAGCCTGTGCTCCCGTCTAAGGCCTGCAGAGCGACTTCCGCCTATATTGGCCGCGCCTATTCCGCTGCCGGCCAAGCCGCATCTGCTCTGCACTCAATGGCCGTTTTACAGATCCTACAAGCAGACCTTCTTCGGGAGTGGGATGAGAAAGGCAGGCACCCAGAGGCTGTTACTGATCTACTGGCGCGACAGACCTCGCCCTTCGCGCTACCAAAGCTGCAGCCCAAGCTCTAGGGAAGTGCATGGCCTCGCTGACTGTGACCGAGAGACACTTATGGCTAACACTAGCCGACATGGGAGAAGCAGAGCGCTCCACGTTCCTCAACGCACCGCTCTCTCCGACCGGTCTCTTCGGCTCCGCGGTGAGTGGCATTGTTGACCGCTTCTCAGAAGTCCAGAAAGCCACCCAAGCCATGAACCTCTTCCTGCCGCGTCGCGCTAGCTCCTCTGCAGGCCGCTCACGTGATCAGCCTCCTGCACGAGCCTCTTCACAGCGCCCAGTTCAACAATCTCAGACTTCTCAGCGTCGACAGGGCGGCCGCCCTCGATCAGCGCTCAGACAGCCGCCGCAGACCGCCGCCCCCACGGGCCTCGATCTAAGGTAACGCTGAAACCCGAGCAGCCGAAGTCTTCCTAACTGTGTTGAACAAACGACGGCTCAGTCCCGCCGCGGCCGGACCACCGTCAAAGCTTTGCCCCTGTCAGTCCCCTTCTCTCAGGCTACTACAGTGGTGAATTTAGCAGCCAACAAGCCGGTGACACTGCCCGCTTGCCTGCACTCAAACGCCGTTTTCACGGCGACCCAAATAAATCTTGTAAAGAGCAAACATGTCTTATGTGTAGAAAAAGTGCCCACAACCCAGTGTTCGCCCCTACACACAAGCATAACACATCCCGTGCCCCTATCAGAGCACGCTCTCATAAAGCGGTTACGAACCAATAAATGCGCCCACAAATGTGTGCGCGCGCCCATTCTCTGCCCGCTCTGTTACACGGCCAGCAACCATTCCTCTGTGTGTAAGTCCCGTGCTTGCGCATCACGTAACAGATGTGACTCTTTCCCCATTCATTCCAACCGGGAAGTCACTCACAAAACAGCCTGTTCATGCTGTCTGCGAGCAATCATGCATGAACACACTAAACGCGCTCACACATTTTGTTCAGCGCTCTGTGTGCGGCAATCAGAGCGAATTGGCCATTCACCCTCTAGCGTTACGCTTCAAAGCGTGGGAAGCTATTCCAGGGATATCCAAGTGGGTGTTAAGCACAATACAACAGGGCTATTTGCTACAGTTCGATCGCCGCCCCTCGCTTCAGAGCGCGGCTCGAAACCACTGTGAACACGGAAGCAGCGTGCATGCTTCGTTCAGAAATAGCAAGCCTTCTGTGCAAAAGGGCCATAGAAAAAGTGCCACCCTCTCTGAGCGAGTCGGGGCTTTACAGCCGTTATTTTCTTGTTCCCAAGAAAGACGGCGGCCTCAGACCCATATTAGATCTCAGGGTTTTGAACAAGGTGCTTGCAAAAGACCGTTCAAAATGCTTACAATCAGGAAACTCCTCGCGCATGTGCGCCAGGGGACTGGTTTATTTCTCTCGATCTGAAAGATGCATACTTTCAGATTCAGATAAATCCCGTCACAGGCCATTCTTGAGATTCGCCTCGACGGCCAGGTTTATCAATACACCGTCCTTCCGTTCGGCCTGTCCTTAGCACCCCGTACTTTCACGAAGTGCATGGATGCGGCGCTCGCACCCCTCGCGGAGTCAGGGTTTGCGAATTCTGAACTATTTGGACGACTGGCTGATTATGGCTCAGTCACATATGGAGCTTCTGTCTCACAGAGCAGTTCTCCTCAGCCATCTGAACAGTTTGGGTCTTGCAGTCAATTGGACCAAGAGCTCACTACAGCCCAGTCAGACCATTTGCTTCCTGGGAATAGAACTAGACTCCGTGGCAATGACGGCTCGCTTATCTACACAGTGCGCACGCCGTGTTCAGCGACTAGCCGCATCTTTTCAGATGAACAGCCTCACGCCTCTGAAGAAATTCCAGAGAGTGCTAGGTTACATGGCCTCAGCCGCAGCAGTACTTCAGCTGGGTTTACTGCACATGCGCCCGCTTCAGCATTGGCTAAACACCAGCGTCTCGCCGGGCTTGGGCCACAGGCCGCCAGCCCATCAAGGTGACTCAGACCTGCATATCAGCTCTGCAGCCCTGGACAGTGGCCGAATGGTATCAGCGGGGAGTGACAATGGGAGCTGTATCTCGCCGAAAAGTCATCTCGACAGACGCGTCCAACACGGGTTGGGGCGCGGTCTCGCGAGGGCTCTCCGGTTTTCGGCCTATGGTCAGTTCAGGAAAAGCTCCTTCACATAAATTGTCTGGAAATGATAGCGGTCGTGTACGCGCTCGTGCGCTTTCTCCCGGTCATTCAGGGTCACCACGTCCTGGTCCATTCGGACAACAGATCTGTGGTATCCTACCTAAACCGTCAGGGCGGTGTCAGATCCAGGAACCTCTTCCATCTGACAAAACGCATACTGAGTTGGTCCCAGTGCCACCTGCGCTCGCTGAGGGCGACGCACGTGCCAGGCCACCTGAACGACGGCCCGGACAGACTGTCCAGAGACAATATTCCCCAGGGAATGGTCCCTGCACGCTCAAACAGTCCAGACGTTATGGCACCTATTCGGCAGAGCAGAGATAGACCTCTTTGCGTCCAAAGAGAACTCTCACTGCCCAATATTTTTCTCGAAGCGAGGACGCGCTGGCCCAGGACTGGCCCAGACGCCCGCTTACGCCTTCCCTCCCGTCTCGCTATTGCCACAGGTAATGCAGAGGATCAGGGAAACGCGTCACTCGGTGCTCCTCATAGCCCCGCGTTGGGAGAATCAGACATGGTTCCTGGAGCTTACGCAGCTGTCACTGACAGCACCGTGGCCCATCCCAGTGAGAGCAGATCTCCTCTCTCAAGCTCGCGGCACAATCTGGCATCCCCACCCAGAGCGCTGGGCTGCATGCGTGGGTGATCAACGACTACCCGTCGCTCTGCCAGAAGGAGTAATAAACACCATCATACACGCTAGAGCCCCTTCCACGAGAAGACTCTATGCGTCAAAATGGTCTGTGTTCTCAAAATGGTGCACCGACAGAGACCTGGACCCGCGGACATGTGGGGTGTCGTCGCTGCTCGTATTTCTACAAGAGCTGCTGGATAAGGGCTGATCCCCATCCACGCTCAAAGTGTATGTGGCGGCCGTTGCGGCGTTCGCTGAACCCCTGCACGGCCAGTCATGGGGTAAAACGAGCTGGTCATCCGCTTCCTCAGGGGAGCTAGAAGGATGAACCCCGCGCCCCCATCGGTTCCTATCTGGGATCTTTCTATAGTTCTCGAAACTACGAAAGCCCCCCCTTTCGAACCACTTCAATCCGTGGATTTGAAATACCTTTCACTCAAAACCGTTTTTCTGACTGCCCTGTCATCAGTCAAACGTGAGGGAGACCTTCACGCGCTGTCTGTCAGCGCTGCGTGTCTTGAGTTTGGACCAAGTGACTCCAAGGTCATTTTAAAGCCTAGACACGGCTATGTTCCCAAGGTGATTGGTACTCCTTTCAGAGCACAGGTCATTTCCCTATCGGCGCTGCCAGCACCGGATAGCGAACGCGACGCCAATCTCCTTTGCCCGGTCAGAGCACTGAGATTGTATACTGCGCGCTCCGCTGCTTTCAGACGCCCGAGCAGCTTTCGTTTCGTTCGAGGGCGCACCAAAGGTCTCGCCGCCTCGAAACAGACACTATCTAGATGGATAGTGGACGCTATTGCTGCTGCATACGCGTCAAAAGACCTGCCATGCCCGTTGGGCATTAGGGCTCACTCCACTAGAGGCATGGCATCCTCGTGGGCATGGTCCAGCGGAATTTCCATTCACGACATATGTGTGGCAGCGGGATGGACTTCCCCTCCACCTTTGTCAGATTTTACAATATGGAAGTGCCCGCTCTGCAGGCAAAACTACTAGCGGTTTAATACGCTACAGCTCCCCTGGTGAGCTACACTGATGGGACACATTCCACACAGACCGGCACCGCCGCTCTGTCGTTCCGGTCCTACTATGTGCTTATGTATTACACAATCAATGACCCGCATTCTTGCCGGCCAAATATTATTTCCCCACTCATAAGGGCTCCCTTGGGTCCCCCTTAATTCCCTGGGGCTCATACAGTGGATGCTTGAGCGCACGGCGTTGACAATGGGTTCCCGTAGCGTAAGCTAGCTTACGCAATACGAGAGAACCTCTCGTGAAGAGAACGTATCGGTTACCTAACGTAACCTCAGTTCTCTCTAGATGAGGGAACGAGTATTGCGTAGCCGACCATGCTCGCGCCACGAGCTGACTTTTCGCTTCAGTCAATGAAAACCAGGGTTCCAGCCTACTGAACTACGCTTATATGCACTCTAGTCACACCCATTTTGGCGGGCTTTGATGCTGTGAGCGCGGACGCCTCTCATTGGATGCGAGTTCGCCCAAGCTCGTCTATAGGCTGCAGCAGTTGCCGCAGAGCAACCTATGAGCTCGCTAGCTAGCCCGCTCAAGGTCTGCAGCTGCCGCACTGCGTTGACAATGGATACAAAAATTAAGGATAATTTTTTGGCTTCAATATCTCAGAAAAGATGAATCTTTCCCGTAGCGTAAGCTAGCTTACGCAATACTCGTTCCCTCATCTAGAGAGAACCGAGGTTACGTTAGGTAACCGATACGTTCTAATCCATGAACTAAACCAAACACCAAAGAGTGAATCACAACATTAAAAACTTTAAAGCTTAAAAGATTTGAAAATAGGACATATAAAAAAACAAAAGGTACAAAAGGCCTTTTTTAAACTTTAAGATTACCAAAGTGCTTTACACTGTGTCCCATTCACCCATTCACACAACCAATGGTTGCAGAGCTGCCATGCAAGGCGCTAGCCTGCCATTGGGAACAACTTGGTGTTCAGTGTCTTGTCCAAGGACACTTCGGCATGAGGAGACGTGTGGGCCGAGAATCGAACCACCAACCCTGAGAATAGCGGCCCACCTGAGCCACAGCCGCCCCTACAAGACTATGTATTACGTCTTTCATGAAGGAATGAACTACAATCTCATGAAGCATTGCAAATTTGTAATGAATTAAAAACAATGGACAAATATAAAACTACTGATTTAAAGTTATTTATTACAAGTATAAAAATAAGACATTTTGATAATGCTGCAATTTTACACTATATATATATATATATATATATATATATATATATATATATATATATATATATATATACACTTCTTTTTCTGTCAAAATGCAGTTTAAAAAACACATTTACATTTTCCAGACAAAGCCTTCCTCAGTACAAAGATAGAAATGCACTAAAACAAGTTCAATTCAAGTAACATTAAACATTTTCCAAAGTCTAATTAACTTTTGACTAATTAAAATAACTAGTCCTCATAGGTTGCGTATTTGTTGTAATGTGCATTAAATCTCTTAAACCCTCATCCTCCACAATATTAATATGCTTTGCCACAGCAGTTCACAAAATTCATGAGGGCATCAACTCACCACTCAATGCCAGCATTAAGCGCCACTTTCAACTCCACGTGAAAAGTCCTGCAGAGAACATCCAAGTTCGGAATGACACCCATACTATTGTGATTATGCCATATCTTTATATGACTGTTTGAAATATCAGCGGTAACTGAGCGGCACTTCAGCAGATCTTCCACTGGAGAACTGAAACAAGCTAGCCAGTCACAGCAGCCATTTATTGTGTGTTTGGCTTTTGGCTGATAATTAAGACTTTACATGTTTATGTGGTCATTAAATTACAAAGGACGGAAAGTACTTTATTTTTGTCATAAGTTCCATCTGGGTCCTTTTTTCCAATAATTGATCATTAACCTAGTTTCCATCCACTTTTCGCACTCTTTTCTTATCGAAAAAGTGAAAATGCGTAAAAAACAAAATCCGAAATTTGCCATCTTCTGCCTGTTTCTATTAAAATGCCTTTATCAATAAAAATGGTGTGCACGATGACGTCATGCTTACAAAAAACACTTACGTCATGCTTACAAAAAGTCACATAATTTTTGGTTTATTGTATAAGAAATCTGCCCTTTAGCCGTGTATGTGTGTATATCGCTAATTTTTGTGTCTTTCAGGAACCTGATGATCAGGACGTGCTTCCCTAAGGACTTACCGTCCACTGTGTTGTGGTCTGCAGCTATAGCAGCTACATACACCTTCAAGGTGGAGGGGGACAGCCATCCCTCCAACCTCTCTTGCAGAAAGGAAAGCACTGAGCCGCATCTCTGGGGGTCTTCGCACCGGGAAGAAAACCATTGAGTGAACAGACACCACTTCAAGGCATGCAGGCACCTCGTAGAGGGGGCCCTAGCCTGTGATGGAGTCTACCACGGCAGGTGGTAGGCCACTGAGGTCTTCCGCGTCCCTTCCAGGGGCCAGATATGGAGGTTCCAGAGGTCTGGTCGCGGGTGCCAGATGGTGCCCCGTCCCTGAGAAAGAAGGTCCTTCCTCAGGGGAATTTGCCAGGGAGGGGCTGACGTGAGAAGCGTGAGGTACGAGAACCAAGTCTGGGTGGACCAGTAGGGTGTTAATAGGATGGCGTGCTGCTCTTCCTCCCTGACCTTGCACAGTGTCTGTGCAAGCAGGCTCAGTGGGGGAAATGCATAATGCATAGTCCAGATGGTCAGCTGTGTGCCAGCGCATCTACCGAGGGGTGCCTTGGTCAGGGCGTACCAGAGCGGGCAGTGGGTGAATTCTGGGGAGGCGAACAGGTCTACCTGTGCCTGCCCGTATCAAATCCAGATCAGCTGGACCACCTGAGGATGAGGTCTCTACTCTCCCTTGTGGGTGACCTGCCATGACAGCGCATCCGTGTGGTGTTGAGGTCGCCTGAGATGTGAGTGGCTCGCAGCAACTTGAGGTGCTTCTGACGCCAGAGGAGGAGATGGCGGGCGAGTTGTGACATGCGAGGGGAGCGTAAACCACCTTGGCGGTTAACCCTCTGGGGTCGGCAAACGCGCCGGCGCGTTTTGCTGTTTTTTTTTCACACAGCAGCAACATAGACTTAAAATACTCCGTCATTTATGGTCATATAAATACAATCAATACATGATTATAAACTATAGAGGGTCTTCTTTTTTTGTGTACACTCATATTAACATCAAAACCTTGTTTTTTTTTAATAAATAAAATAAAAAGGTTGAGCTTTCAGCAGTCTCTGTGTTCACGATCATATTTCAGAAACACGTCACTAAAATTAACTTAAACTCCGCGAATTCTTCTCACACAAACATGAAACATATGTCTAAAGACAGCTTAAAATGTCTACTTTTAAATAAAACAATTCAAATTTAAAACAAATATTCTCCTGCAATGTAATCTGTATGAAACAAAGCGATGTACGGTTTTCCTGGCACAGCTTCATTATCTCTAATGTGATCCCACCCACCAGCAGAGCGCGCCATTCACGCTAATGTGCTGAGGCGATCAAGGGAAAAGTACACGCCCCCGACTGCGAGATTTGATGTAAACACAACTCAACTTTTCTGCATGTTTGTAACGATACACAGGCGATCAAACTCTTGGCTATTAAGGAAGAGTTAACATTTTTCTGAGAAGAAGAGCGGGACTCCGATGAACGTTTGTATTTTGAAGAGTGACTTGATCCAGCAGAGGATACAATTTCAGACGAGTAAGTCATTTAGTTTTCATTAGCTGACATGCTATTTTATATAAACGTACATATTTTACTAGTGGGACTGTTTCCAGACAGGATTCAAAGTTTGACATTCAAAGTATTGACATGTCCTAATAGGCAAGTTTTAGTTACATGTAAATGTTGTTATTTACATTGTATGCTGTATGATATAAATATGATATGTAATATGATATAAAAATAATATGAATGTTAGATTATATTTTATTGTGTTTATGCTGCCTCGTTATCATCAACAAATCTTGTGCTTGCAAATATGTGTTTAGTTTAAATGAGTAAAATGCACTTTAAATATGCCCATATTAGAAAATCAGCATATTATCATATGTATTTTGGATCAAATAAATGCAGTCTTGGTGAGCAGAAGAGACTTCTTTTAATGGTAGTGTAGGTCTAAAATTAAGTAAAGTCTTTATGTAAAGAAAATATATAGTCAGATTACTTCTTTTAACTTAAAACTTGATTTTGATCATTAAGTCTCCTCACATTAATTCTCTCTTTGTCACATTCCTCATTGATAGGCCCAGAGGAGTGGACTTTGTGTCCTCAGGTGTGAATCACATCAATATTCATGATCGTTCACGCCTCCTCGCATAGTACCATTCAGCACTAAAATTGTCACACAAAAGTTAAATGACTATATTGTTTCGTATGAATGAGTGATCAGGATGATTTTTCACATCATTTTGTAGCAAAAACTCCAGGCTACAAGATCCAGTTCTCAAAAGTCTTGTGGACAAATGTTTAGTATGTGTTATATGGCCTTATTTCAGTGACTTAACATTTTTTTGTTAAGACTTCACGAAAGACTTCGTTTTTTCAAAAACCACGCATAAACGTTATTTTCTCAAAATTCAAACCTGTACATACATGTTGCTCACATATTATTGTAGCCCAGTTTGTGCTGAAGACAGTGTTATCAGACTTTAGACATTAATATGTTTTTAAGCAACTGAAAAAAGCACAAATGTCAAGGCATGTCAAAACTTCTCCAGGGCTCAAAACACCCTCAGACCCCAGAGGGTTAATATATGCTACCGTTGCCATGTTGTCTGTTCGAGCGAGTACATGCTTGCCCTGGATCAACGGCCGGAACCTCTGCAGGGTGAGCAGTATTGCCAACAACTCGAGGCAGTTGATGTGCCAAAATAGCCGTGGGCCCATCCAGGAGCTGGCAGCTACATACCCATTGCATACAGCACCCCAGCCCGTCTTGGAGGCATCGGTCATAACCACGCTCTTGCTCTTTTCCCAGTTGACCCAAAGCCCTAGCCAGCTAAGGTGTGAGAGCACCAGGTCCCTTGTGCGCACACAACATGTCTCGAGAGTGAGCTATGATTAGTCGAGGTAGTTGAGAATGTGAATACCCACTTCCGTTAGCGGGGCAAGGGCAGCCTCTGCGACCTTTGTGAAGACAAGGACAGGCCAAAAGGGAGGACTTTGTACTGTCCTCAAATGCAAACCGCAGGAAGGGTCTGTGTCAAAGTAGAATCCTGACGCATCCGTCAGGTCTGCCGCCACGAACCAATCTTGATGCCGGGACGCTCGCTAGAATGTGCCTTTGCATCAGCATTTTGAATGGGAGACAGTGTAAAGCCCAGTTCAGTACTCGCAGGTCCAAGATTGGCCGCAACCCACCGCCTTTTTTCTGTACAAAAAACTGCTTGTTGTGGGGGGCTCGACGCTGGGGCGGGGCCGCAGGAGTGGACCGAGGCAGAGCCGGTGTAGCCGCCGCAGGGAGACACCCTTGGCGACGTGCAGACGGGGTGAGGCATCTTGAGCACCGGGGCAGAATGTGTTGAATGGCCTCCATCTTCTGCTTCTCCGGCGAAAACTGCTGGGCAAAGTCTCTGACTGTGTCGTCGAATATGCCGGGCTGGGAGATGGGGCCGTTCAGGAACTGTGTCTTGTCGGGCTCTCGCATCTCGACAAGGTTAAGCCATAGGTGGCGCTCCTGAACCAACAAAGTGGACATCGTCCGCCCGAGAGACCGCACCGTAACCATTGTCGCCCAGAGGACGAGGTCAGTCGCCAAGCACAGCTCCTGCATTAATACCGGGGCAGAACTATCCTCATGCAGCTCTTTCTGCGCTTTGGCTTGGTGTACTAGCATGAGAGCCATGTCGTGCAGGGTGGAGGTTGCCCGGATATGGGAGGTGGGAATTTGGAAATGGGAAATTCACTCATATTGCCGGACACAGATTTTCAGTGCAATAAAAACAATCTCTCTAGAATTAGAATAATACAGTACAACCTGCAATTACAGCAGCAAATCATGGTTCATGGCTTTGACATAACTAAAGTTCATAAGCAATTTTTAAGTGATTTTGTGGGGTATTTAATGTTGTTAAACAGACTGATCTCACAGTGAAATCGGAAAATAGACCTTTCTTTATCTAAAATCGATCTGTGCTTACCAACTTTCAAAAATCTACACCCAGTGGCCAAAGCAGAAATTGTTGTTGGTAGTATGGGAACATGAGAGCTACATTTTTTGGGTGTAATATCCAAGGAGGGGCACCAGAAGCAAGTTGAGAAGCGATTGTTGTCTTCAGCTGTAGAGCGAATGCGAACTGGAAACTTGGGAACTGATTATGTGAACGCGATTACTTCTTGGGTCCAACGCGGGATCCGAACCAGGTCTCCTACGCTGCTGAAATTAGATTTTGGTCACGTCACAAGCTAAAGTAAACACACTGCAGTTGATGCATTAATGTCTGATGGGAGATGTCAGTTAGTCGACATAATGTGTCCGATCTTGGGTTCTAGAACTCTTGGAAACAATATGCCGACTTCCTGTGTGATCAAGTTTGTTTAAGAGGGGATTTTCTAACCCTAGATTCTGCATTCGTGGATTGCATAGCTTCCACATTAATGTGTTGCTCTATCTCATAAATTTTGGAGCATCACACTCGGTTGTGCTCCAGATTTCATTTTGTTCTCCATGCTGAAATATGACAGCTGCCAAGAATAAAAAAAAATCACAGGGTGGAGGAAATCCCTGTGCTCTGCTGTTTCAGTCTAAAAGAAAAGAAAGAGAGAGAGAGAGAGAGAGAGAGAGAGTGAGAGAGAAAGGGGGAAGGGGACACATAACCTAGTGTGGAGATGAAATTCAGAAGTAGAAAAGTATCAACAAACACTGCAAAGGTTATTAGATAATATATATTCTCGGGTCATTGGTGACATAATTGGTGTTTGCAACAAATTGTGGGAGAATGAGAAAGACACAATATATATATGGGTAATTTCCAAATAGTACACTTAGTTGTGTCCTACATTTTGCGCTCAAACCTGTTACTTTAAGCTATTACAAAAGATTTAACGTTTCTTAAATTGTGACACCAAAGAAGTCTTTTTAAAACTATAACTAGGCCATACTGTGTAATTTTATAAATTTTGTAGGCTAATGCTTACTGTTAGACAATTTACAATAGAAATTACACAAATCAGCATTTTAAACTTGAGAAAACATAACACAACCTTATAGCCTACATAAATGCATAGTATAAATCAAAGTTAAGAATGAGGAAATGAAAAGAGAGAGTGGAGAGACTGTGAGTTACCAAAGATTTCTTAATCTTACACGTCACATTGCCAGAAAGCATGAGGATGAGCCACGCAAACATGGCAGCAAAAGGTGAGCTAGTAGGCTATACTACCATTCGATAATATATATAATAGATAAGTATATAGTAAAAAATCTTGTTGCTTTGCAGTCATATCTAGCCAGCTAGATGCAGTTCCGTTTCTGCTGGGTTGTGATGTTACAGCACCCTCAATTGAATATGTAAGCGTATAAATACTTTTCCTGTATAATGGCAAAGCATATTTCTTTGAAACCCAGCGAACACGCACAACAAATCCCTGCATAAAAACAAATAAACATGGATGATCTTGTAGATCAGTGTGTTCTAATATTCAGGTGCAGCATTCTGCTTTCATGCATCCATTATACAACCAAAGCTAAACACCTTAACGATCAGCGATCAGTCAAATTTTTTGGGCAGCATTCACGTATCGGAGGTGCGTGGATACAAAAATGGAGGGGAGTGGATACAGTGGGGCATAATTATTATATAATTAAACATCCTTTAGATTGCATCCAATTCCTACATATCAAATTTTAGGGAATATTAATCAAGCAACAATACTGAAACAGATAAAACATTCACTGCTCTTTTCTGGGTAACTTAATACACCCTTTAAAATAAATAAAAAGCGAGATATATATATATATATATATATATATATATATATATATATATATATATATATATATATATATATATTCTCTATATTTATATATATATTCTCGCTTTTTATTTATTTTATACATATATATATATGTTGTATTTCTCAATTCACATTACACTTCAATCAAAAATGTAATCAAATTAATGAAGTGGCAAAAAAAATTCAATAAAATAATCATACCAAATCCAAACATTTTACCATCAACTTCTGCCACCGGCCATTTTGAAGTGATTTAAAAATCACTCCCTGACAACAGGTGGAAAAATACCAACATAAAATGATATCATAAATACAATTGTAAATATAAAAATAATAATAATTATAATAATTGAAAAATAAACCATATAACCGATATCACCAACACCTCTTATTATTTAACTCCTCCCCTCCAGTCACCTTTTCATCCAGTCAATTGCAAATGAATAAATTTTTCCCACCCAATTTTTTTTTTCTCATTGAATTTGCACTGACTTTAAAAGATTTTTGATAGTTATCAGTGTTTTTTTTTGTACATGTACTGTCCAGACACTTACTTTTAAGCCATTTCAAAATGTTCTGTAATTGAAAAACCTATACAGGCTGCTTTCTGAAATGATCACAGCCACTGACCCTGATTTTAAATTGACAATGGCACGTGCAAAGACCACTGTGAGCTAACAAATCACAGTCATTAGTAAACTCATCTGCGGCAGAAAGACGGCACTATGAATGTACTGAACATCTCCTCTCTTCCATCATTCAGAGCAGCTTCAGTGTGTGTCTCCATTAGACAGTTTGGCTTGAGCAGTCCATCTCCCAGGATCGTCTTTCTCCTCCCGCCTGCCTCTCAGGTATGAGTCTGATGAGCAGGATTACCAGTGAGGCGTGGAGAGCAGTGGATCATGAAGGACAGGAAAACATTACTTTCACTACTTCTTCTATCTCACATCATTGTGACCTCTTCTCTTTATCTCCATTCCAGAGGCTGTGGCCGGTTAGCATGACACAGTTAGCCCCTGCTGGTATATGCTGTAATTACACAATTTTGGGGCAAAAAGCTCTGGCTGTGTCTAGAAGGTAACTACTGGGCAGCCAAAGTGTCTTGAGAGTCTCATTCGATGTTACTAAAGTTAGAGTTAAGGTTTGATTTAGGGGTAGGGTTAAAGAGTAAGTTCACCCAAAATGAAAATTCTCTCATTATTTACACACTCTCATGCCATACCAGGTGTGTATGACTTTCTTTCTTCTTCAGAACACATTTGAAGAATGGTCAAATAGAAAAATAGAAACATAGCTTAGCTCTGTAGGTCCTTAAAATTCAAGTGGATGTTGATTAGACCGTTGAAGCTCCAAAAAGGAGGTTAATGTATTCTAAAGCAATGTATTCTGTTGTGAAAATTATCAATATTTAAGTACTTTTTAACTATAAATCATCACTTCCAGTTAGCAGAAGTATGCGCACGTGACATAATTGTGTTTGCATCCATTTGCATTTTAAGGACCTACTGAACTGAGATATTTTTCTTCAAATGTGTTCAGCAGAAGAAAGAATGTCATACACATCTGGAATGAGGTTGAGTAAATGATGAGAGAATTTCCAATTTTGGGTGAACTATCCCTTTAAGATAAGGGTTAGATGTAGGGGTAGATGAACTTTGGGACTCCAAATAAACACAATAAAGTGTGTGAATGTAACCAAAGGTTTACCATCTAGACCCATTTTTCTCCTTTGACAGCCATTCCAATTTTCTTAGAATATTATTTTGGAAGTAAATCAAAAATATTTCATTAAATAATAGTAGTTGTTTTTACCAGTGACCAATTTAATCTACTG
The DNA here is from genome assembly GCF_025860055.1 of Xyrauchen texanus. NCBI lineage: Eukaryota > Metazoa > Chordata > Actinopteri > Cypriniformes > Catostomidae > Xyrauchen > Xyrauchen texanus. The sequence goes on along the minus strand of NC_068294.1, from coordinate 9,238,126 downwards.
TAAATAGCACTACGTATGTGCATGCAAGAACTGCATTGTATTCAACGCTAAACAACGTAAGTACTCTCGTAAACATGTGAGTCACTATCGCAAGCCCTTTCGACATTTAGTAATGTGCTTGATGCAGAGGCGGCACTATGGAGGGGCTTGCATGTGCTTAAGCCTCCCTAAGAAAGTCCATAGCACCCCCAGCAAATGTGTGTAACAGCCAGCAGATTATCCTCTGTATGAAGAGTGTACGAAGAAACCATTTGGTAAATAAATGGTAAATGGTCTGCACTTATATAGTGCCTTTTTAACCTTAACGGTATTCAAAGCACTTTACACTGTGACTCTTTCACCCATTCACAAACACATTCATACACCAATGGCGGCCTGCTATATAAGGTGCTAGCCTGCCATTGGGAGCAATTTGGGGTTCAGTGTCTTGCCCAAGGACACTTCGGCATGTGGAGTCATGTGGGCCAGGATTTGAACCACCAACCCTGCGATTAGTGGCCGACCTGTTCTACCAACAGAGCCACAGCTGCCCCCTTTTCATGTCATGTGTACTGTATTTCTGTCGCCTGTTTAGAATCAGAACTAGCAATGCATGATTTACAAATGAATTACTCATTTGAGTCTATTCCAGCAAAATCGTCCGAATCATTCAAAAGATCAAAAGAGTGTTTCTCTCTCTGTAAAAAAAGAAATAACATAAATAGAAAAGAAAACAATCAAGTGGAATATTTACTGTATTGATACACAGAGCAAACTTAACTGTATTAAGCACAATCACTCCAACTGCATGTCTCACAACAACTCTCTCTCTCAGTAATGGTGGAGCAGCCCTCATAACCTTACAACCCCGGACCATGCTTTGTATCAACCTGAGCCCTTCTACCAAGTTGAGCCTGCACAGTTATCTAAAAAACCATAATGCCGTGGCCTCAAATACATTCTTTTGGCGGTTCACTGGTGAATAGACAAGATACAAGAATAATAAACTGCTTTTATGAGGAAACAACACCTAACATAATGAACTGGTCACCTGTCCACTAATCTTCAATATGTTTTACACTCACCAATCTAACTGGAGTGATCAATGTGTGGAGTTTACTATGATAAAATTGGCTGTTTTTTTAAGAGAAGTCACAGGCGATTTTGCGACATGTAGGTGTCAGGTTATGGCTCTCCTCGTTCATGCGGTGACAGTAATATTTTGAATCAAATCCTGCAAGTGCTTCCTCCATTTGACAGCGATGAATATTGTCTTTATTAAGTTCAACACCTGCATGTGCAGCTTTTGAACAACTCAAGGTAAAGCCATTTTTCCAACCAAACAGGTATCAAAAATTATCATTGCTTGTTTTTTACATTTACATTGGAGTACTACGGAAATACCATGGTGTACATCAATGCACCGCAGTATCACCATCTGATGCCATCACAATACCGTGGTCCTGCCATAGCAGGCTATTTAAAAATGTTTTGAAAGGTTGTTGATTTTGAGAAACTTTAGCTAGTGCTGGATTTGCTGTTTGAATACATCTTTTATCAATTGATTGTAGCCCATAGTTACATTAATTGCTACACAAGATATATACTTGTGAAAAGGTAAAAATGCTGCTCCTAAAGTCACCAGAATTGAATGCTTTAGTGCATTTTTTGCAAAATTTTCTCCTGGGGCAGCATGTCCCAAGACCCCCAATAAGGGTAAACTATTTTATTTGACCTGTGCTTCAGACAATACTGTAAAAAAAATGAAAACACCCCTGAAAGTGTGTTGCCTGTTATATTGATGCTGCAGCGTAGAGATTTCACTCCTGTTGTCACTGATATTGCAAACTGATATTAATAAAATCACTTGGCCATGCCGGCTTTTGCACATATTTAGTGATGCAAAGCTCAGCTCCCCCTCACAATGATTTTGCACCTCTTCAGCACAAGCAATCAAAATTGGCTGGCGCCGCCCTGACTTGATATGAATTAAAGATATTTACATTTCAGTTTTCACTAGTTTAAAAGGCTAATTCTTTATGTCACCAATAGAATTACTACTAGTAAATTATACCAGTTATAACATTTGCATTTTGAACAGGGATGATTGACAGATAATTGTGAAATTATTTTAGTAAAATTTCAATTCCAGTGTTTAATACTGGTTAAAATGATTTATATATATATATATATATATATATATATATATATATATATATATATATATGGGCATTTAGGTGAGTTATTACTTAATTTTTTAACAAAATTCAAGTGCAAATGTAATTACTCATATCAAAAATGATAATTTCTACTAGTAGTAATTTCATTGCTAAAAAGGCTGTGCAACAGAGCCACTGTGACCAAGTTTCTCTCATGGCGTTCATAAAAGTGCAATGGACGTCAAGATTTTAACTGAAAATGTACTTACATTTTGTGTTGTATCTCACCAAAACCTTTCGAATGCAGAGCCACAGCATGAAATTCTGGACCGTCTGACTGTATATTTCTCTGGGCCCCTTACCAGGGGTGTTTCTAGGCTCTGCGGCTATTCAGGGCTTATCCCAGACCCCTGTGGATACATAAGGCCACCTTTGATGAAATATTGAAATATAAAACACTTTATAATAAAAGTTTCAAATGTTACTTCTGCGACGTGTCATTAATATAATTAATATTTGAATATTACTGGAACTAAAAACAAAATGTCCTTCTAACTTTTGTCTTTGCCTCAGCTATGCTGCTCAAAATCAGAAATTGTGTACTTTTAATACTATGTATTTTAAAACATGGTTTTTGGTCCCTTTTACCTTTCAGTAGTTCAATGCTCATTGTGTACAATTGACCATTTTATGGCTTATTATTGATTTGTCTGGTGTTTTTAACTTTGTTTAGAAGATAACAGGCTGTAAATATGCTAAAATATTTCACAAAGAAATATAACAAAATAAATAAAAGTTGCTAGATTTGGCAAAGTTTGAGAGGTTCATGGCATTATTTTATAAAGAGTTTTGCAAAAAACACAAATGTCCTGGCTCGAGACATAAAGTGAGCAAATTCCTCGATCACATATACAGTATATTACTCTTGTATTAAGGGTTTTATATCTAAATATTTGGAACTGACCAGAGTAATATTGAACATAACAGATTATTGTGTGTTCAGTTCTCACACTGGCTTGCTGTAACATTTAGAATTGATTTTAAAGTACTACTACTCATTTATAAATCACTCAATGCATGGGCCTTAAATACATGGCAGATATGCTTGTTGCATATAAAACTAACAGACCTCTCAGATCATTAAGATCAAGTCAGTTAGACATACAGAGGGTTCACTCAAAACAAGGCAAGATGGCATTTACCTATTATGGCGCCAACAGCTGGAACCAGCTTCCAGAAGAGGTCAGATGTGCTCCAAACAGTACAAGTTCATACAAGTCCAGACTGAAAACACATCTGTTTAGCTGTGCATTTATTCACTGAGCACTGTATTGCACTTACTGTTTGCTCTGTATCATTTTATTTCTGTATTATTTTTTATTTTTGTATTCATTTTAATAATGTTTACTAATTGATTTTAACATGAATTTTATCCTGTATATTCTTTAGCATTTTAATACTTCATTCATTCACAAGCTTGGAGGATGTTAGCTGCCCTCTGCTTTCAGTTTCTCACTTAAATACGAGAGAATGATGGATGTACGTGCCAGTGTCTCATACTAGCATACTACTCTTACTAGTTCGGCCGATCTACTGTATATATATTGCTGAAACAGTAAGAGTAGCATGTTTGTATGCTACTGTGAACACAGCCACTCAGTCCGTGCGGTGGCGACTTTCTGCTTGTATGGGAAGGACGATGCCACAGCTCCTAGCAACCATAGAGAAAATGATACATGTGTGGTACAGCGACAGGAGAGAAAGATTATTCAGGACTATAGTCCCGAAAGCCCAGGGCTATCTACGCCTCTGCCTCTTACCTTTAAAAAAATAAAGTTTAAAATTTGTTGTTGGCCACCATGGACCATTGGGCCCGCAGAATCTTTACCACCTTTTACCACACTAGCTACGGCCCTGTTCGTATTCCTATAGAGGACTTGGAATATGATGCAGGAGTCATTTACCTGATTTGAATAATTCCTTTAGTGATTCACACACTAGAGTGCCTATTCTGTTTCCTTTATCAATTTGTGTGAGCTAAGACTTGAACTGGGAATGCAGCAATGTCAAAATAAGAGTCCCATTGTATTTCGGGCATTTCTGCATTGTGCACCGAATTTTATTTTTACTTGCTTCTGAAAAAACATCTAAATCGAGCAATTCAGTAATTTTTCAACTAAAAGCGTCCATTTGGCTCATTAATGATTCATTTTAGGAGCCAATGGCTCCATATTCAGGGCTGGAGCCCTGATATGGAAGTGCAGGATAAGGAAGGACTGGCGTGACAAAGCCTACAACACCGAGTAGGGACCAAAGCCTGGACTCCTGTCATCTACATATGACCTTCAGCTTTTCTTTCTATTCCCTGCAGACAGCATGTAGACAATACCATTCCCGCAGGAAGCTTCTGATTTAAAAAGCTTTAACGAATACAACTGAAAGGTCACATTTGAACTAGAAGTTCAGTTTGACAATTTGTTAAACTAATAAATGTTAATAAATGTGTCACAAAAGCACTAGCCCAAGGATAGATCCAGCTTGCCTGTTTGATTGTTTGTGACACAGTTAAGGTTTTTTCACCTCCGATATATTTCCTGATGTTGCCATAAATTGGAAAATTGTCAATTAGCAAAATAACAGCAGCCTCTTACGGGTGGACAGTGAGATTGAATTAGCCTGGCTACATACTACTGTGTTTGACTACACCACACGGATAATAAAACCTGAAATCACATACATTGTGTGGAGCAGAAAACAGTCCCCACAAGAAAACTGATAATTAAACATAAAAAAGAATGTTCTAATTCAAATCTGTGAGGTGTTGGGACATACAAGACATCCTCAATTGGAAATACGAGTCATGCATAAAATAATATTTGTTAGTTTTTTTATACAAAAAATTATACAAAAAATATTTTAGGGTAAGTGTGTGTGTTTGTGATTTTAGCATCTGCTATGGAGTTGCTATTTTATGATGGATGGAAGATGGTAAGATCAGACATGTTCCTCCTTTAATTTTATGCCTCAGGCCCACCCTGAAATTGGATATGCAGTCAGACAATGACGTCATGCCTCAATGAAAATGATCGATGCCAGTGCGCGTTCACAGCCAGTTAAACCTCAGTGCTGGCAGAATATTGTGACTGTATATACAGTATCCATATCTAAAACTGACATGATGCAGTGATGTCTCACACGGATTCATGCTGTGATAATCATCTGACTATAAATTCACCTAAAAAACAGAAATTATGCTTTAAAGGGGTCGTGATATTAGGAATCTAATTTCCCTTGATCTTTTGACATTTAAGAGGTCACTGTACTATAAAATCATTCTGTAAATGTCTGAACTGGGGCGCATGAGCAAGTGCTGACCCAGACGCTGGCGTGTTCATGTCTGTTATTTTTGTCTTAAAACAAGTTTCAGAACTCAAAACTTCCTCATTGCTGCAAAAAGAGCATTTATTGAAAACAAGCTGCCAAAACTATTTGTATACCAATCATCTGAAAGGTCCTGCGACTTACCTAATACCTAATTAATGTCAGCCATTCAAATGCTCGCACACTAAAACACACACAAACAGATGAAAACAAAAGCCAGTTTATTGTTTACAATTTTTTGTTTTTTTGTCTTGGATATTGTCTGCCTTATTGTACACGACAGACAAACGCTTTTGGACATTGGTTCTGCAATTACACACCGAAAACCGGACTTCAAATTCCTCAATGCCGACCCGCTGTTTACAAACATGCCAGTGGAGCCCTTTGTTTGGGCTGCACAGCCGCGAAAACGCAGAAGGAAAAGGGGAAGAGCCGGCGTTCTCATCAGAGTAAGACGTCGTGCAAATCGACCCCCGCTACCCAGTATACTACTGGCAAATATTCAGTCTCTGGACAACAAGCTCTGCGAGCTGAGAGTGCGGATCTCTTTCCAACGAGAGACGAGGGACTGCTGTGTTATCTGCAGAAACCTGGATTCTGCAGAGACTCCAGAACCCCGCGGGGTTCTCCGTGCATGGAGCGGACAGAGCGAAAGACCTCTCAGGTAAAAGCAGAGGTGGTGGTGTATGTTTTATGATCAACAAATTATGGTGTGATCAGAGGAACGTACATTTTATCAAGTCTTTCTGCTCTCCTGATCTGGAATATCTCATGCTTCTGTGTTGACCATTCTGGCTACCGAGGTAATTCACAGTGGTCATTATCACAGCTGTGTACATCCCCCCACAAGCCGACACAGACCGGGCACTCAAGGAACTGTATGGGAGCATAAGTGAGCAGGAAACCGCGCTCCCTGAGGCCGCGTTCATTGTTACCGGGAACTTTAACAAAGCCAATTTTAAAACAATCGCACCAAAATACCACCAACACATAAACTGCAACACACGAGGGGACCGGGTTTTGGACCATTGCTATTCTCCTTTCCGGGATGGCTACAAATCCCTCCCCTGCCCACCATTTGGCAAATCAGACCACTCTTCCGTTCTGCTTCTGCCTGCTTACAGGAAGAAACTGAAACAGGAAGCACCCACCCTCAGAACGATCCAGTGCTGGTCGGACCAATCAGACACTATGCTAAAAGACTGTTTTGATCACGTGGACTGGGAGATGTTCTGGTCCGCCTCTGATGACGACATCGAGGTTTACGCTGATAGCGTAACATGTTTCATCAGGAAGTGCATAGAGGATGTTGTTCCGACCAAAAAATACGGATCTACCCCAACCAGAAACCATGGGTTAACGGCGATGTTCGAGCGGCACTTAATGCGTGGACTTCTGCTTTTAATTCCGGGAACGCGGAGGAGCATAAACAAGCCAGTTATGCCCTCTGTAACTCTATCAGAGCAGCCAAACGCCGGTACAGGCACAAAATTGAAGGACAGTTCAACACCACTGACTCTAGAAGTATGTGGCAGGGAATTAACATCATCACGGACTACAAAGGAAATAAAAACTCCGCTGTGAACACCGCTGCCTCTCTCCCAGATGAGCTTAATACATTTTATGCTCGTTTCGAGGACAATAACACCACCCTCGCGGAGAGAGCACTCGCGGCCGAAGCTACAGAGGATGGTTCACTCTCCGTCACTGACGGGTGAACATCCGTAACATATCATACCCATAAGGAAGAAAAACGAGATCTCGTTGACAGTTGTTTCTCCTATATAAAGTTGTTTCTCCAATTAATGGACACTTTTGTCCAAGTCTTCTGCTTCTCAGATTTTCTCCTGAAAAAGTAATCTCTCCACAATAATCTTATATGTTTCTCCTCTAGAGTTTAAATAGAGATCTCAACAATGTATCAAACTGCTCAAATTTGCTAGGATAGCAAAGCCTGTAATCAAAAAATCTGTTACAAGTCCCTCAATGCAGACTTAAACGTAGAGGGGATCGAGCCTTTTCTGTGGTTGGGCCTCGGTTGTGGAACAGTTTGCCCTTGGACGTTCGGATAGCCCCTTCTGTGATTTCTTTTAAGTCACTTTTAAAAACGCACTTGTTCTCTTTGGCCTACAAATAAGGTGCATATACGTGTATATGTATGTGTATATGTGTACATATATGTGTGTGTATGTATGTTTGTGTATGTATATATATATATACGTATGTGTATGTGTGTGTGTATGGGTGTTTTTATAGATATATTTATACTTATATATTTTTTTCTGTCTATTTTATATTTCTCTCCTTCGAGTATGATACTAGTATTAAACCTGTTACTGTTTTCTCTGTTTTTATTTTCTACTACTGATAGTCTCTGAGACTGCTTGGACGTCTCCCGTTTTAAGGTGTTCTTAACCTTGTTGTACTGTTTTATGATGTGCTACTACACATGGTGTTGGTGTCTTTTAATTTTGTAGTTCTGTAAAGCACTTTGGTCAGTCAGTGGCTGTTATAAAATGTGCTATATAAATAAAATGAACTTGAACTTGAACTTGAAAAGTCAGAGAAATCAACTCAAGACTCTTCCAAGATTCCCAAGACAAATGATCTGAGCTATGTATCCACATTAATTTGATAGCTCTATACTCTCAAATGCTGTCTCAGATGTGTTTATTTTGTAAATGATCTTAATTCATTGAAAGAGCAACCTCTGAGCAATTACATTTTCCTCTCTGTTTACAGTATACCGCACAGAGTGGAATATATTTCTTACTTTTTTAGAGCTGTGTACAGGTAATTGTTAAAAAAGGAAAATTAAAGGCTCTTTCGATAAGATAGTCCTTGTAAACATGTTATAGATTATTAAAGACAATGAGCATTATTCATTGTTTTGCTGAACAATGGGGCTCAAGTTAATTTCTAATTTAGTGAAAACCCTAAGTTCTGAACAAAATTTGTTAATTTTCCTTAAAATAAGTTGTTCTTTATTTCAGTTATTATTATTATTATTATTATTGGCACTCTATGCAAAAGAAGTTGAGTTAAATCACTCCCAGGATTAATGGTGTGTTATTGAGTTTGTGTTTTTATAAGGCTAATAATATACATCAATGAGCCAAAGCATTATGACCACCTGTCTAAAATGCTGTTGGTCCTCCACGTGCCACTAATGCACAGTTTGCACAACACGATTTTAGCCCTGATTTTCCACTCACTGACAGTTATTGGAGATTGCAGACAAAAGGCCAAAATCAGAGGCAAATCAGTGCTCGCTCCTGTAAGCGACAATCGCTATGTGTGAATTTTCAAAGACACGATCTGACAGATGAGCTGATGCGTTGCAGATGCCTGAGTGATATTTAGTCATGTACTGTAAGCTTAGGGAACTAAATGTTTCACCTGCATAAGAAATAAAGTAATCACAAAATATGCATTAATATACCCTTAAAATTATCAATAGCTAAATCAATTAAATATTATTTTGATATTGCTTTGGTAGACCCACTGGTTGCCATGAACAGGCAATCCTTGCTGCCTGTGCCTCCTCAACCATTCTCTCCTCCATATTATTTTATTTTTGGGGTTTTTGCTGCAAATCAGCTCACAAACAACTTGGATCGCAAGCACCATTTTTAGAAAGAAGAACTTCAGTCTTGCATGAGAAATCTTGTCTTACGAGTGGTCTTATATAATTTCCTGTATTGCTTCTCGTATGTGTTTTGTTGTAAAACGTAGTTTGGAGACCAGACAGAGTTGTTGGGGATTCTTCCTCATGAAATGTTTTTAATGTGTGACCCCCTGTCGCTGATCCCTCATGTAATGTGCAAAAAACAGCAACTTCATGTAACTCCAGTATAGACAGACAGTTGTGTAATTTGAACAATACAGCAATCTGATGACTTTGAAAGTATAGTGTGTGGGTGGCATAAAACCTGCAGAGGTATGGACAGTACAAGACCTCTTGAGGAGTCCTGTGATATCTGGCACCAAGAAATTAGCAGCAGATCCTTTAAGACCTGTAAGTTGTGAGGTGGAGCCGCCGTGGATCGGACTTGTTGGTCCAGCACATCCCACAGACACATAATCAGTTTGAGGTCTGAGGAATTTGGAGGCCAGACCAACACCTTGAACTCGTCATCATGTTCCTCAAACCATTCCCGAACAATGTGTGCTGTGTGGCAGGGCACATTATCCTGCTAAAAGAGGCCACTGCCATCAGGAAATACCATTCCCAGGAAGGGGTGTACCTGGTCTAGAAACAAAGTTTAGGAAGATGGCACGTGCCAAATTGGCATCCACATGAATGGCTGGACCCAGGGTTTCACAGCAGAACAGCAGAACAAAACAACATCCCTCCACCGGCTTGTTGTTTTCCCACAGAGCATCCTGGTGCCATCACTTCCCCAGGTAAAGGGCACACATATACATGGCCGTCCATGTGATGTAATAGAAAACGTGACTCATCAGACCAGGTGACCAGCTTCCACTGCTCCAATATCCAGTTCCGACGCTCGCGTGCCATTGTAGGTGCTTTCGACGCTGGACAGGGGTCATCATGTGCACTCTGACTGGTCTAAGGCTACACAGCCCCATATGCAGCAGGGTGCAATGCGCTGTGTGTTGTGACACATTCCTCCCGTAACCATCATTACCATTTTCTGTGACTTGTGCCACAGTAGACCTTCTGTCGGTTCGAGTAGGTACTCACCACTGCTGACCAGGAGCACCCCACAAGCTTTGCCATTTCTGGGATGCTCTGACCCAGTTGTTTGGCCATAACAATTTGGCACTTGTCAAAGTCACTCAGGTCTTTACTCCTGCCCATTGTTTCTGCATTCAACATGTTGACTACAAGAACTGATTGTTCCCTTACCATCTAAAATACCCAGACCTTGACATGTGACCTTGTTAGGAGATAATCAACGTTAATCGTTTCAACTGTGAGGTGTCATTATGTTTTGACTCATCAGTGTCCTCTCTTGCCCTTGTCTTCTGTTGGGCTCTGCATTCTGTGATACAGCATGTATATTTCCTGTCTCCTAAAGTACCTCTGACAAGCTCAGCACTTTTACTCTAATCAAGATGATTTATTAGAACAGCTGTAGTGTGTGTTGATACTCATCTTGAAGGAACAATTTTAGTAATCTCATTATTACAATATAGACATACTAACAGTGCTAACAGTTTTGCCCTATGGAATTGTGTAGTCTTAAGCATAATTTAGTTTTAGGTACATATTAGCCTTGGCGCTTGATTAAAGCATTTTCTTCTATCATCAATTCCAGGTTTATAATAAGGTATTTTTATATGAGGTTCATTGAAATTAAAACTCTTTAAAAATATATATATTTTTCCATATTATGCAGTATTTTAAGATGTGGTCCAAAGTGGCTTGCTAGAAAGTCTGTACTACATAGACCTGACTGCCAAATTTTCAATCCCCAGTTCATAATGAGAAAGCTCGATTAGTCTATGTCATTGTGAAACCATCAAGCCAGCCAACATTAAACTTCTAAAACACTTGATCATTTCCGTTTCAAAACCATTCATTCATTTACCTTGTTCTCGTCTCCTTTGCCTTTGCATAAATCTAGTCTAGACTACAGATAGTGAGAGAGGCCTGAGCATCTTTACTTTAATAAGATCCAATTAGGTCTTCCACAATAAGTAATTGGTATTCTGATAGAGGCCTGGTGGACTCGGCATATGTGGGAGGTAGCGTCGGCCAAAGAGAGTTGAACTTAAGTGGCCCAGATGTTTCATCAATCAGTAAGATAAAAAGATATCAAAGGGCCCCTCTGGGACGGTGGTGACGCTCCACCAACTCTTGCACTCCTCTTCTCTCTTCTTGAATGCCTTGCTTTAATAACCATGAAAAGCTGATTTACTTAACACCACTCTTCTCATGGGCCTCAGAATGAGAGCGAAATTAGGGTTCAGTTGTTAGGCTCAGCTATCAAATTTCTATAGGTGCCTGGCAGTTCAATTTTGCAGCCCAGCAAAGCTTAATCCAAAGCAATGCACTGTGTGAAGTTGGAGAGGGGATTTGCTTGTAGAAAATGGGCTGTGATATTTAGCACCTCCAAATTCAATGACAGCAGGGCTTGTGTAAACCTGTCCTCAGTGTATGCTGTAGTCTGGTATATATCTAAAGTCTGGATACTTTAAACCGCATGCTGCACAGTTAAGCTCTTTCCATATCTTTGTGTTATTTATGGGCTGCTAAAATGCCATGAAGCATGGCATTACATAAACCAAGGCACTATAAGTACAGACATAGAGTATCTAAAGCATGCTAATGCACACCTGGATATGTTCGAGCTGACAGAAAGCCTATGGTAACTCTGATAACCGCTCTGTACAATTGTAGTGAGCAGAATAGCATCTCAGAATGCACAACATGTCAAACCTTGAGTCGGATGGGCTTCAACAGCAGAAGACCACGTCTGGCAATTTATTAGGACCATAAAGTGCTCAGTGAGTGTATATAATACAGGTCCTTCTCAAAAAATTAGCATATTGTGATAAAGGTCATTATTTTCCATAATGTAATGATAAAAATTAAACTTTCATATATTTTAGATTCATTGCACACCAACTGAAATATTTCAGGTCTTTTATTGTTTTAATACTGATGATTTTGGCATACAGCTCATGAAAACCCAAAATTCCTATCTCAAAAAATTAGCATATCATGAAAAGGGTCTCTAAATGAGCTATTAACCTAATCATCTGAATCAACTATTTAACTCTAAACACCTGCAAAAGATTCCTGAGGCTTTTAAAAACTCCCAGCCTGTTTCATTACTCAAAATCGCAATCATGGGTAAGACTGCCGACCTGACTGCTGTCCAGAAGGCCATCATTGACACCCTCAAGCAAGAGGGTAAGACACAGAAAGAAATTTCTTAACAAATAGGCTGTTCCCAGAGTGCTGTATCAAGGCACCTCAGTGGGAAGTCTGTGGGAAGGCAAAAGTGTGGCAAAAACGCTGCACAACGACAAGAGGTGACCGGACCCTGAGGAAGATTGTGGAGAAGGACCGATTCCAGACCTTGGGGACCTGCGGAAGCAGTGGACTGAGTCTGGAGTAGAAAAATCCCGCATTCCCCAGGTCAAGCCACTTTTGAACCAGAAACAGCGGCAGAAGCGCCTGACCTGGGCTACAGAGAAGCAGCACTGGACTGTTGCTCAGTGGTCCAAAGTACTTTTTTCGGATGAAAGCAAATTTTGCATGTCATTCGGAAATCAAGGTGCCAGAGTCTGGAGGAAGACTAGGGAGAAGGAAATGCCAAAATGCCTGAAGACCAGTGTCAAGTACCCACAGTCAGTGATGGTCTGGGGTGCCATGTCAGCTGCTGGTGTTGGTCCACTGTGTTTTATCAAGGGCAGGGTCAATGCAGCTAGCTATCAGGAGATTTTGGAGCACTTCATGCTTCCATCTGCTGAAAAGCTTTATGGAGATGAAGATTTCATTTTTCAGCACGACCTGGCACCTGCTCACAGTGCCAAAACCACTGGTAAATGGTTTACTGACCATGGTATTACTGTGCTCAATTGGCCTGCCAACTCTCCTGACCTGAACCCCATAGAGAATCTGTGGGATATTGTGAAGAGAAAGTTGAGAGACGCAAGACCCAACACTCTGGATGAGCTTAAGGCCGCTATCGAAGCATCCTGGGCCTCCATAACACCTCAGCAGTGCCACAGGCTGATTGCCTCCATGCCACGCCGCATTGAAGCAGTCATTTCTGCAAAAGGATTCCCGACCAAGTATTGAGTGCATAACTGAACATAATTATTTGAAGGTTGACTTTTTTTGGGGGTATTAAAAACACTTCTTTTATTGGTCGGATGAAATATGCTAATTTTTTGAGATAGGAATTTTGGGTTTTCATGAGCTGTATGCCAAAATCATCAGTATTAAAACAATAAAAGACCTGAAATATTTCAGTTGGTGTGCAATGAATCTAAAATATATGAAAGTTTAATTTTTATCATTACATTATGGAAAATAATGACCTTTATCACAATATGCTAATTTTTTGAGAAGGACCTGTATATTGAAATACATGCATATACATTTCTCTTGACTCATGGGATTGACTTATCAATGAAGGAAACATGTGATGCTGCCTTAAAATTTCAAGGTTAGATATCGTAACCTTTTTGGAACAGCCTTTGCATTAGGAGCCTTAAAATGTTGTCTTGGTAGCTTACTTTTTTGGAACAGAGCTGTTTATTGCTTACATTGTCTCTTGATGGCTTATGTGCATCGACTTGGAATATTCCGTCATTTTGGCTTCTGACTGAGAGCATTATGTGCCCGCTTCTCAGTATCAGTAAAATGGCTAAGGACACAGACTCTCTAATTGAGGTCATAGGGTCTCTCCAGTGGTGCTTTCTAATCTCCATAGCCTTCAATCTCTCTTTATAACATGCTGAAATGGAGATGTCCTCCAGGGGTAACCTTTGAAATGAAATGGGCCATAATTCTACCGATATGTGTCAGTGTCTGTCATTAGTTAGTGGGGCTTGTGTGCGTATTTGTATATGTGTGTTAATGATGTCCGTTTTGTGAACAAATCGTTCTTTTTAAAGGGTAACTAAACCCTAAACCAACTTTTTTTAGTTAATGATCTGTAAGCATGGGGCTTTATTAGTACTGGTCATTGATTCAAGTAATTTTTTTGACATTTGTGTATAAAGTGTTTTAATTCTACAATATATGGTGTAAAAACGTCTGAGTGCTGCCCTCTTCAGGTTGAACGGTGGCTACTGCAGTTGAATTTTCCTATTGGCTGTTGCGGTACTCGTGGCGTAAGCGGTGACAGCTGACGTAAGCAGGTTCCAGCTCACCACGCCAGATTCATGTACATGTCGTCTTGCGACCGTGTGAGGAATAATAATAAGATAGAGTCTGACAGCAGCTGTCAATTAATCCGTCACTACGAGTCTCAGGTCAGCTGCTCTATATATCAGGGTTCAAATCCAAGTCACACCTTTCAGTCTCAATTTTATCATTGGCACTATTAATAAACTTTTTTTTTTTTTTTTTTTTTTTTTTTTATCGAATTGGGAACCATTTTGTTACTCTATGTTATTAACAATATTGTTGGAAAATTAAATGCCACTTTTGACACTATCTATATAACCAGCTAAATTTCTAGGAAAACAAATATATTTACATATTTGGCAGATGGCTTTTATCCAAAGCGACTTACAGTGCAATTATTACAGGGACAATCCCCCCGGAGCAACCTGGAGTTAAGTGTCTTGCTCAAGGACACAGTGGTGGTGGCCGTGAGGTTAGAACCTGTGACCTTCTGATTAACAGACCTGTGCTTTAGCCACTACGCCACCACCACTCAGGATATATGTGTGTGATTTCTGGTAACACGTTTGAGTGATTACCCAAAATTTTCAGTGAATCAGATCTTTGAATCAATTCTTTGAAACAAAGCATCCAAAATGAATGAGACTTCCCAATGCTGGTGTGTGTGAGGGACGTAACCATCTTCTCAACTGTCTTTAAAAGCATGGCCACCACCAGTATTGCAATGGCAATCCTACTTTTAAATTAAGTATTGATTTGTAATTCTGCATTTTTAGCTCTGGTGATCCAGTTCAAGTCAGAACTGGTGATCCAGTTCTGACTTTACCTTTTGTGTTGTGATTGCAATCGTTGTGACTGGTGAAATTCAATTGGTTGCCCTGCCCTTCTGCTTAACTGAATGTGCTGCTTCAGCGTGGCCATATTTCCTGCCCGGAGAAGATGAGGAGCATGGGCAACGAATGTGAGAGAATAAAATAGCTATTTATGATACATATTGATTATTTGTTTATAGCGTATTATAGATTTTTTCCATTTTATTTTTAAAATTGTATTATTCTAAAAGACTAACTAAATACAGCATGGCAGAGTGTTGTAGCCAAAAAACGTACATTTAACTCGAAAACCAGTGATCAGGAGTAATCAAACAAAATGTGGATTGTCATATTTAGCATTTTGTAAATTGCTCGTATGTTTAATTTGCTTGCTAATGTTACAAATGTTGGCTGTTGATTAACTTTTGAGCTTTTTTCTATGCAGGAGTGGATAATGCTAGCTAGGTTTTTGTTAGCCATTCCAACCATGAAGCGCACATGTGCAGCTCAAAAGAGCAGAGATTATTTCTTCAAAAGGTTTCTCAAGGGATGTGGGCACAAAGTGCCGCCGTTTGGCAGGGAATGTGCATTTGTAGCCATCGCTGTGCATAATATTTCATTTAAATGAGCACTTTTCCCGGAAAACAGTGCAGGGAGAGTGAAGACACTTAAAGATGCTTATATGAAAACGGACTGAAATTTAAAAATTAAAGCAAACATTGATAATATTTTATTCAGCAATATTTAAATTTGTTTTGTAAATATTGAAACAAAGAGCTTGCTTACTAATTATTAAAACTATAGTTTTCATTGGACATAGTGGATATGGAACTTCTACCATTACGACTTCGTTTAAATCAAAAGGAAATTGATTCTTTCAGAAGTTTAATCAATTTCCATAATAAATGTGTATATCTTGATATATGGTTAAATAAAAGGGTTAAGAATTTCACAGTACAATATTTGCTTATAAGAGGTATTACAATTTGGCAATACCGCTTTGTGGCATGTAATGGAAACCCTGCTTAAAAGCATCAGGCTCCAGAAGTGCTGCTGTCATTAACTTCAACCATTACTCTTCTATTCCACAGCAAATGCTCTTTTCACCCTTTGCGTAACAATGAATCAATCAATCACTGTGTCCCCTGGCCGTAAAATATCCATCATATTTCAGAGGATGAATCTCAATTCCAGGGCCAAAAACTGTCTCTATCTGATGCAACTCTGATGGAGATTTGATCAATCCAAGCTATAACTCTCCCCCAATCTTTGCTCCCCAGCCTCATTTACACATCTAATCTTTGGATGTATTGAATGCAAATAGAAATTTCCTGACTGAGTGACTGACGTGCAGATTTATGGAAAGGGGCCGAATTGGGATATAACCCAGTTTGGTGATAGAATGCTTACAGTATATTGTGTTTTACTCCTAAGCAGAATCTGGAACATCCTTATTATTAATTTATCACTATTTAATCATGCTTTGCATTAATTGAAATTTAGGGTGCATTTTGTCAAGATAATGTATTGCTTATACTACAGATAATTTTCTAAAATAAAGTGATTTATGGTGACATCCATACATTAATTAAAACCACACACCTCCCACCTCCTGCTGAAGTGCTGATGTATGGTAGTGTCATTTTGTTCTGTGTTAAAATAAATTTTCCAGTTCAATGTGCAGATACAACTATTAGGTAGGCTGACTCCATGAAGTGTATATATACTGACTCTGTGGCACTTTCAAAACCCTACTATGTTTGAGTGGCCTGACATGTCAACTTCTGGATCAACCAGTGGCCTGACTACCAATTTGTCTGAAAAATGGAAGATCGGGGTGGGTCAGAAGTAGCGGTAACCATGTTTGCGAAGCTTGTTTGAGATTTTATGAATCTCTTTTTTTGGACTGAATAATGTCAGAACACCTGGGGATGTGATATCTGACCGGTAATCCCGGTATTGCCAGTCACCTTTTCTACTTATCAAAATAATCAGCTTTCAAGTAATCTTTTCAAGTAAGCTAATGAAATCATAAAATTCAAATCAATGTTCCATGCCCATGTATTAATTTATTTGGTAAGTAGTCGTGTAATAAGTGGAAAAATGACCAGCCAGATGGTTATTTTCACTTAATTAACACCAACAGAACTTGAAATTCAGCTGTTTCTGGAGACTCTCTTTCTTCTCACATAATATAATTTCAACGCAAATCATTATATGATGCCCATTTATTTACATATTTTATTTGGCAAGTAGTTGTGTAATAAGCATGATAATGAGCAGGCAGGTGTTTTTTTCTTTCATGATTTAAACACCAACAGAAATTTTATGCAAACCAGAGATGGAATTCAGCTGTTTATGGAAACTATGTAGTCGCTCTTCTAACATAATAATATAATTTTAATGGAAATTGATAATTAATTTCCATGTATTTGTTGCAGGTCCCGGCACCGGAGACCCAGCTGACAGATTACTGTTATCTGTAAAACAGGATTCAATGTAAAGAATGAGAGAGTCGCGTCTGCTCTTTCTCAGCCCCTCTGCAGATATCTTTATTTTATGCACAATAAGTCAATTAAGCACAACAGTTGCTTTTAAAACATTAATTCACATTCTTTTGTCTGTCTCATTACATCACTTTTGTCACCAACATCAAAATAAATCACTTTTTGTCTCATTTCGTCACTTTACCATCTTTAGTTAACATTTAACATGTATATATATTATTGTTTTTATAATTAGTAATACCAATATTCATTAGCACAATGAAATTAAGTATGAACTTAATTCATATGAACTCTGAAAATGTGTATTCCCAAAAGGCACTTGCTCCTTCAAGCCATTGTGAAACAATTCACTTTTTTTTCTACATTTCTATCAGTGCCCGATCACGTGGCTGGCAAGCGCGCCAAACGCGATCACAGAGTGAGCTTCAAAGATACACTAACTCGACATATTAACTAATTAACATGAGCAAACAAACTTTTCATGACACACAAACTATTAATACAACAGTATAGCTAAATATAATGACCACTGGAGTGAACTAATCTCATTTTCCTCATGTTATAGTGAGCATACATCAAGACTAACAAAACGTCATCAACTAAAACACATTTAACACTTTACACTCACTAAACAGTAATAATAGTGCAATCGCTGAGGTATAGGTACATAATACTCTTTTGAATGTCCATGTTTTTACCTGTAAAACAGGATTCAATGTAAAGAATGAGAGAGTCACGTCTGCTCTTTCTCAGCCCCTCTGCAGATATGAGGGAGCATGCACAGTTCATGGTTTCGTTCGCGACCCTCCAGCCAGCATGTCAAAATAAGAGTCCTTTACTTTTGTCCATATAAATGCAAATATAAGTATGTTAATTTGCATACAACATAAGCCAATAATGCAATCATTTTACTCTTAACCATATTCAAAAGAAGGGAAAAAAAACACAATTGTGTACATACTTTGTGTGTATCACACTCTCCCTGGCAAAATAAGAAAAGCTCCAGTGGTCAACCTCTTTCCTCCAATATGTGCAATCAACACACGGGCAGAGTGAAATTGTAAGGTATACATGTGTGGGGAATGTATGAATTGGGATAACCAATTTGTGATAAGCAACTATTTATAGCACGGTACGTGTGTGATTGGATAAGCGGTTACTGCATTAAGTGTCGGGTATGGCCGTAGCACAGGCTGACCTAAAGCGTCATATGTGTAAAGCTGGCGTGGCCTTTTCTCTCTAGTAGACCTTCTCCCTGCAGCTTCATCCCCCATACTTGGCGTTTCGGCCTCTCTTGCTACTCCCTCTGACTCAACACAAGCAGCTGTTTCCCTCTCCTCGTCCACATCATCCTCCACAGGTGGTACCAGGTAAGTATTTGGTTTCCAGTATCCTTGATACTCCCCTTCTTTGCATTTGATTGAACTCTTCCCTTACAGACGCTCGCTCAGGTAGTAGGTTATTCATTGGTTCGGTCCAGCTAACTGGGTTTCTCAGCCAGTATCCTCCTCCACTACTTTCCTCATCTGAGTCCGTCATGTCACTGTCTCTGTCTCTAATGTCTTCTCTGTTAGGTGACTGACCTCTTTTCTTTTTTTTCCTTTCAGGTTTTGTCAATCGGAATGTCGTCGTGGGAGCCTCCACAGGTAAGTCATTCACCAGTAGTAGTAGATTCCGGTAAAGTGTCCTAGTTTTCTTATTGTCCCCATTTTCAGGGGAGACTACATAAACTGGGTTATCAGATACCTGCCCCTTCACCATATAAACCACCTTTTCCCAGTAGGATCGTAACTTCCCTGGACCTCCTCGTTCTCCAAGGTTTCTGACGAGCACTCTGTCTCCCACTTTCAGTACCACTCCTCTCACCTTTCGGTCATATTGAGCCTTCCCTCTCGCACTTACTTGACGACTGTTTCCTTCAGCAATCTTGTATGCCTCAGCCATCCGCGCCGCACACTGATTTGCATATCCCTTTGAAGTGACTCCATCCGTTGGCTCCACCAGACCGAAGATTAGGTCTACTGGAAGGTGAGGATGCCGTCCATACAACAGGTAAAAGGGAGAATATCCAGTTGACTCGTGCCGCGTACAGTTGTAGGCATGCACGATTTGAGGCAAGTGCTCTTTCCACCTTTCTTTTT
This sequence comes from Xyrauchen texanus, assembly GCF_025860055.1. NCBI lineage: Eukaryota > Metazoa > Chordata > Actinopteri > Cypriniformes > Catostomidae > Xyrauchen > Xyrauchen texanus. Next base: position 9,218,311 of record NC_068294.1, on the reverse strand, counting down.
CTTTGTCTGCCAGAGTCCTCAACATCTGTAAAAGGGTCCGATTGAACCTCTCGACTGGGTTTCCTTGGGGGTGGTATGGTGACGTTCGAGAGTGGCCGATTCCAGCAAACTGTTGGAGAGTGCGAAAAAGTTCATTCTCAAACTCACGGCCCTGGTCATGATGTAACTTGGCCGGATACCCAAAGCGCGGAATGTAATCTTGGAACAAGCGCTCAGCTGCAGTCCGTCCTGACTTGTTCTTGGTTGGGTAGGCTTGGGCGAACCTTGTGAAATGGTCCATGACGACCAGGATATATTCATATCCTCCACGGCTCGGCTACAGGTGCAGGTAGTCAATGCAGACCAGCTCCATAGGTGAGTGTGTTGTGATGCTACCCATGGGCGCTCATACATGTACAGTCGGTTTCTTCTGTTTTATACACGGGCACTTTCTGGTCACATATTCTTCCACTTCAGCTTTCATGTATGGCCAGTAGAACCGTTCCCTCGCCAGGCTCAGTACTCGCTCCGTACCCACGTGTCCCATCTTGTCATGGAGGTGCTCAAGTGCCAGCTTTTTGTACTTGCTCGGTAAGACAAGCTGTTTTCTCTCCCTCGTTCTTCGATATAGGAGTCCTCCCTCAAGATGTAACTTATTCCACTCATACATCAGCTTTCTGTTGGTTCCTGTCAAAACTCCCCTCATCTTGTCTGTGAGGGTGACACCCTCCTCCTTCCATTGTCTCACTTGAGATATTACAGAATCTTCTTTCTGGGCTTGAATCAGTTCATCCTGTCCTATTGTTGGCAACCAGGTAGTGGGTTGACGTGGTTCATCCTCCCCAGTCGACATATACAGGGCAGCAACCCAGGCCACGTCCTTCATCTTCGACACATGACTGCCCTCCCATGCTGCTTGTATTGCCCCCGTGGGTAGCCCTTCCGTGCACTCTGAAGTGTATACATCAATGTCCAGAGGAAGATGAGACAAGGTGTCTGCGTCGATGTTGACCTTTCCTGGCCGATACTTGACATTGAACCGGAAGTCAGACAGCTCCCCGACCCACCGATGGCCTACTGCGTTGAGCTTTGCCGTGCTCATCACATATGTCAGGGGGTTGTTGTCTGTGTACACTGTGAAGTGTGGTGTGTAGAACAGGTAGTCCCGGAACTTCTCGCACACTGCCCACTTCAATGCCAGGAACTCAAGTTTACCACTGTGTAATCTGTAGTTCCTCTCCGTCGTTGTCAATGTTCTGGATCCATATCCTATTACTCTCAACCTCCCGTCTTGTCGCTGGTATAGGATGGCCCCTAGGCCCCTTTCGGATGCGTTGGTGTGGAGCGTGAAGGGTAAGTTGAAGTCCGGATATGCCAGTATAGGTGGGCTTGCTAACATACCAATTAGTTCCTCCAGGATATGTTGGTGATCCCTGGTCCATTGTACTGGAGTTCTGGAGGGAACTTGTGGGCCTTTAGCTTTTTTCCCGTTGTGGGTATCCCGCGTTGTTCCAGGCTGCGCCTGCAGCAGTTCGTACAAGGGTTTTGCGGTCATGGAAAAGTCTTGAATGAAGGCACGGTAGTAACTGAGGAACCCAAGAAGCCTCCTCACATCACCTACTGTCTGGGGAGTCCTGATTGTTAAGGATCGGACAGCCTCCAGGTCCTTAGGATCTATCTGCACTCCTTCCGCTGACACCAGCCGTCCGACGTACCTGACCTCACTCCGGAACATTTCACACTTTCCAGGTTTCAGCTTTACACCATGATACTGGAGGGCCCTCAACACCCTACGGATGTTCTCAACATGCTCTTCAAAGGACCTTGCATAGCACAAGACGTCATCTAAGTACGGGATGCAGCACTCATCCCTGAGCGAGTCAAGCATTTCTTCCATACTGCGTTGGAAGGCAGCAGGCGCATTGGACAACCCAAAGGGGATCCGGACCCACTCATACAGCCCTCAGGGTGTGATGAATGCTGTCATGTGTCTGGATCCCTCTGCGATGTACCCCTGGTGGTACGCTTTGCCTTGGTCGAGAATGCTAAACCAGGAGTATCCCCCAAGGGTGTCAATCAAATCCTGTATCCTAGGCAATGGGTGACGGTCAGGGATGGTTTTCCTGTTCAGGAGACGGTATTCAACACAGAGCCTCAGCTTGCCATCCTTCTTGCGGACACAAACTACTGGAGCGGCGTATGGTGACTTTGATTTGACGATCCATCCTTTTGCTAGGAGATCCTGTATGTAGCTCTTCACCTCCTTAAACAAGGGTTTTGGCACTGATGAGTACACCCTCTGAACCGGGATGTTGTCCTTAAGTGTGATTGGCATCTGCAAGCTGGGTATGCAACCAATGTCATTGTCATCTCTGCTGAAGGCACCAGACTCCTCATACAACATTCTTTGAACAACCTCTCGTTGGCCCTCTTCCAGGTGGTCCAGGTTGATGGATGGATGCCACAATGATGTTTTCATCTCATCCTCTCGAGTGGTCGCAGAATGGACCATTGTCTGCGTTGCCTCACTTGTTTTACCAGGCTCCACTAATATCCTCTCAATCCGCTGTAATGTTCCAATCACTGTGCCTCGTGGCAGGGTCACATCACCCACTGTGTTATTTCCAATGGGTATGGAAACACAAGGGTCACCTTGGGGTTGTATTTCTAAGAGCCCCTCTCCAATGTCCAAGAATCTTAAATGGTCACTATTTTCATGAGGCTCAAACAAGACCACAGTGTCGGACTGTGTCATCCTCAAAGGGATTCTGCACTTCACCCAAGTCACCTGTCCGGCCCGGATAACTACCCCTCTTGGACCCACCTTCAAGTACCCGTCTTCGTTATCTTCTTCAACAGCTTGGATCCCCTTGACTAAAGTTTGTGCCTTTTCGCGAGGGATATCAATGGCCCCAGCCAGTAGTGAGGTAAGTGTTGACATCAACTGCTCAGACTGTCCTTGAATCAGTTCTTCAATTAAGTTGAAACCCAGGAGTGGTCTCTCAATTGGCATCTTACCAGGAATGGAAAGACTTGGGTCCTCATTTCCAAGCAGGCTGACTGTAATGACTGCCCAGCCGTCAAATGGGATAAGGTCTCCATTTACAGCGTAGACTCTCAGATCATCTTGACACTCAAGAAGTTCCCGAAGCGGCCTCACCTCAACACTTGGCAGATATTTCTCTTTCCACTCACGGTCCACCATGCTGACTTGGGCACCTGTGTCGAGTAATGCCCTCACTGTCAAGCCATTCAAGTTGCACTGGGTCAGTGCCTTGCTTCCGATCAATTTGATTATGTTGTCATTTTTTTTCTTACAGGGGCCCAGAACACTTGCTCCTTGGCTCCTGGACCTCACCTCATTTATAGATTTGTTTGTTTGTCCCTGGTGCTCATGTTCTTGTTCTAGCACTTCTCTCTCCCTAGGCCTGGCCGGCTTTGGGGGAGCAACTTCTGGTTGGGGCATTTGCTGTGCGGTCACTGGTTGCCCCTTGGCAGTGACCGGTTCCCGTTTCCCTGTCTCTGAGGTCGTTGTAGGCACCCCACTGCCCGGTGTCCATCCTCACCACAGATGAAACAGTGAGTACAGTCCTGTCGCCCTTCGTCCGCACACCGTGGACAGCAATGCCAGCGGCTCACCCGGCGAGAGGATGGTTGGCTGGAGGAGCATTGGCAGCCACCCTCCGTTCACACTGGCATGGAGTGTTGTATAGCGTCTACCATGCTGGTTAGAGCATCAATCCTGGCAGTAAGAAGCTTAATCTGATCGTTCTGCCCTTTGTGTGCAGCAAATTCTTTTGCCGCTCTCACATCTCCGCCAGTTTCATCGCTAACTTGGGCACTATTAGCCATGGGTGGTTTTGCTCTGGTTGGTGGGCCCAGTCGACGCAGCCTCTCATTCTCGTCACTTGTGATTTTCATAACGTGCCTGAGGATAGCATCGTCAGTTACATCACTATCGGCTAGCAAGGGTTTCAGCTCGCTGCGAATATCTTTACACCGGTGGCTTAGACCCTGGTAGACAGTGTGTAAGAACACATCCTGCACCGTAGCTGCACTATACTTCCTGTCTGAATCCGCTTGTTTAGCCGCAAAGAGTATTTTTTGTTTCAACACCATGACTCAGTACAGGAACTGTTGAGGGGTTTCGTGTTCACTCTGCTTGGTGCACATTAGTTCTTGGAATAGCTCTGTGCTATTTCGGTCCCCCAAGTGTGATTGTAAGAACCCCTTTAGTTCAGCTACAGTCATGTCATCTTTGTTCATCAGCATATCTTTAAAAATGCCTGGCTTGATAATTCGTAGCACCCCTCTAACCACGTCGGCATCGCTAAAGCTCTCTTTTAGACCACTGTCCATTTGCCTGCAGACATTGTTGAATGTGATGTCTGACAAATTATCTCCAATCTGGCCTCCATGTATCTTAAACTCACAGGGCTGGATATACTTAAACCCCCCCATAGGGAACGCAAAGTCATGAGCTACATTTTTTTTCTGGTCAGTCTGGTACATGTGTGCTGTAGTGGCGCCTCCCTGTGCTACAGTGTGGGTCAAGTTAGTGTTCTGGGTAGGTGTCATGCACTGGCGAATTTTTCTGCCAATTTCTTCGTACTCTGCAAGCATTTTACGCATATCTGTGTTTGTTTCAGGTACAGCCCCCTTAACACTCCCAGAGTCAGGTGTTATATGTGATGTCAGATAAGGATTATCAGTGGTAGGTGTAAGGTGAGTGTCTGTATCAACATCAGATGTACATACAGCAGTGCAAATCTGTTTTGCTGATTTTACAGTCTCTTGCAATGACAACAGTTCACTCATACCTTGGTTCTCAGTCTCGAGTAAAGATTCACTTGACATGAAGGCATCGATGTACTCTAAACAACCCTCACGGTCTTCCAGGTCAAGTTCAAATGAGTCTTTACCTTGTACTGGCCCGATGACCTTGGCGATACGAAACAGTTCATCAGCAGGCAGCGTCATCAGGTCTTTTCTGATGTCCCACACCAAGCATTTCCTCGTATGATCTGCCATGACGTTGTTCTCTGTTGTCCTTCCCGAAACTGCCTTAACCTCAGGATGAAGACAGCTGCCTGTTCAGCCCTCTGCGTGCGTCTCGTTGTCACCGTTGATGCAGCAGCCACCGGCCTCTAGCCCCAGTGCCACCTTGTCCCACGGTCCTGATATCTCTGGATCCGCCTCCTAGCGTCACCTGGAGTGGATCCCGGAACGAGCCCCCAAGAATCTGTTGCAGGTCCCGGTACCGGAGACCCAGCTGACAGATTACTGTTATCTGTAAAACAGGATTCAATGTAAAGAATGAGAGAGTTGCATCTGCTCTTTCTCAGCCCCTCTGCAGATATCTTTATTTTATGCACAATAAGTCAATTAAGCACAACAGTTGCTTTTAAAACATTAATTCACATTCTTTTGTCTGTCTCATTACATCACTTTTGTCACCAACATCAAAATAAATCACTTTTTGTCTCATTTCGTCACTTTACCATCTTTAGTTAACATTAAACATGTATATATATATATATTATTGTTTTTATAATTAGTAATACCAATATTCATTAGCACAATGAAATTAAGTATGAACTTAATTCATATGAACTCTGAAAATGTGTATTCCCAAAAGGCACTTGCTCCTTCAAGCCATTGTGAAACAATTAACTTTTTTTTCTACGTTTCTATCAGTGCCCGATCACGTGGCTGGCAAGCGCGCCAAACGCAATCACAGAGTGAGCTTCAAAGATACACTAACTCGACATATTAACTAATTAACACGAGCAAACAAACTTTTCATGACACACAAACTATTAATACAACAGTATAGCTAAATATAATGACCACTGGAGTGAACTAATCTCATTTTCCTCATGTTATAGTGAGCATACATCAAGACTAACAAAACGTCATCAACTAAAACACATTTAACACTTTACACTCACTAAACAGTAATAATAGTGCAATCGCTGAGGTATAGGTACATAATACTCTTTTGAATGTCCATGTTTTTACCTGTAAAACAGGATTCAATGTAAAGAATGAGAGAGTCGCGTCTGCTCTTTCTCAGCCCCTCTGCAGATATGAGGGAGCATGCACAGTTCATGGTTTCGTTCTCGACCCTCCAGCCAGCATGTCAAAATAAGAGTCCTTTACTTTTGTCCATATAAATGCAAATATAAGTATGTTAATTTGCATACAACATAAGCCAATAATGCAATCATTTTACTCTTAACCATATTCAAAAGAAGGGAAAAAAACACAATTGTGTACATACTTTGTGTGTATCACATATTTATTTACTTGGCAAGTATCCATCCATCCATCCATCCATCTTCAACCGCTTATCCGAAGTCGGGTCGCGGGGGCAGCTGCTCCAGCAGGGGGCCCCAAACTTCCCTATCCCGAGCCACATTAACCAGCTCTGACTGGGCTGACCCGAGGCGTTCCCAGGCCAGTGTGGAGATGTAATCTCTCCACCTAGTCCTGGGTCTTCCCCGAGGCCTCCTCCCAGCTGGACGTGCCTGAAACACCTCCCTAGGGAGGCGGCCAGGGGGCATCCTTACCAGATGCCCAAACCACCTCAACTGACTCCTTTCAACGCAAAGGAGCAGCGGCTCTACTCTGAGCTCCTCACAGATGACTGAGCTCCTCACCCTATCTCTAAGGGAGAAGCCCACCACCCTTCTGAGGAAGCCCATTTCGGCCGCTTGTACTCGCGACCTAGTTCTTTCGGTCATGACCCAACCTTCATGACCATAGGTGAGGGTAGGAACAAAAATTGACCGGTAGATCGAGAGCTTTGCCTTTCGGCTCAGCTCTCTTTTCGTGACAACGGTGCGATAGAGCGAGTGCAATACTGCCCCCGCTGCCCCGATTCTCCGGCCAACCTCCCGCTCCATTGTCCCCTCACTCGTGAACAAGACCTTGGCAAGTAGTCTTGTAATAATCAGCATAATGAGGACATTTTCTCAATATAAACACCAAAATAACTCTGACACAAACCGGAGGTGGAATTCAGCTATTTCTGGAGATTCTGCTGTCTCTTTCTTCTCACACATAATTTCAATGGAAATCATTATTTCATGTCCATTTATTTATTTATTTGGACAGCAGTTATGTAATTACTGGGATAATGAGCCATATTTTCACAATATAAACACCAACAGAACTCTAACAAAAACCAGGCAGCTGTTTCATCTCTGTCTTTCCCATGGAAATTATTTCAATGGAAATAAATATGTTGTGTCCATTTATTTTTTAATTTGACAAGTAGTTATGTAAAAGGGGGATAATGATCAGTCAGGCAATCATTTTTAACAATATAAACAACAAAACAACTCTGACACAAACCAGAGTTGGAATTCAGCTGTTTCTGGAGACTGCAGCCTCTTTTCTTTTCTTATATAGTAACGTCATTTTGCTTAAATCACATTTTTTACTTATTTTATGTCAATTTAATGATTTACTTGGTAAGTAAGCCGCATAATCTACAATCATCCGGTCATTGTCACAGAATAAAACTCTTAAACCCCTTCAAAACCAAATGCTAAACAGATATTTTTGTCAGTGTTTTAATCTACTCAAAGTCATTTGTTTAAATAAAAAAGCAATCTTTGCCCAGTGTACTCAGGGCAGCATTAAGGTACTCCGGAACTTACCATTTCTCTGGGACCTGCTAGTCGTAAGATTGCGGTGTCTCCCACTGAACGAGTTTACATACGTGTCCTCCTGTGAACATCAACGGGGGAGAACATGGTGGCGGATGCCGTGATGGGGTCCCCCCCTCACAGGCCCCTGTGCGTTAACACGGCCTTGAGTATGCTCCTTACATTCATTAGGACCCAATAAACACAGATGATAGTCGTACTGCTGTCATGTTTATAGGTAAAATTGAGTTTTTTTTTCTCTAACAGAATAACTGCAGCCTCATGCTGCTGTGGAACAGGAAGTGGATTGCATACTTTGATAAAAAAATAACTGGCATGGTTGTAAGCGGATATAATATGCTACGCTATGCAATTAGAACACAAGCCATGTGATTTCTTGATTTCCCCCTTGAATGGTTTATAGAACAATGGGTGTCCAAAGCTATTTACTTTTATTAGAGCTTTTAGGCCAGAGGCAATTTGGGGAACCACAACAACAGAGCTACTTCTTTCCCACTTAAGTGGCAGCATTTAGCATTCAGGCTTTATTGTGGGGGTCAATGCTGGGAAAGCTACTTTGGAACTGGAGCTTGTCAAAAGAGGCTGAGGCTAGTTGTCACACTTCTTTTTATCCAGTGAATATTTCTCAGGCCAAGTGTTTATTGTCTTAAAGTCTTGGCTACCAAAAAAACGACTTAACATTTACACTGTTATTGCCCAATTCATGAAGACATATGACCTTTTGTGATTCAATAACCAAATAAATGTTGTCACACTATGTGGGTTAAGTTGGTACAATGGAGCCAGCCATAAAACAATTTTAAATACATTTATTTACTTAAAGATAATGTACAGATATCTCAAACCATTTATTTGTCCAACAAATATTGCAAATTGCATACATCTGTAATATTTAATACAGGATGTGACCCAACCTGGCATTGCCTGGATACATGCTAGTGTGGTTTAATTGTGTTTATCAAGCGTTATTACAATATATTTAAGCAATATCACATGAGCAAGAGTGCAATATGGCCCTACATCAGAATTGCTGTGATTCGGCCACAGTAGGTAATTACAGCAGTGCTGATATAGGGCCATATCGCACTCTTGCTCATGTGATATTGCTATTATACATAGTTACATAGTATCATGGCTTGTGCTGCTTCTAACACGTTATTGGATAAACAAGGATAGATGGCTGGATGTGTGTGAGAGAGAGTTCAGTCACCTGTTGCCACACCCAATCAGAGATGCTGTCAGCTTTTTCAGTGGAAAATAGACACCCAAGCTGGGGTATTCCTCTGTTTCGTGGTAGCCGGTGTGCAAGAGTTGGAGGGTATTCCTCTGTTTTTTTTCTCCATATCAACAGATTATTTCAATTTTATCACCAAAATGGTGTTTGAATAATTAAATTCATTAAAACTTTAATCAAATGAAAGTATAAAAATTATTTTTAACATGATATTGTATTGTTTTCATTAGACGAAGAGCTTTTGCACAGAACCTCACTGCACTGTCCAAAATACAGCATTTAAGTTATTTTTGTCAAAATAATTGCTGCATAACAGCACAGATGTGAGACGTTTCAATACAATACAATACAATTAACTATTGATTAATTATTATTAGTAGTAGTAGTATTACAGTGAATATTGCATAATTATATAGTAGTAATCTATGTTTTTAGTACTTTTTTGCCTTTAAATTGAGCATTTTTAGTGAAGGTATCTGACCTGATTCTGATACCAGGATTGGTATCTGGACATCCCAACATTTAATGATTTCATTATAAGTTGATTTGCTTACAAAAAATGTATGCCAAATGTAAATGTCAAATTTTCATTGTGAACTCATTAAGGGCATTAAAGCTCAACATAATCCGTGAATCTTATAAGAAACACAGACCAACTCGTTAACAGTTTGATTTTATCATAAACTCATAATCAACTAATTCCACGGTTTCTGATAATGTGTCCAAAGGGAAGCATATATAAGGAGAACATCAGCGGACCTAAAACATAGCCTTGTAGCACTCCATACTTTATGGTAATTGTGTTGTACATTTCCTCTTTTACACAAATAAAGTGGTAGCAGTCGTAAAAGTAGGACCTAACCATGCTAATGCCAGTCCACAAATGCCAGTCCACAAATGCCAACATAATTATCAAGCCTATCCAACAGAATGTCATGGTAGTGTCAAAGACAGCACTAAAATACAATAACACTAGAGGGCAGGGGTGTAAAGTAACAAATTACAAATACTCACATTACTGTAATTAACTCCTTTTCCCAAGAATTGTACTTTTTTTGAGTAGATTAAAAATGATATATAGGAGTATATTTTAAGCGCTGTAACTGTACTTTTACTGCGATATTTTCACACCGTCTCTGTGTTTGCTACATTCCTGTCCTGATTTCATTCTTATTTATCAACATGATTGGCTAGGGAGAGTCTCGTGACTCCCGTCAAATCAAATCACACGTAAAAAACTTGAATGGCAGCTGCAGATCTGGCACCAACTGTGGAGAATGCCTCAAGCACAGATTAGACCTGAACATAACCGGCCGCACCTGAAAGGGATTTTCGCAGTGAAAAAGGCCAATTGTATGATTGTGTCATGTGAGTTTAATTTGCTCAAGCCAGATATCAGCATTAATCCTGCCTCTAATTTGAGGAAACAGATCGAGGTAAAAATGAGCTGGACTTGAAGTTGACATGTAACTGATTTTAACAGGCTATGTCATATAAAGGCTATTAATCAAAGAACATTAATAAAGAAATGAGCAAACCGCTCACTACTTTTGGCCGAATAACTTGAGTAGCTTTAAAAGTATTAATGTAATAGAATAAAACACTGACATTTTTAATAATAATATATTTTTTAAATATTGATTGTTTTTTAATAATACTGAACCCTGATGTAGAGAGTGTGTTAATTGTATAATAAAATACCAGGAAGGCAAGAGATGATAAAATTATTTATAATTATGCTTAGCCTTTATAAAGATAGAAAAGTATCAACATTTGTGGAGCAATACTTCAGCAGAATATTCCACCAGTCACAAACTTCAGAAAATTGTGCATCATGCATTAGAATGAAAACACAACTATTTCTGGGCTTAAAAGATACAAAAACTAAATCAGTGTTGAACATTGTATCTCAAAAGGAGGACAATGTGGCCCCCCATGTGCTGCTTAAAAAAATACTTAACCCAAAAATGAAATTCTCCTATCATGTACTCTCATGCCATCTATCTATGACTTTCTTTCTTCAGAACACAAATTAAGATATTTAGAAGAATATTTCAGCTCTGTAGGTCTATTCAGTGTAAGTGAAGGGGTGCCAAAATTGTGATGCTCCAAAAATCACATAAAAGCAGCATAAAAGTAATACATGCAACTCCAATGGTTTAATCCATGACTTCAGAATTTATATGACAGGTGTGGGTGAGAAACAGACCAATATATTGAACACTATTTTTGCTCATCATATCTATCATATGGCTTCTGAAGACATGGATTAAACCACTGGAGGCACATGGATTAGACTACTTTTATGCTGATTTATGTGATTTGAGGAGCTTCAATATTTTAGCACCGATTCAATTTCATTGTATGGACCAAAAGAGCCGAGATATTTATCTAAAAATCTTAATTTTGTGTTCTGCAGAAGAAAGAAAGTCATACACATCCAGGATGTCATGAGGGTGAGTAAATGATGAGAGAATTTTCATTTTTGGGTGAATTAATCCTTTTTAAGCGTGATGTAGGCCCTGTACCAAGCAACTTTTCCCATGCCTGCTCTACCTCCTCTATTGTGCAGGACATGACATGTCAAGTTATCCTGCTTATTTAGCATTTTTTTGCATTCCTTGCCTTGTTTGAACATGTTTTATGCACAACAATAACACTCTGTCAGCATTAAGGGAAATTTAGATCCTACACATCAACTGATTTTAGTCTAATTGTTTCATACATTACGATTAAAATGGTGATCAGTGTATTGAAAATACGTTTTTCTATTATCTGTTATCATGTTGCCCTTTTATTTTTTGGAATCAGAATCCTGTAATGTTTATCATAGATAAGTGATGTATTTTAAAAGTTGGCATACAGTGTTCATTATAATCGGGCATAGGTTTTGCAACTCAGTATTCAATACTCACTACTCATGAGTACTTTTAAATGAGCTACTCTTTTCCTCTTACTTGAGTAGTTTTTAGGACAGCTACTTTTACTCTACTCACACTAGACTTTTTTGGAAGTAACAGTACTTTACTTAATTATGATGTTTCAGTACTCTTTCCACCCCTGCTAAAGGAGAAATGCAGAAAAAAATTATAATAACACTATACCATTATTAACTAATTCAGTGCATTTTCACATTGTTGCATCATCCATAAATTAGAGATTCTCAGACTACATGCATATTGTTCTGTATGTCCATGGCCATATGGACAAGGCAAAAACTATTTTTCATACAATAGACAAAGAGAGTCTATTTTTTCTTTGGAAAATGTGAAAAAGCTGAACAGTCTGTAAACAATGCAAAATAGGAAAATAATGCACAAACAGTACTTTCCTTTTTTGGATCTACATGCAGGATTTGCTAAGTAAATAATTTATGGGTTCACCCACTAGTAAAGAAGTTCTAAGAATCTTTTTTGTAATCCTGCATTTATTTTTGTAGTCTTGCAAATATTTAGGGAGTCCTTTACTATAAGTCTAAGATTATTCTTGCAGTCTCTATGAAATGTACAATGATAACAAGGTATTCTTTGGACAAGGAAGCACTAACACAATTATATGAAATCACTTTATTATCCGTGTTTGGTGATTCCATTTGGCAGGAATGTTACAGTCGAAAATCTGTCTATAATGGGCATGCAGTGAGGCTAACAACAGGTGGAGCGCTCGGAAAACACGGAGGACACACAGACATATAATTTATAACCTCACCTACAGTGCACATCATATGCATGCATACAATTTATCAACAAATAGAAAGGCAAGAGAGTGGAGGATCTATGGTGACTTTTAAAAAAATGCACCAAATAAGAAACATATTTTCCAAAATACAACCACCAGGAGACAGGAACAGATTACAGACGGAAAATCACACCAAGATAATTTATCTTTATAACACAGAAGAAGCATAGGACGATGCAGTAGAACAGTACACAATTACATTCAGATAACAACAATGGAATATTTCATAATGCTTCTGTGTTAGGCAGCAACTTCATTAGCAGAGACAGAGAAAGACATTGAGTGAATGGATGATAAATATCAATCAGAAATTGATTTAAAGATGGTCTAAAAGTGGTCACAAAATATCAGAAAGTTACAATAATAATTTATTACAATTATGATGTCATAACTTTTAACAATACACTTACGGGCCTGAAACAAACAATTTGAGAAGAAAATGTTTTTCAGGGTTGTTTTTAAAACTCGATCGCATCCAATCCTGTGAATCTTATGGGCAATCCCAAAACCCAAAGACTAAAGCCTACCAGATGTTTAAGAGAGCACAGATGGTAAAAACACATCATATCACTTTAAAAGAATGAAAAATAAAAATAAAACATTAAAATAATAACAGTACACACACTTATAACATTCTCACAAACAAGGACACTCTTTGGTTTAATAAAACACAGTTGAAGATAAGATGGGATATACAAATTGGGCAGTATTTATTTATTGGTGCAGCTAATAAAAATTGTCACGTCAAGGGCAGTTGTACTCGCATAAAATAAAAATGTAACTACAAAATTTGTGCTCAAAGTGGTCTCTTTTTTTAAAGTACACATTGAGTCTAAGTGGCAGAATTTTAACACCCATGCATGGATTTTTTTTATGCTCACAAACATATTTGCATTCAAGTTTTGAACATGTTTAGCTAAAGATTAGACATTATGCTAATGTTTTTAGCAGAATCTCATCTATCCAAAAGTAGTACAACTGAACTGACATTATCGTTTCTAATATATAAAGGCTTTGAACATTGAATACAGAAATAGTGCAGTGGCAGTAAAGTCTGAAAACACTGTTCTGTTGATTGACAGCTAATTTATGCCAATGCTAATGAAACATCTTAGCAACTGGCTAATTCTTCTGCTGTAGATTAACAACATTCTGTAAGCACATTTATATAAACATATACTGTATATATTTATATATAATTCTACTCCTTGTTGCTCCTAGTACATGGCAGGACAAATAGCTTTGATATCACTTTGACAGTGCTCTCTAAAATGTCACACTTTTATAAACTAAACCGAGTTTTACTCTCAAAGCCACGGATTATCAAAAGATTTCAAGAGACACTGTATATATATATATATATATATATACATACATTAAATGGAATGTCTGGAATATTTGGAATGTTTAAAACAATAGAATGGCAGCCTGATACAATTAGCAAATTGCATTAATAACAATTTACACTAATGTTCTCTTTGTTAAGGATTCGTAAAGGGGTTCAGAAATGACTTAGTCGTTTACAAATGCATTATAAATCATGTACATACTTGTCTAGCAACATACATGAAAAGAGCCAATTTTATACAATAAAAAGTAAGAATTTTAAAATGTTTTAAGCATTTTAACATGTTATTAATGCGTAATAAATAAGCTTATGCATACTTGCAGTATATTAATCAAAAACATAACATGCCCTAATAAATGTTCCATGCTTTGTGTCACAGTGTAGCAAAAAATAGACTATAATAGGGACTATATAGGAGGGTTTATGTCATTTTGCTTCAGTCCGCTTTGTGTTTATATTACTACGTTGATGTCAAAAGAATGATATTACTTAGCTCTTCTTTACTAGTCAACTTCACATTAATAATTTTTTTTATATGTTACTAATGTTGAATATGTTTTATTAAGCATTTATAACATGTGAGGCAAACTAGCTCACTATTTGGCAAATATTGCATTAAAGTCACCCTTTTTATTTCTAATGCATTTTTAACTGAAATATTAGTCAACAATGAACCCTTTCATAATCCCTTAATAAAAGAAATATTCATGTAAATTGTTGCCATTGTATTTTTTTCTAAATCTTAAATGTTGTTGCAATTTGTAACACATGCATACACAATGATATGCAACTAACAATTATTTTCACAACAAGTGCTGACTTGTGACCCGTGCATACATGAATTTAGTGTTGTGGTTATTTACACTGGCTGGAGATAACTGTGGGCATGACCTAATGAGACTACAACCACACTCTATCAAACCACCGTGTAGCTTAAAGTTTTCTTAATATAAAAGAGAATGGATAATAGAATCTGACTTTGCTTCTTTCAAATCTGATTTTCTCATTATTGAGGAATTCAGACCAACTGTGTTCCTTGGTACCAACGCAGTTACAACAACGAGAAATAATACATAAAGTAGCGGCATGCAAGCATAAAAACACAGGTCAAACCAGGGCTGGATTATGGTTCGGGCCATTGGGGTTAGTGCCAAGGGGCCACAGACTTCCAGGGGCCTTGTGAGGCCATGATCTGGCCTGGTTGAGACCACAATGTATTAAAGCCAGGTCATATCAGTCTAAAAAATAAGTGCCAGTCTCCATTTAGAAACGGTGACCTTACTGAAAGTAAATTCCTTCTCCAATTACTATTATAATTTTTTTACTAAGCCCATCAGTAGCATTTTGTTGGACTCATACTAGGAAGACAACACAGCATTTGCACACAAACATTCTCTAGCAAATAAGCTGAATACATAATAATGAAGATTGTCTGTTATTGCTGATCTGGGATCCAAGTCCCATATACAACCAACGGACACAGGACATCCTCATTCAGAAAGAAATATTGCACCATTGTCACTGTCTGATCACGTAATGTGTGCTCACAACCACGTAATTGTGGACACTAAATAACAAAATGTACTGTACAGCAGTGATGATAAAGTGATAATATATATATATATATAGCCCTATTGATCCAATTGTAGTTTTATGTGATCTCTGACACCCCTCACATTGTTAAAGGGAAAGTTCACTCAGAAATTAAAACTCTAGTCATTAACCTTAATGTTGTTCCAAACCGGATGACTTCCTTTCTTTTGTGGATAATAACTCACATTGTGTTCCACGGAAGAAAGAATTACTGGTTTCGAAAGACATGAATTAAAGAATGTAATATTTTTTTTTACTTATTTCTTTAAGTACTGTATAAGCACAAATATGTCGATTCAAGATTACATCTAGCTTCTGACATGTCAATCATTGCGCCAAGCTAACATTTCTGATTCCATATTATTTCATCGTTTGTGTATGTGCGTTACATCATAATGAGGGACATACAGTTTTTTTCTAAAGGAAGAACTTCAGAGACATGTATGGACCAACAAGTTAACTCTGGCATCTGTCAGATGACAAAATCCAAAAACCAGAGTTATTGCCTTAAATTTCAATATATTTCATCTAAAAATAGCAAAAAATGAGATACAGTGTACCGATAAACAAAAGCATGCATAGAGGAAAAACAAAGCAATAATGTATGATAGTTTAAGTTCTTTTCCATTTTAAAGTTTTCCGTCAAACTAATCAGTAAAATGACACAATTCATGATGGCTTGAACTATGTACTACAGTAGTTTAAAGAATAGATATCAAATTAATTTGTTTATAGTATATATCAACAGGTATACCACATGGATCCTTCAATTATATCTATAACAGAGCAACAATCAAAAATGTGATATGATCCGGAGAACTCCCTCCAAGATAAAATTATGGCTTTTACTCTTAGTCATTATATATATATATATATATATATATATATATATATATATATATATATATATATATATATATATATATATAATGTATTCATCTACAGTTATTTTTTCATTTGCTATTTACAAACTAAATTAATAAAGCATAAGGATATTTTTGCTCTAAGGTCTGGACTCATGGGGCTTTACATTTGTCTTTAAACAGAGAAGCAAGGCAAGCATGTATATATCTATATATAAACTGTATATATATATATATATATTACATTTCTAGTAAAAGTTAAAGACAGATGTTATGGCACGTAGATCGAGTCCAGAGATCTTAGAACATATGTGATAAAGGTGAAAGGGAGAAAGGTGGTGGATTTCTTGACATTAATGATTTTGACTTGTTATGAACCACTGTTACTTTTTATTGAACATATCTTGAAGCGGGCCTGGGAGGAACTTCATGACCGTATCCACGATGCTCTCCTCTTCCTCTTCTTCATTGCCGCAGCCGGCAGGGATTGCTTTTTTAGGACGGGTCAAACTGCCTTCTGACGCCTGCTCCATGGCTGCCTGTGCCTCGGCCTCTTTCTCTTCCTTCTTCTTTATGCCATACTGAATAATAAAACAGCATAATGTTAGACAAATGTCCATAAAATGTGACTTTTTTGTGTCAAGGTCAATTTGGTGTCTACACTAACTAAGCTCTATATCCTCCTGACTAACACACAAATGTATGAGCAATGGGGAATTCTGATTGTAGCCAATTCTGGATTCTCTCACAACCTGGATATTCATTTAGAGACTGTTAAATTGGAATGGTATTGATGATTAGGGGTGTGCAGCAAAGCCATTATCTTAATCTGTATCTGTTGCTCTGGAAAAATGATCTGTATCTGTATTCCGATAGAGATATGGTCAAGGCTTAAAACCAAAGTGTATCAACACTAAATTAAATACACATTTTTAAAAGTAGCACTATTATGTTTATAGTTCATATAGTTAAACCATGCCTGGTATATGCCTATTAATAGAATATTCATATTTGTAATAATAATAATAATAACAACAACAATAATAATAATAATTAGAAGAGAATAGCAAGAAAAGAACGAGCATGTTATATTTTCTCCATGTGTACACTATTTAAACATAAGCATTTATGGAGCATTTAAACATTTTTGGTAATAAAGGCTTAACCAGCTGTGGGTATAAATGTGGTCAACGTTAAGAGATGGACAGATGAGCTCCACTGTGAAATCATCACTTCAGGTCAGGAATTCATTCATATTTAGTATTAATTGACAATTTAGTCATCATTTTGTTGTTATTATGCTTTATCCTTGTGCTTCTTTGCCTCTTGGATAATCAGTCTAATGAATATTTGTTCTATCATTTGGATGAATTTGTTATTCGTTTTGAAGTCAATATTCATGTCTTTCCGAATAAGATATATGGTTTCGGGCACATCCCTATTGACTATGTACCCAAAACTTTGGCAGACGTCCACCTGGCAAGCCAATATAATTATTTTCCCCTTTCAGTTATCTCAGTAATTCACCGAACCTTCATTTAAATCAGAGACATTTCCTAAGTTACAAATAAATGTCCTTTGATTTAAAATAATGTGCCACATATTGGCATGGAAATTAAATTAAAAAGTTCTTTGATGACAAATGGACCATTAGTTCTTTTACCCCCAAAGGGTGTGAGGCTACAAAAATGACGGCTCGTTAATTCTTGTCCATTATAATGTTTTACTCTTTATCAGAAAGACCACAAAGGCATGAGAAGTAATTCTCTACTTAAGTCAATGACATTTTCTTTTGTTTGTTTCTCTCTATTTATCTCATCAATATTTCTGACATTCTGAGTTTGAGATTTGACTCGATTTCATACATTTACTACAAGTATATTCAGAGTGGTTGGACTAAGTGTAATGAACTTAACAGTATAAATTGTAACTCTTATAGATGTGAAAAACTTACATTAAGTAAAAAACATTTACAATAAAAAAAACTTTTATATATAACATGTATTATTAAAAATGTTTTTTAATCACAGTCTATGAGATGTTTATTGATATATCATAAAGAAAACTCCGGTAGAAGGTGTCATAATTATGTAATCATTATGTATATCAATAGTTAAAAAAGCAAGTAATATAGTTAAATCAACTTTCTGAGCCACACTCAAGCAAAAGTATATATACTTTACTATGCATACTTTGATCTTGTGTAAATTTAATGGTAATAATTAAACGTTGGTTCGTTGAAATGTTATCTTTGTGTCCATGTTGGTTTCTTACAGTTTTTGAAAAAAACATTTATATCATTTTATATAAAAAATAAAAATAAATAAATGGTTTATTGAATTTAAAAAGGTCAAGTCATGTAACCATTTTAATACCAAGTAAAGGGTGTTAAAATATTTTCCTCGCACCTTGAATACATGAGAGTGTACACAATAATAATAATAACAAAAACACATGTTTTTACAAAAGTCTTTTTTTTTTTTACAAAAGTATTTTTAGGGTTACTCCATTTGAACAAAATGGCAATGTGTTTCAATGCTTTATTTATTAAATTTTTTTTAAGAAATAATAAGAAAAGATTATTCCAAACTACTTATGACAACATTTCTTTTTTTCAAGAATTTCAGCTTTTAATTAGACATTTATTTATTTATTTAATATGCTTTCTTTGGACTTAAAGATTTGTGACTTTAAAACCCTCATATAAAATATTAAAACTCACATTCTGAGTGATTTGCACTTTAAATGTATTTCTGAATAACTTTATAGATCCGGATATCTTTTGACCCATAGCTATACTTCAGCATTATGTGAATATGTGATAAGTCCGCTTGGAGAAAGTGGGACCTGATGAACAGATGATGGTTTTTATTTCCTAGAGTCCTTCATGATTCAGTCACATCTTGAGGAATAAGGCAACTGGAAGGGGTGGGGGGTTATATGTAGGGTTCATGATAGGGCAAGGCGTAAACCCCCTTTAGACACTTCGAAGCCTGAGACATTGACTTGTCATTAAATGGATTAAATGATGGAACAAATTTGGCATTTGGCAACTAGCGAGGTCAGAAGATAGCTCAGGTAATCATCAGCTGATCTTCTAACCAATGGATACCAGCTTTTCTACAACCATCTACTGAGCATGTCATTTCCATCACTTATGCACGCATGGAATCTTATTAACGAAGCTTAGTCAGAGATACACTTAAACGGGTTACTTAAATAGAGTGCTTGGCAAACTCTGAAGTGCAATCATGGATAAGACATAAGGACTTCCCTCAGTATTTCAGTCACATTTTCCACAGAATGTGGATATGCTGCCTTATCCATGTGGTATATTAGACCCTTGGGGTGAGGGCTTAGTGGGGGAAAAAAACCTATTTTCTTTTGGCTCCCATACTCTTGACATAGATTTGCATAAAATTTATCTGTTTTACTCAAACTCTGTGAGCTCACAAGAGGAGATCATTCTCCATTTTGTGCAGTCAGGCAAACAATCTCTGCAACAATGCCCAAGGTGCATTATCACAACAAATTTTCAAGAACCAAATCCATACTTTTTTCTAGCACTGACTTTTAGCACATCAGTGTATCTAATCAGTGTGATCTCATTAGTATTCATTATGTATGTACAAGAACAGAACTCAGTCAAATGCAACCATACTACTTGATATCATTTAAACCATCACAGATGAAAGGGCATTTTTAGGTTGTACTTCAAATCCATGACCTTTTCTGGCAATGCCTGACTTTATACTCTTAAAGACTACTTCAAGACTTTCTAAAAGATTTTTCTCTATGATCCAATTATAAAGAGCTTGAAGCCTGCGATTAAATACATTTCTGTGGAAAAAATAATCATATAAATTTCACCTTTAAATAAAAGCACACTGTAAAAAGTGATAACCTGATCGAACCATTACAATTAGCTGTATTGGTGTAACATCTCTATTACTGTCGTAACCTCCCTTTCCTGAATGAGCCCCTATAGTCAGAGAGACATACGGGTATAAAATGAGCTGGAATGCAACCACTCATTCAGGCTTTGGCTGAGCAGCTGAGACAAGGTCCCGGCCATTTCAGCGGGTAGTTCAGTGCTGTGGCAAGAGGGATACAATGTCTCGTTCCTTCCATCAGGGAACGGAGGTTACAACGGTAACCGAGATGTTCCCCTTCTGTCACTCCCTCAACGTTGTGTCGATGAAGTGATACTAGGGGTCCCTATACAAAATGGCACGACTACTGAACTGTGTAACGTGGACTAGCGGTGCGAGTCGACAGAACTATGTGTGCAAGCACACCAGGCAGTCACGTAACCTCCCCCAACACTCTTGTAGGCATCAAACAGTCCCTTGCATCTCGGGGACAAGTCGGCAGCACAAAAAATAAGTTCCGGCTGTGGCTGTTCTCCCCAAAAGTAACAAAGTAGTTCAGCTGGGGACCATATAAGGTCCACATCAGGGGGGTGTCCCTCCAAAGAGAAGGAGGAGGGGGGCATTCGAGTGGAAATACATCACATGGCCTTACCGAGTCCAGTCGGAAGCACGTCATGTGGAAGGGTCCGTTGGTAGGTCCTACCCGAGGGGGAAGGAGTTTCTACAAACATGGTGACCAGGGGCAGAGGGACCTCTTTACCGTTTACCAATGGGGAAACCACTTTGCGGACAATACATCACATGGGTTACCAATGGTGTAGCCAGTGCATGTGGAGCACCTACCCCAGTACAGGGCCTAATTAGTACACTTACTGGGCGGCAACTTGCCAGCCACAGGGCTAAGGAGGAAGGACATTCAGGGTCCACACTTTTGTGAACATGACTGGGAGAGAGAGAGAGCGCATGTCTTCGCCTCATGGAGGGGAAAGGCGCTATATGCAAGCGATAAACCCGGCCAGCTGTCCTACATTACCAAACTTACCTGTTCATACCTGACAAAACACAGGACAAAACTGGCTTAAACCAGAGTGTTAGGTGTTGCCAAGCCCACTGCTCTACAAATGTCTGCTAGAAAGGCGCCGTTGGTCAGAGCCCAGGAGGCTGCTACACCCCTGGTAGAATGGGCGCGTAGCCCCAAGGAGATGGGGGGTGTTGGGCAAATCCTGGGCATGATATGCCATAGATATGTCAATGACCCAGTGGACGATCACTTAAGTCTTCTGTGTCCTGTCCAAGGGCCAGACATGGAGATTCCAGAATTCTGGTCACAGGTGCCAGATGGTGCCCAATCCCTGAGAAAGAAGGTCCTTCCTCAGGGGAATTCTCCAGGGGAGGGGGGCTGTTGTGAGGAGCATGAGGTCCGAGAACCAAGTCCAGTTGGGTCAATAAGGTGCCACAAGGATGACCTCCTCCTCGTCCTGACCTTGGAGCGTCTCAGGGGCGCTTTGAAGCCTTTCTTGGGTCCTTGGCGGCCGGCCGTGAGACTGGTGGTGAGACTCATTGCCGGGGCCGGTCTACTGGGGCGGAGCCAGATTTGCGCGGGGATTCAGGGGGAGCGGAGGATTCCACTCCAGCCCGACGTTCGCAGTCACCCTGGCAAGCATGGCCGTCAGCTGCGCATGACGTCAGAATGAACCACCACGCTCTCCAGTGCTGTAATCGAAAGCTCATCCCCTTTGCGAGCCGCGAACGAGATCACAAACTAGCCCTGAGATTAGCCGGCGATCCCATCGCAGAACTCGCTGCTCCCATTGAAATCCCCAAATCGCTCCCAGTGCTAACCAACATGGCTTTGAACCCGTAGGCAGAAAGACTGCGGCGGCAATCGGCCACGACTGCAACGTTGCCATAATCATGCTCTCGCAGTGAGAAAATGACCCGTCCACGAATGCTGTTCCCGCATGGGCAGCGCCAGACATATGAGGCAGCGATAGTGGTCGTGGGAACGGAGAGGTAATGATCGCAACCAGGAATTATACACAAACGGAGAGGCATCTTTAAAAAGATGATCTCTGTGATTGCCACTATTTTAGAAGGGAAACATACCCTTTTAGAGGAAGAATATACTCTTTTAGGGTGCTGAAGCTCCACTCAGCACTCAGGAGGTGAAACCGCTTTAATGTGCTTTAAATCCAACAGCTTCACTGAACTCAGAAATGAATGGACAGGCAGAGTAATTCAGCTCACTGAACACAACCGCTCGGCTCCAAAGAAAAAGTCTGAATGAGTGGTTGCATTCCAGCTCCTTTTATACCCGTATGTCCAGGGGAGTGGCATGCAAATTCAACTCGCCATTTCTCATTGGCCTTTTCTCAAAAATCAGAGATGTCTGGGGATCCTAAGGGCGACCCCTAGTGTCTCTTCATCGACACAATGTGGAGTGAATGACAGAAGGAGAACCTAATGCATTCAGGTACATTCATTGATGTTAAATAATATTTTTGACTTGAATCAAACCAGTTAATTTAGATGTTACCACATGAAAAAAATGTTTTAGGTTTACAATTTTTTAATACTGTTCATTGTGAAAAGCTTGGTCTGATTTTAATATAATTATAACATATTATAATATATGACGCAACACACCCGAGACATGACACAAGCATGTCTTACGCAGGTCGTATGGTCTTTACCTCACAAATATTTAATTACCAACAAGGTTAAGGAGGTGTCCTTTAAATTGTTACACCATTTTTACCCAGTCAATCTTTATTTAAATGCTCCCTGAAATAGATCCCTGAAATAGATCCACTTTGCTCCTTCTGTAATGCTGTAGATGAATCTGCCCCTCACCTTTTTTGGGAATGTGTCCACGCTGTAGTATTTTGGAGAAAATTTGGTTTGTTTGTACATACCTCTATTTTAACTAGTTTTTCTTTGCTTTATAAAGACGTTTTATTTGGTTTTCACAGTTTTGATAACTTAAGTTAATATTTTGTGATTAATCTGTTTTTCTACCAGTTAACTCTTTCTAACCAAGTTTTTTTTTAATACATAAGTGTAAATTTATATGTCTATAAAGCCCCTATTTGCACTTTTTTGTAAAGACTTATAATATTATTTAAATACTCTTTGTACCTTAAACAACTCCAAAACACTATGTAATGAATATAATGTCTTGGCATTATTGTAAAATATATCTGTAGTATTGTATACTTTGTATACCCCTGGCTTGTTTCTAAAAAAAGAAATGTCTGACACAGGTGTACATTGACGGGTCCTTAAACAAGCCCTCATAATAAATCTCCAACTGATTGACAAATTCACTTGTGTAATGGATTGCTGTGAACTGTATGCCAAAGATCAGTAATATGGTAGTAAACAGTACATTGTATTCTAAAGCCACTTTTTGAATGTTCTTATTAATGATGAACTCTTCTGCCACAAGAATGTAATGCATTTTAATTATCTGAATATTTTTATTTTTAATATATATATATATATATATATATATATATATATATATATATATATATATATATATATATATATATATAATTTTTAATATTTAAAGATAACTATGTATAATTATTTCATCATTATATATTGAATTATTGTTATATGAGGGGCTTTCTCAGCAAATATTTGTATATGCGTTATTAATCGTGATTAATTAATCGGGACACCATGTAATTAATTCGATTAAAAATTTTAATCGATTAAAAGCCCTAATTATAAGTTCTCATAAATAACTGTACAGTTATAATACATTATAATAGTTAACCTATTTATATACAGTATCTACCTTAAAGCAGAAGTGCCCAAACTTGTTCATATGAACTGCCAAAAAACTTGATTGAGGGCAGTGGGACAAAAGTAAACGTTGCATATATCAAACTGTATTATTTTAAAATAAATATTAATACTACAAAAACACAGGACTCTAAAATTAAAATAATCAAGTGACCTATACTTGCACAATGCACATATCTGATTTCATTATAATTTTTATGTATGTCTCTTTCTCATAGTGGTAAACTACTAAATGTAAGCATCACTTAAAACATTGTTATTGTCTCTTTGAGAACAGCATATCTCCTCACATCGAATACATGGTAGTTCTGTGCAGTTTTGGAGAGAAGAAGATACAATGGCATGACGTAATACTATCAAGTAGGATATTGTTTTGCTTTGTGACAAAGAAGATATTACAAATATTTCTTATCATAGAACAAGGCTACACATTGTCCTGGATTTCACTCAGTATTACAATTTATTGAGACTGCGAAATGTAATAGGAATATTTAATTAAACAGTATTGTATAATATTTTTGCGTAGTTAATGCATTTATCCTACTTATTTTTAGTAGACATTAAAACTGTTTTCCAGTTGTGATATCAAAAACTTGAATTGTACCTTTGCTTCTTTTCTTAAGAGGCGATGGATTAAGGCTGAATGCATAACATTATGAAAGGAAATAAAATCTACAAAGCACATTTCTACATATTAAAAAATTGAGAGGCCTATTAATTTCGTTGACTCCAAAATATGATTACGATTATCAACCTGCCGAAATATGGCATTGTATCTTATGGTTATTAAAAACTTGCAGCTATCTGTTTTTAGGCAGATCGTTGTAATGAGATATCCTCACGTTTAACAAACTAATTACAGTATGATGCACACAGATGTTATAAACACCCCAAAATGGGTTTTAGTCAGAATAAAAGAGGAAATATGAAGAATTAGTTCACTGCATTACCGTTTTTGTCTTGCTGGCAGGGCAGAAAAGGGATTTTTGAGAGTACTGGTCTGTTCACTGTAGTGCTTGTCATAATGTTGTGTGGTGTTTGGAGTAAATGGAACTGTTGTTTATATTGAAATGCTTCCTCGCCTGAATTTATCAAGCCCGCTTCACGGGTGCGCTTCAGTGGTCACATTAACGAGGATATGAAATGTTGCACAGTTGAAAGCTTGGTTTGTTAAATGAAGCTTAACATTGTCTTTGTATTTGTTTTTGAGTTGCCACAGTGAGCAATAGACTGGCATGTCTTAAGCACAATATTTGGTAAAAAACGGCAAAAAAGAAACAGCTTTCTCTAGAAACTCGGCAGTCAATCATTGTTTTGAGGAATGAAGGCTATACAATGCTTGAAAAAGATTTCATACAAAGGCAAAAGACAAAGGACAACTGGCATGGACAGAAAGAGACGCGGTAGGCCAGATGTACAAAACGAGAGGATACATCAGAGCCTCTAGTTTGAGTAATAGATGCCTCACATGTCCTCAGCTGACAGCGTCATTGAATTCTACCCGCTCAACACCAGTTTCATGTACAACAGTAAAGAGAAGACTCAGGTGTGCAGGCCTTATGGGAAGAATTGCAAAGAAAAGGCCACTTTTGAAACAGAAAAACAAATAGAAAAGGTTAGAGTGGGCAAAGAAACACAGACATTGGACAACAGGTAATTGGAAAAGAGTGTTATGGATCTTAACCCCATTGAGTATTTGTGGGATCAGAAAGTATGTTTTTTACGCATAAAAGGAATTTGTTTTGGTGTTGTAGGCGCGTGTCACACATTCTCTAAATATAAAAAACAAGTATTAAAATATAAGCAATATAAATATAAACATGTCCACACAGTATCAATTAAAAGTAAGAATAAAATAAAAGAGAGCAGAGTAGTACAGTGGAATGAAGAGCCAGAGGTGGAGTGTGGAGAGTGTCATGGTGGGTACCGGGCCTTGTTGATAAGGCAAGTGGAGGATGGGAAGAAACTGTTCTTGTGGCGTGAGGTTTTTGTCCTGATCGACCTCAGCCTTCTGCCAGAGGGGAGTGTCTCAAAGAGATTGTGGCCGGGGTGGGAGAGATCAGCCACAATCTTTCCAGCATGCTTCAGGGTCCTGGAGGTGTATAGGTCCTGGAGCAGAGGCAGATTGCAGCCAATAACCTTCTCTGCAGACCGGATGACACGCTGCAGTCTGCCCTTGTCCTTGGCAGTAGTAGCAGCGTACCAGATAGTGATGGAGGATGTGAGGATGGACTCGATGATGGCTGTGTAGAAGTGCACCATCATTGT
The DNA here is from genome assembly GCF_025860055.1 of Xyrauchen texanus. Classification (NCBI taxonomy): domain Eukaryota; kingdom Metazoa; phylum Chordata; class Actinopteri; order Cypriniformes; family Catostomidae; genus Xyrauchen; species Xyrauchen texanus. The sequence continues at coordinate 9,191,927 of NC_068294.1, read as the reverse complement.
CAGCAAGACTGTATGGTGCGTGAGAAGTGCCAGACAAGACAGTCACATCTATGGCAAGTGCTACAGGAAGCATGGGGTGAAATGTCCTCTACGGTGTCGCCGAATAGGCCAACCTGGGAGACGTGGGCATCAAGAAATCGTACCTTGTCAGTCTCCCTTGACTCGACCAGGATGAGCCAATCTGGACAATGAGTATCTGGACAAATTTACATCTAGAATGCCAAGGATCTATAAAGCTGTCATTGCTGGGATTTTAGTAATTTCAGTTATTTTTTTCAAAATGTAATATTTATTTTTCATGTTATTAATGTCCTGACTATATATTGTGATCAGTTGAATGCCACTTTGGTGAATAAAAGTACCAATTTCTTTTCATAAGAGCAAAATCTGTACATTATTCCAAACTTTTGACCACCATTATATAAATATATATATATTTATATTTATTCTTCCCCCTCTTGTCATCTATGGCAAGGCGAGCCAAATCAAAGGTCATCAAGAGCCGAATTTGGCCTGCGGGTCCTAATTTGAGCACATCTGCTATAGATTTTCAACGGCATCAGATCCACATTTTCACTCATAACAGTATGAGAGTGCCCTGTCTGCTCATATGAATTTAATATATCATAAGAAAGTGTTTCACTACTGTTCAAAAGCTCCTCGGATCATTTAATTTTTAAAGCAGAAATGTTTTCCAACTGAACAGATTAAATACAAAATGAAAGAAATGGCAATAAATGCAAAGTAATCCCTTCAGTATTCAAAATACTTTTTGATAGTAACTGTATTCTGATTATCTGTCATGTTCTCTGTTGTCTTTTGTTTTTGTGCTTTTATGTTTAAGTTTAGTTTAGTCCCTGTCCTGTGGCCTCCTCCTAGGCCTCCTGACCCTGTTCCAGTCCTGTGGCCTCCTCTCAGGCCTCCTGACCCAGTTCCCGTCCTGTGGCCACCTCCCAGGCCTCCTGACCTAGTCCCTGTCCTGTGACCTCCTCCCAGGCCCCCTGACCCTTTTCCCGTCCTGTGGCCTCCTCCCAGGCCTACTGACCCGGTCCCTGTCCTGTGGCCTCCTCCCAGGCCCCCTGACCCCGTCCCTGTCCTGTGGCCTCCTCCCAGGCCCCCTGACCCCGTCCCTGTCCTGTGGCCTCCTCCCAGGCCCCCTGACCCCGTCCCTGTCCTGTGGCCTCCTCCCAGGCCCCCCTGACCCAGTCCCTGTCCTGTGGCCTCCTCCCAGGCATCCTGACCCGGACCTATGTTGAAGTTTAGTTTAGTTCCTGTTTCCTGTCCTGTGGCCTCCTCCCAGTCCTCCTGACCCGGTCCCTCTCCTGTGGCCTCCTCCAAGGCCCCCTGACCCTGTTCCCATCCTGTGGCCTCAATATAACCAACAACGGACTCCCCGTCCGTTGGACTGCCTGTCTGCCCCTTGTGCCCCCTTGGACTGCCTGTCTGCCCCTTGTGCCCCCTTGGACTGCCTGTTTGCGCCTTGTGCCCCCTTGGACAATCTGTTTTATGTTTTTGTTTTTTTTTTGCTTTTTGGAGCGTCTGTAATCCGCTCCCTGAAGCGGGGGCTCTGTCATGTTCTCTGTTGTCTTTTGTTTTTGTGCTTTTATGTTGAAGTTTAGTTTAGTTCCTGTTTGGTTTTTGTAGTTCTTTTGTAGTTTAATTTTATGATTGGTTTTCCTCTGATTAGTTCTCATTCCCTGATTGTTTCCCCAGGTGTTCCTCATTCCCTTGTTTGTTCCTTTATGTATTTAAGTCCTTGGTTTCCCTGTTTCCAGTGTTAGTTTTTGCATGTGTTATTATGCTCTGTGCCAGGTTTCCTTTGTTTTTCTTTGTCCTGAGTTTTCCTGTTTTTATTAATAAAAGCTGCACTTAGATCCGCATTCTCTGCCTGCCTTCATCCCTCCCAGGCCTCCTGACCCCTGTCCTGTGGCCTCGTGGTGGTGGTGTAGTGGTCTAAGCACATAACTGGTAATCTGGTAATCAGAAGTTTGCTGGTTCGAGCCCCACAGCCACCACCATTGTGTCCTTGAGCAAGGCACTTAACTCCAGGTTGCTCCAGGGGGATTGTCCCTGTAATAAGGGCTCTGTAAGTCGCTTTGGATAAAAGCGTCTGCCAAATGTAAAATGTAAATGTATCTATAGTGGAATACTGTTAATCATATCTTGTATTTTAAATCCGTTTTCCCATTAGATGTATCTCGTTACTACACAAGCCTGATTATAATACATTATAACACTTACCTATTAATTGTTATACTTTGTAGTATAATGCATTATAACTTGAGCAACATAACATTTTATCAGCAGAAGTTATAATGTATTATATATATTTGAGTTATGTAGAGTTGAATTCAGAAGTTTACATACACTTAGGTTGAAGTCATTAAAACACATTTTTAACCACTCCACAGATTTCATATTAGCAAACTATAATTTTGGCAAGTCGTTTAGGACATCTACTTTGTGCATGACACAAGTAATTCTTTCAACAATTGTTTACTGATAGATTGTCTCACTTTTAATTGATTATATCTATAACCCCAATTCTAGTGGGTCAGAATTTTACATTCACGAAGTTAACCGTGCCTTTAACCAGATTGGAAAATTCCAGAAAATTATGTCAAGCCTTTAGGCAATTAGCCAATTAGCTTCTGATAGGATAATTGGCTAATTTGTGTCAATTGGAGGTGTACATTTTTTAAATGTTATTTATTTATTTGTAGGTCTTGGCTGATTTATTTAGATTTTGCATGGTCAAGCAAAGAGGCACTGAGTTTGAAGGTAGGACTTAAAATACATCCATAGGTACACCTCCAATTGACTCTAATTAGCCTATTTTCCTTGGGAGCAATTTCCAAATGCCCGAAGGTATCGTGCTCATCTGTAACAAACAATAGGCACAAGTATAAAGACCATGGGACCACGCAGCCATCATACCACTCAGGAAGGAGACGCATTCTGTCTCCTTAAGATGGTGCGAAAAGTGCAAATCAATCCCAGTACAACAGCAAAGGACCTTGTGAAGATACTGGAGGAAACAGGTAGACAAGTATCTATATCCACAGTAAAACGAGTCCTATATCGACATAACCTGAAAGACTGCTCAGCAAGGAATACACGACTGCTCCAAAACCACCTTAAAAAAGCCAGACTACAGTTTGCAAGTGCACATGGGGACAAAGATCTTACTTTATGGAGAAATGTCCTCCATTCTGATGACACAAAAATGTAACTGTTTGGCCATAATGACCATCGTTATGTTTGGAGGAAAAAAGAGTGAGGCTTGCAACCCGAAGAACACCATCCCAGCTGTGAAGCATGGGGGTTGCAGCATCATGTTGTGGGGGTGCTTTGCTACAGGAGGGACTGGTGCACTTCACAAAATAGATGGCATCATGAGGAAGTAAAATTATATGAATATATTGATGCGACATCTCAATACATCAGCCAGGAAGTTAAAGCTTGGTTGCAAATGGGTCTTCCAAATGGACAATGACCACAAGCATTCCTCCAGAGTTGTGGCAAAATGGCTTAAGGACAACAAAGTCAAGTTATTGGAGTGACCATCACAAAGTCCTGACCTCAATCTGATAGAACATTTGTGGGCAGAACTGAAAAGCGTGTGCGTGCAAGGAGGCCTACAAACCTGACTCAGTTACACCAGTTCTGTCTGGAGGAATGGGAAAACATTCCAGCATCTTATTGTGAGAATTGTGAATTCTCTCTACTATTATTCTGACATTTCACATTCTTAAAATAAAGTAGTGATCCTAACTGATCTAAGACAGGCAATGTTTTCTATGATTAAATATCAGGAATGTTTTTAAGTATTTGGCTAAGGTGTATGTAATCTTCTGACTTCAACTTTATATTAGGTATGCTTTTAAGTAAAGTGGCAAAAGCAATGTCGTCTTACATCCATACAAGTTTTTATAAGACATTCAAGTCAAGCTTATAATATGGAAGTTATATACAAATACACAGAATACAAAGGAAGATTTTTAAAGGGATAGTTCGCCCAAAAATTGAAATTCTGTCATCAATGAACCACAATTTCCATTGATTACGTTACACTGGTGCCGAAGCCCGGGAAGGAGGAGGGATACGCCGTAGTAGAGTTCTCGCCACTACCGTCCACCCCAACGGAGCAGCCGTGGCCATCTGCCGGGGGACGAGGAGCCCAGCCACCTGAACGAGGACGATGGCCGATGACCGCGAGGGGAGAAGGGGCTCCTAGTCAGGGCCGCTGCCAGGGGCGCAGGAGTCGCCTACCGGCCGCTGAAGCACGGCGGGGTTAAAGACCGTCGACCGCGAGCGGGGAGGTGTGTTCCGTCCGCCAGGGGCTGGAGGACTGCCTCGGATCTGCCCGGAGAGGCGCGGCTGTCGTCCGATAAAGGGTGGAGGAGTGGCCGAGAAACAAGCTGCAGCGTATCGGAGAACTGGCGAGTAAGAGTTTTTTTTTTTTTCATCTCTCTCTCTCCTCTCTCTCTCTCACTGTCGCTCTGCGTTGGCCTTTATCCTCTTTTAAATTGTACAGTTTTTTGGGGGGTACTACACTGTTACAGGAAGTACCCCCCATTTTAATCATTTCTGTTTCCCTCCCCTTGTCCCCTCCCTCGTCCAGGTAGATGGGGATGACCTGCCGGAAGACAGCGCGGAAGGCGCGCCCTCCCCAAGGGAAAGAGGGGGGTGTACGTCAGGCCGGGGCTCCCCAGCCTGAGAGAACGAGGGAGGAATGTGGCAGGGCGGAGGGCGGGGCCGGGTCGTGATCCTACACACCCGGTCCCGTATTAGGCTAATTATGCCTCCGTGAGGTTTAAAGGCTGACTGCAGAGGGCCGTGCGTGAGAGAGAGAGAGAGATCGTTAGCGGACATGTCCGTCATATGTGTTTGTGTCTTTGTTTTAAGTTTACCATTAAACTATAATTTATATTATCAAGCCGGTTCTCGCCTCCTCCTTTCCATTGAATACGTTACAATATGCAACGTTTACTTTTGTCCCACTGCCCTCAATCAAGATTTTTGGCCCTTCATAGGAAAAGGTTTGGGCACCTCTGATCTATAGCAATGAAAAAAGAGTTAGAAATGCTCTGGCAGATGAAATATAAATTCAATACAAATAAAAACATGATTATAAGGCTATTTGTTTTGTCATTTTTTTATGTGGTTTGAGTATTTTTACAAGAATAAGGGTGCTTGTGTGAGAAATACTAACCAATGTAGCCTGTAGCATAATATAGAAAGTTACATTTACATTTTATGCCTCATTTTATGAACCGAATCCACAAATGATCAGAAGATGTTGTTGTGTACGCTGTGTGTTTTTTTTTTTATTAAGTTTGGAGCATCAGAAATCGTTCCTTCCTTGTTTAAATTGCATTAGGATTTTTTGCAATAAGTCAAGTTCAATTGATATTTCTAGCCATTAGATGCACCTATTTCCTGTCGCAATTATATTTTATAACAAATTCTATCAAGAAAATCCACGTTTGAACTTTTTTTCCTTCAGTAAGACCTATGATATTAGTGCAAAGATGTACTCTAAAATATTAGTAAAAAATTATTTTTTTTTTCTCACTTTTTCACATGTTTATAGTCAAAAACAAGTGAAAAAAATCTACCAGTGCTGAAAAAGTAATCCAAAGTATTTAAATTACTTTACTGACTATGAGTAATCTAATGGAATATGTTACAAATTACATTTTGAAGCACAATCTGTAGTGGAATAGATTTTAAAAGTAACACTCCCAACCCTGATTATAATTGTGGTTAAAATTATACAATAAGTTATAACATATTATAAGGCATATTATGAGACATTACAAATCAATTTTAATGCATTTATAATGCCTTTACCGCACATTATAAATATGGGCTTGGGCTTTATATAAAGTATTTGTAGAATGTGAAACAAAGTCATTAACAAATAATTTGATACATGCATATGCATAATCGACAGTTCATGCACATTGAAATATGAATACATTAATGTTTCATAACATTTCTATTTGAATATGTATAATACAATGCTTAACAGAACAGTAGTTAATGTAATAATGTTTTTTAATGTTATAAGCACTGTCTTTCATTAAAATAAAATGTCATAATCCCTGGGCCTTCCCATGCCACCTTCTTTTTTTTTTTTCCATAGTCACGCAGTAAAGCAGCCATATGGCAGTATCAGCGCAGGAACTCAAGCATAGTCAATCTCTGTTTCTCCACAGTAATGGAAAGCTTGCAAAAGCTGGACTGTTATTTTTCCAGTCCCTCTGGTTCACAGCATGCACATTTAGGGCCCTGCCATCTCAATTTGCAACGTACCACTCAACTGCAACTTTCCACAATGTAACATTCAGCTTCACCCAAAAGCCAATCAAACAAAGAAAAACTCATAACTACTTTTCACAGCCTGATCTCTTGAACTTTATGTGACTGTGGAGCCATTTTTACAAAATGTTATTTTGGTTCAGTACATGTATCTGCAGTTCCACATTGAAATGCCCACTGTGTGGTGCTAAAAGCAATTTTCCTCCCAAACGGATGATGTTTTTAAGGTTAATTCTCCATTTAGTTTTAAATCAACAAAACCAACATCCCTAACCGAAACCTTAAACCTAAACTCAACCAATAGTGTAATACAGGGGTTCTCAACCTTTTGCAAGTGCCCCCCGCACCATGCTTTATTGTTGTTGTTGTTATTATTATTATTATTATTATTATTATTATTATTGGCAGTAGCACCAGACTTCTAATGTGAGCTTGCAGGCATTATTATTATTATTATTATTATTATTATTATTATTATTATTATGAGTAGTAGGCCTATCATCATTACTAGGCTATTGCTATATAATTATATGAGGTTACATGCTTTATTGTTGTTATTATTATTATTATTATTATTATCATCATCATCAGTAGGCCTATTATCATTACTATAATTGGGAATTGGCACCAGACCTCTGATATTAATTTATGCTTTATTATTGTTATTATTACTAGGCCTAATAGTAGGCATCATCTGCATTTTTTACAGAAGCTTGCTGATAGGTGATGTTAATGTGAGACCTGAGCCTGCTTTGCCTTGCAAAGATCCTCAATTCTTGGCTCAATGTTTGATAAACATAGCCTCAAATCATCCTCGATTTGTGCACGATTGCGGTATTTCGTTTTGAGTGCAGTAATTTTTGAGAATCCTGCCTCACACAAATATGTCGACGCGAAAGGAAGGAGAATCTTCAAGGCGACGTCACAGAGTTCAGGGTATTCCTGCATCAATGCTGCCCAGAATGATGAAAGAGGGCTCAATAAGCTGTTCCTGCATATCAATTGATAGCTCGTTTGCTGTGCACACAAACGGATCTCGAACCCACGCAAAAGAGCGATAATCCTCTTTAAAGTACGTCGCAAATTGTTTTCTCATTGCTGACAGGTGCTCAGACGCTGATTGAAATAGGGAGGAGAAATCGTGTGACGTGCCTGCATCAGTGATAAAGTCTGCAAGGCTGGGGAACATGGCGCAGTTCCCTCGACTGATGCGGCCATGCCAGAAGTCTAGTTTTTGTGTGAAGGCATGCACTTTGTCTGCAAGGAGCAAAATATGAGTTTCGCGGCCTTGCAAAGACAGGTTGAAATCAAACAAATGAGCGCCGTTTCCTAAAGTCTATGAGCGCAGCACACACAAATAAACTAAACTGACATACTGCAGTTAAATTTCAAAATGTGGTGTTTATATATTTATAACATTTGAATACAGTTCAGCAACATACATCACACGACCTGACGACCAAGAGAGCTGACAATTGACCATTACTTAATTTACCATCACCTCACAAATGTGACACTGATTTCATATGACAGTTCAACAAACAAGTTAATAATATTAAGTCACTTACATTTTAGACGAAATAATGACTGTTTTGGTCTATTTTAGCAGCGAAAATAGATCCGATGAATCCAAACAAAGATCACAGCATAGCCATAGCGCATCTCACAGCAATACTCAATCGTGTTTTGAATGATTCAGTGTTGTGAACGAATCGGTTGAGTCAAAGATTCAATGACCCATTCACAAACATCTGTCTCATTCTTGATGAATCGGCCGTTTGAACGAATCGTTTGAATGAACGACTGAATGACTCGCTTAATGAAACCGCTTATCACCTGCATTTGCGCTCACTATCGACAAACCAATAAAATTTGTTCAAAACTTTTTTTTTTAAAATCAGTCCAAACACATTTACATTTTTGAGTTATGTATGTACAATTTTATAAGAGCTATGTACATACAAAACTATAACTTTTTATGACAGTAGTTTAATGATAAAAAAAATGTGCCCCAAAAAAAATGTTCCCAGTTTTTTCCCTTCCATCGTAGCCTACTCACGCCCCCCCGGGAGAGTGGGGCGCTCCACCGGTTGAGAACCACTGGTGTAATAAAACCAAATGTGAGTGAAAAAACATAATTTTGTGTAGCTTTTATCAGTTGAGCAATCTGATTGTACTTAAACAAACTTGAAATGTAGTTTGTTATGTAATACGAACATTCAAATGGCCTTACAAGTTATGCACTATAGTAAAAGGGGTGGGGGAGGTGGGGGTGATTCTAAATGAGAAGCTGGTGATTATAGTTTATAAAGTTATAAATATGGATATTTTTCTTACAAAAATGCATCGCTTCACTTCAGAAGGCCTTTATTAACACCCTGGAGCTGTATGGATTACTTTTTTGATGGATGGATGGACTTTTTTGGGCTTCAAAATCTAAGGTACCATTCACTCCCATTATAAAGCTTGGAAGAGCCAGGATATTTGTTTATATAAGTCCCATTGTGTTTGGCTGAACGATGAAAGTCATATACACCTAGGATGGCTTGAGGGTGAGAAAATTATGGGATAATTTTCATTTTTGGGTGAATTAACCCTTTAAGAAGGTTTTCTCCCCCGTCATTGGTCTCGGGAGGGCGCATATTTAAACACTTTCAGCGGGAGATGCTGATGCAAACACAGAGAGGGTGTGAAATGACTAAACTCGTCCGTGGAAAAACAAATCATGCATAGTCATGTTATTGATTTATAATAAAGAATCAATAACATGACTATGCATGATTTGTTTTTCCATCAACATGGCAGCCAATATGAATAATGAAGAATAACCACTGTCTTACCTAAAGCAGCAAAGTCCAACACTTGAACCTGAATCATATGTCATCATGTGCTGTACCCATTAACAATGTCAAAGTCAACATAAGATATTTTTCAAAAGCCAGGACAAACTTCAGTAGGGAATGCCAGTCTAACATGTTCAAGGAATGTGTCTGATAATAAAATATTTACTTAAGTCATCTCAGTGCATGCTTTTTTTTGTTGTTGTTCCACAGTGTGTACAGACCACTGATTGATCGCATACAACATCAAAGGTGCATGTTGATACAACTTGAATGGAATCTTATTAATGCTACCAAAATGTCATAATAATGTTTTGTTTTATTAATCAAATTACTTGTTTATTATAAAACAAAAATTTAGAATATTTTTAGAAACTAAGACATTTTCTCTGCATACACAATCGATGTAGAACTTTGCTCTGAGCCACTGATCCAGAGTCAGCTTTTACGGGGAGTTACGGGAGCTGTAATATGGAGCAGTTCAGCTGCATAAGTCACTGAATTGAGCGAGTATTTCACCCTGTGTATCATGTTGTGGCCTTGCATGATACCATGACACCAGGAATCTAATGCGATCAGCCTTATAATTGTAGGCCAAACTATTCAGAAGTTACAAGCAAAAAATATCCTTTTTTATGTATCCTGACCACTAGGTGGCACTGTTCCAAAACACTGCAGGTACCCTCAGGTCATACTTGTGATGACATATACAAAGTTTCTTATCAATACGCTAAAGCTTTGCTAAGATACAGCCTCATGTCCATTTTTGAGTGTTCGCAATCATATTCGATAAAGCATTATACAAGAATGGTTTATCATAATAAATCTCATAACTTTTTGTCATTAACGTCTCTAGATGTTTCGTGCAAACTTTCAAGCCAATCGGACATACGGTATAGGAGGATTTAGAAAAAGTATGTTTTTCAGAAACTTCTAAATGGCGGAGCTGCCAAGAAAACCTCAGGTTTGGAATGAGACGAGGCAAGCGTATTTACAGGTTATTCACATTCATCAGTCATTTGTTTTGAATAAATAAATATGGAATGACCAAATTTTATTAACTGATATTTATTTTATTCAAATAAAGTGTTGAATAGGAGGCTAGCTAAATTTGATGCCTGTCTTGCATCGATTTTAAATTATGTTTCTATGGGAATAAAAACTTTTCAAACGAGCCATGTCATGCAATATCGTATGATTTCAACATCTTATTCAAATTATTTGAAGTTGTCATGGGACTATGTTGATCATCTCATGGTATATTTACCTTGTCCCTGATGCCCTGTCGAATCGATTCTCTTTCCGCCTCCATTTTTGCATACTTCGCCTTCCTCTCTTCCTCCTGTTGCCTGAGGGCTTCCTGTCTTTCTTCCTCCTTCCTATCAGCATCAGGGTCCTTCTCCTCCTCACCGCCTAGCATTTTCCCCATGTCTTTGGTCGCCCCTTTAAGAGAAAGACATTTAAATTATGCATTGACCGAAGCTTTTATCCAAGCGACTTACAGTACCTTCATGGTACACATTTTAGCAGTTTGTGTGTTCCCTGGGAATCTAACCCATGACCTTGACCTTACTTGCATCGTGCTCTACCAGTTACCTCAGGGAGAAATGAGAACAAGAAATCATTCAACAGTCCATGAGTCCATGAACTACATTTCACACAGATTTGGAGGATAACCTTTAACATTCTGCAAGGTTGATTGAAAGATAAAAGAAAGTACATCTAGTTTCTTTTATAAATTCCCTCAATGGCGACTGCTCTCTTTGGCAATAGGACAGGCAAGTAGTACAGGCAGCCAGAAAAGGACAATGGGTCAGAATATTAAAATAAAAGGGCTCCATTAGGGCCATGAGAACAAACAGATTTTGACAGAGCAGATAATAAGCTCTGATTGCATTCTGTAGTGTGAGTATCTATAATGCTCTGTGTGTCCCAACTGTTGGTCAAACCGTATTAATGCAATGTGATATTACGTTGTGTCAGGCTTACTTTTGTTAATGAGGGTGTAATTAGCCTTTGCAAATAGACAAGTGCTGAAAAACACACAAAGCATGGCCGGAATTACTCTAAATAAACAGCCAGTGACCGTGATGTCATTAAAGGTAATACAAGCTGAAGAGTATATCAGCTGTGCATGAATATTTAATTATATCAAGGGAGTGCCATTAATATGCTAGAAGACAGGACACTGTGAGCTTCCCTACATACAGTACATCATCTATGGTATGTTAAAGTATGCTTAGAAAGATATCTCGCACTTTTTTAATAATGTTGGACTTTTTTTATTATTTGTATTATTATTATTATTTTATAGTGGCACTTTCCATGTTCCATTTTTTCCAAATGTTCCTAATTTGAAAGTCACTTTGGATAAAAGTGTCTTCTAAATGAATAAGTATAAATGTAAAGCACAAAAAAAATAAAAGGTGGCCAAATGCATTGTAAAACAAACAGAAATCTCTAGGTTAGAAAGTACTCTCTTAAAAATAAAGGTTCTTCTATGTTTTTTGCAGCATTTTAGGTTCTTAAAAAAACAAAAAAAAACAATCAACTATTTTTGCTGTTTTGACCTGTTTCAGTCAAGTGAATTGTGACTCGCTGTGCATGACACCGCAGAGACTCACAGCACGGTAGACCCATGCTATTGTCCGCGATCCATGCACAACTTACCACACACCCCATTGAGAGTGAGAACCACTAATCACGACCATGAGGAGGTTACCCCATGTGACTCTAACCTCCCTAGCAACCGGGTAAATTTGGTTGCTTAGGAGAACTAGCTCCTAAGTCACTCAGCAAACCCTGGATTAGGACTCGTGACTCCAGGGTTGGTAGTCAGCGTCAATACTCGCTGAGCTACCCAGGCCCCCATTATTATTATTATTATTATTATTATTATTATTATTATTATTATTTTATGTTACTTTCTATTTAAAATTTGGTCACAATATTGCAAAACATCTCTGAAGATCCTGTCTATATGAATGTAAGAGCTGCTTTTAAAACTCACTTTTTTAACTATGTTTTTACCGTTTGTTAAATATGTCTCTTTTGGAGCATAGTTAATTTAAAGTTTAATTTAGTAAAGTTATTTTAAAAATATTTTTTTAAATTCTACTCTGTAGAATATATATTTTACATTCTACTCTGGTGGTGTGAATAAAATCTGTGCTCCATATTCTTATGATGTGCTTTTTATTAACTAGCATTATTAAATACAAATTAAAAATATACTGTATATTGACATGTTAGTACTTTTTATTTATTACAGTGTGTTACAATTATCAAATATCTCTAATTATACAGTCTGGGTGTTATGAATTTAACATTGTCCTATGTGCATCTCCAGTATAATCGTATCTGACTCGATTATGTTTTACATGTAAGGACAACTGACATGTTAAAGATGTTTGAGGTTAAAATTTTAAGCTTTTGGCAAAGCATTTTCTGAATAAATGACCAAAATCCCTGCTCTCTATCTCTGCACTCCCCCTTAATCGCTGCTTGACTTTGGCAAAATGTCATATTACTGCATATCACTTGAAAGATATAACTTTACTGAAATAAAAATAAAGATTTTGCTCTTAGTAAACAGCAGTTTCACTTTATCAAGCTTTATAAATAGAAATAAATGTTTCGACAACTTTTGCCCCATCCCAAAATGTACAACAAAAGGTATTTGGGGTGGGGCTTGGCTAGCTCAGCGAGTAAAGACGCTGATTACCACCCATGGAGTCATGAGTTTGAATCCAGGTCTCCTTAGCAACCAAATTGGCCCGGTTGCAAGGGAGGTAGAGTCACATGGGGTAACCTCCTCGAGGTCGCTATAATGTGGTTCACTATCGATGGAGCACATGGTGAGTTGTGCGTGAATGCCGCATAGAATAGCATGAAGCCTCCACATGCGCTATGTCTTCGCTGTAACGCGCTCAACAAGCCATGTCTCATTGAGATTCGTCCTCCGCCACCCGGATTGAGGGGAGTCACTACGCCACCACAAGCACCTAGAGCACATTGGGAATTGGGCATTCCAAATTAGGGAGAAAAAGGGGAGAAAGGGAATTTGGGGTTTTGGTCTCAAACATGCTGACACGGTCATACAGTGACTTCACATGAAACAAGTCAAGAGGGTTCATGAGTTGGCTATATGGTTCTATAGGTTTTGCATATTGGTTTCTGCCCAGAGGACAATTTTATTGCTCAGAAGTGGCACTCTTTCATATCTTAGGAAATGTAATTAAGTTATTAGTTTTGTCTCATTTAAGGATCAACTTTGTCTCAAATGTTTGTCCTAAAATTCCTTAAGAGAACTAAAAATAGATACAAATGCAAACATAAACTTTTGTGTCTTTTTTAGGCTGGTATAGCAGAACAGAAGTTATCCAAGTTCATGCAATATGTATTCATGTCACATCGGTTTGTTCTGGGAGACGGAACGACATGTAAATGCATTAGGGGTTCTGTTTTTCAGTCCAGGAGTTTTGTTCTTCCCGGATCAGTTACAGTTGGGGGTGGCACAATGCCATTGCCCACCAGCTCATGAGGTCTGCGTTCAACCTGCGTGACGTGGTCTCACATTTCCCACTCTCCAGAAATTTTAATGAGGTATGGGCCTCTCTGACAGCAGAGACGTGTACAGACTTCAGACCTTCAGATCTGATGATTCACTCCTATTTCATCAGCCTGGGCTGCTCGTTCACATCATATCTGCATAAGGGTTGAGCACACCAGGCTGCTCTTTCCTCTGGAGGAGGGTGGAAAAATATAGACAACTGCTTTTCACAGTGCATGTACAACAGACCAATGCAACTTTATGGTTGATGCCTGAAAGAGGCTTTATGTGCATGAAAACCATTAATGATTAAATCGGAAGAAAGTGATAATTGCTTAACATGATTTTGTAGGAGACAAATTGAGAGCATTCTACTGTAATGCTCTAAAGTCAACATGAAATAAAAATTGACCCATGTCTTAATTCATGTTTCTGGCCTGTCTGTCAACATTAATGTAATAGAAGTCATGGCAACAATAGCAAATAACAATCATTTTGCAAAAGCGCTATCATTAGGATATGTTAAAGGGATAGTCATCCAAGATGTGTATGACTTTCTTACTTCAGCAGAACACAAACAAAGACCTCAACTCTGTAGGTCTATACAATGCAAGTGATTGGTGGCCAGACCTTTAAAGCTCCAAAAAAGTACTTAAAAGTAATCCATTAGATTCCAGTGGTTTTATATATGGTATGTCTTCTGAAGCAATGCAGTCACTTTTAAATTTTCAGATATTTCAATAATGTTTTCCAATAAATCTCTAGTTTCACTTTCAGAATGTGAAAGAATGTAAAAGTGAAAGTGGAGATTTATAGTAAAAAAGAAGTACTTAAATATTGATTGTTTCTCACCCACACCTTTTGTATCGCTTCTGAAGACATGGATTTAACCACTGGGGTCATAAGGCTTACTATTATATTTCCTTTATGTGCTTTTTGGAGCTTTAAAGGTCTGGTCAACATTCACTTGCATTGTTTGGACCTACAGTGTTCTGCTGAAGAAAGAAAGTCATACAGATATGGGATGACAAGAGGGTGAGTAAAAGATGAGAGAAAGCAAAATGGCGTGAGCTATTAAGTCTTGTTTTCAGATAAATCTAACAATATTTTAACCCATTGACCAATTTTCTTTTCTTGTTATAGGCATAAATGTAACTTATCTTTGTTAGATTTATCTGAAAACAAGACAAACCATCATATCTTATCAATATTTTATTTATGTGTATATGTTGCTTCGTTGTTTTATGAAAGTTAAGATATTTTTTACTGGAAAAAATTTAAAATAAATACTCATAATAATAATTATATATATATATATATATTTATATAGCACATTATAAAAGTCAAATGGGTTGAGAATGCCATTTCATGACTTTAAATTCAACAACAAGATAAGAAGTAACATTAATTCACTGTTTCAAAAACTGATCCAATTAACAACATCTTCTCAGAGTGACTCACTTTAAAATCCCCAATGTTAATCTAAGTCCAACTAAATGAAACACAATTATCCACACTTGTTTTACACTGCGGAGCCAGCCATTCAGCTTTATCACAATCAATAAGTCGAAATAGTACAAGTTTATGAGCTGTTTGGTCTAGTTTGAACATAGCAGGCTTACACCAGCTCAGAAAACTGCCTCAAATTGAGTTCTGTGAAGACGGAATGAGTTTGTACAAAATTGGGAACATTTAGAAAGCAATCTCCATCTTAAAAATCCCTTGATTTCAGAAGAGTTGACTTTGGGCTTTAATTTTAGGGCAAAAAATTAACCTATGCGGATTGTCTCTGCAGCAACTGAACTGAAACTACTCACTGGGGCATCCATGAAAAGGATTAGCTGACATAACTGAAAACTTGCTGAAATGGAAAGATTCTGTAGAGAGCTGTCATCCTGAATAACCAGACGTTTGGAGCGGAGAGTTTATCCTTGCACTGAACAGCTTTAGCAAACTCTATTTTGGAAATGAAAATAGCTGCTGTGAATTCTCAGAGTATATCTCTGGCTTGGAAATTCTTACAGGTACAAATTTTGCTTCAAAATCGCTCTATTGAATTGCTCAACATAGTGAATGTTTTTGTAGTATCTGAAGGTATGAACGCAAAAGTTATACATGACATTCAAGGTTTGTGTGAACACAAAAATTTGTTATTTGAAACTCTCTTTGCCCATTATAGCATTAAGTGGGCCTAACCATATTTGTTTATAGGTATTTAGCCTATGAAGTTAAAGAAATATGCAATGGGTTGCAAATTTAACAGAATTTGCAACCAATTTTTTCCTGTAATATTTTATATTTCCAAGTGCAAATGAATAAAAAAGAGCAGGACTTTATCCATTCCATTTATCCATTGATTGGATGGTGATAAGTGGTTTCTAATTGACTGGTGGCTTGAAGGGAGGGATTGAAAAAAAGGGTTCAGTTTGTGAGTTGTAATGTAAAGTTTTTTTTTAGAAGTGGAGCAAGTTAAAAATAAATTACATTTTGATAAAATATGTTTTGGAATAATGTGCACAGAGGAATTGTTCACCAGTGTTGAGTAGTTAACTAAAAGTAGCAAATGTACTAACTTAACTACAATTTTCAGTTACTTGGAAGTAGCTCAACTATTTTCTTAATAATGTGGCCTTTCCAGTAAAGAGTTTTATTTGCCAACAAGTAGCACTGTAGTGTCACAACACACAACATTTTTCACATTGTATTGCAAATGCAGCAATAGAGCCAAGGGAGTAATCAAACACACTCACCTAAGCTGTCCTCTCTCTCATGTATCATTGGAAAACACAAATTAATTAAGTGAATCGGTTCTTTTGGACAGCTCATGTTAAAATAAACTATTCTCTTATATTTAGCATTGGGAATTCATTTTAGTGAGTTGGTTCTTTTAGACGGGTCAAATGATGCTAGTTCACATAAATGATTCAATGATTCACTTTAGTGATGGGAAGTCCGATTAATTTCCGACAGCTGGTTCTTTTGAAGGGTTCAAAGAACCCATTCACCAGTTATTTTACGTTGTCACGTAATGACGTCACCATTATGAAATTCTAACATACCGGCATCGTGATATAGATACTTAAGATAAGTAGAAAGATAAGCTACAAGTGGGCAGATTATTGCAGATTATTACTTTTTTTCTGTTAAGTTATAAATAAGTGTGTTTATTGTCATTAGTGATTCCGTCAGCAATCCTGCACGTTGAATATGACCAGAGACACTTTAGCAGAGACAGGTCACTTCTACAGTATTAAAATGAATGGGAGAAATTGGAATGCCCAACGGTCAACAGCGGTTGAAATGAGGTCCCACCTTCAAGGTAAAAGAGCCAATCACCCTTTAGATACAGACATGTCAATCAACTCCAGAACGCGTAAGTGCATTAGCTAGACGAGCCAGGAAATTTAGTTTTTTAGCATAATCTAAGGTGAAGTAGCATCATTTATGATTCCATTGTTGTAAGATTTTACTGCTGATTTGAAACATGTGCTTTGATCGCAATCTTGACCATCTGTTTTGGAGATTTCGGTCTTTCTCTATTTAAGAAGATAGGAGCTGCTCTTGTATGCTGCGTTCCAAAGATGGCTGCCAGTGGACTGACTTGCTATTTGACTTTGATAAGACTGACATATATCGATTAGGTTTTGGATACGTTTCCAATATTTTGCACCTAAAGCACTGAAAACATTCAGTAATGCACAGAGCGGGGATGTTCCTGTGTGTTTACAGCATAAAGAGAATAAACTAAACTTAACTCCCCTCTTTTTGTTAACAGAAACCATGATCCAGCTCATTACATAGTAAAATATATTTACATTTCTTGGAAAAAGTTTTTGCATGCTTTGATAAAATGCTATTTAATAAAACTTAATCAAATCGTAAGCATATTTCCAGTATGGCTTACTTGTTCTTAAAGAAACTTACATTTATAACTGTCATGACTGATTCAGTGTACTGTTGAGCTGAGAACTACAGCGACTGGATCATTGTCGATACAACTTTTACAATAAAGTCCTAAACATATTTCCTATATATACTATCTGTTTTACTTTCAGCTGTTCAGCAAAATACATTCATAACAATAATTCCGTCCCCCTGAATGAAACCCTTGGCACATGCATGCTCAGTATCAGCAGCACAGCATGTCGGACATGTCCTAGAGAGCCGGTTTTCAGTTCTGTGTACTGTTGCGACCGGAGTGTTCAGTTCGACTTGCTAGTCAGAGCGGTTCATTGCAAAGTAAAGTTGGCTAAATCAGACATCACTAGTTATGGGATCATATTATTCCAGAACATTTTGTGTCAGGGTGTCAGGCACATCCGAGAGCGTGTTATAATTGAGTAACTTGGTCAGATTTGGTGAACTGGATCAATCATTTCACTGAAAATGGTTCAAAAGAACAATTCATTCAGAATTAATCAATAACTTTATAGTAACCATGACTGAAGGAACTATGGTTAAATTTGTGGTTACTATGGTTTTTCTACAAATATCATGGTGACGGTATTATTGTTACTGTAGTAAATATATAACTATCAAGTGACATTATTGAATTCCGCAGTCAGAATTAATTGCAGAATTAAATAACATAATATAATAGTTACTTCTTTAAATAGCTACAATATATTAAGGTTTGTATTAGTAGCTTGTAGTGTATCTTAATACTTGAGTAGCTTGAATGTAGTTTAACTAAGTTATGAGTAACTTTTTGCTTCTGGTAGGCTGCAGATTGAAAGTAGCTTCCCCAACTACTTGTTCACAAAAAGAACAAGGACAAGCAATGCTGTAAGTAAACTTGGTCCATTTTGATTTTATGTTGACATGTTTGACTGTATAGGACAGTCAAAAATGGGTCAGGATAAAATGTAGGAAAGGAGAAGGGTGGGACACCACGCATCATTCACTACATGCCAGACCACATCTCTGACCTAACCAAGAGGGAAACCTGCTTCAAACATTTATAAATGCATCAACCATCCTTTCAATCCAATTAAATTTAGCAATTTTTCTACATTCTCTCAAAGCAAAGTTTCTGAAGATCACAGACAAAAGCCACAGCTTCCCACTCCCATTTGAACTTGTGTTTTTAATTAGAGCTGTTTTCACTCACGTTACTTGCTTTTGTCTCAGTTCCTCTGCAGCACAGCGCTGTTAATTTGCACTCCTAAGGATTAATTAGCTCATCTGATCGTGACAAAGTCGCTGTGCCGCCGTGTGAGACAGTAGCGCTCTGAAAACTCTTTACGGCTCCTCTGTGCAGTGTAGCGCTATCTACTGCTAAGCCACTTGTGCAGACCAGACCAGAGTCCCTGAAGTAGATCTCTTTATAACAAGCAGCTAATAATGCTAAAGCTAATAGGGTTCGAGGCTCTCCTCTATGTGTCATTGTGCTTGTCGGCCGAGAGGCACAGAGCTCTATGAAAAACAGCAAAGTGATGCTTGAGTTTTTTTTTTTTTTTTTAATGACACAATGTGGACTTAAAATGCACTGTGTTGCATAAAGAGAGCATGTTTGGTTAAGTATGTCTATTTTGACAGAAAGGGATGGAGATGGCATACTTGACAGGTGGCATATCCTCGTATTTTTGTGCAGTTAACAGTATGTGTGTGTATGTGTGCATGTGTGTCCTTACTGTGAGAAGACGTGTGGGTAGATGAGAACAAAATGTACCACTCTTTGCCTAAGTGTGTTTAAATGTGTGTGCGTGTTCGTGCGTCTGTGAATGTGTGTAATGAGAGAAAATAAAGAGTGGAACTCAAGATCATGTTATTAAAGACAGTATAGCTTTTTACGTTTGGAGAGTCCTCATAAACCATATATACAAACGTGTGTGTGTGGACGGATCTGGGTGATTAACGAGGATTTTTTTTTAGGTTACAAACTGGTAATTACAAGGGTGTCGTTTATGAGGACATTTCTAGTGTCCCCATAATTCAAATCACTTAAACAAAACATACTAAATTATGTTTTTGTTTTTTTTATGTAAAAATACAGAAAGTTTTTGTGATAGTTAGGTTTATGGGTAGGGTTAGGGGATAGAATCCATAGTATGTACAGTATAAAAATCATTATGTCTATGGTGAGTCCTCATGAGGATAGCAGCACCAACATGTGTGTGTAAGTGTGTGTGTGTTTGTGTGTGTGAAGGTCATCTCTACACACTGAAGGACTGCGATGGGTTATCAAGTCCCCATGGAGCATGGGCACGTGCAGAAAGCTGCAACTCCAGGATTCTGTATTCCTCTCTTGCTCCATCTGTCTTTATCTCACACCTGCTAAATAGCCAGAGCTCAGTGCCACACCTTCCCCCTGCTGAGACATTAACCTCCACCATCAGCACAGATACCACACTGGACAACCACCTTCACAGCATCACCTTCACAGTAACACAGAGAATAGAGGGTCAACTATTGGTTGCGCTAAAGGTAGGCTACCCAAGCTTAAGCCCAGAATGTCTTCAGTCTTTCAACACAGTATCGATAATACAAATATTGACTCAGTTCAATACCAACACGCTGTCTTGTTGGGCAGCTGCTTTGCAGCACTAATGCAAATGTGCATGCATCAATGTGGTTCGCATGCAATTCTGATTACGGCTGTGTCAGTAGAGTGTTGATGAAATATTGGAAACACTGTTGAGTTGGTCCACCCGGAAGCTGTAAATACCAAATATTAAGATATTTAACCTTAAAAAATATAAGTAAAAATGTGCTCAAGGAAATTGCACAGTCACTAGCCAAGACATTTGCAAACTTTGGCAAATCTTGCAATTACTTTTTTCTTATAAGCACCTATTTTGGCCTATTTACAGCCTGCTATCTTCTAATGTATTATATTTAGATTTTTTTTCCTCAAAGGCTGGCCCCATACGTACCCACATAGGGCTGAGCTACGCCCCCAATATCCACTGACCCTAAAACTGCACCTAGGGTCAACCCCTCCACTATACTGTCAACATGTTAGCCATCATCACATGGCGTTCTTTCATTGATTATCTTCATATCTCTAAAATAATTATGTATTACAATTATTACTAGCTGAACTTTTCCTTGGAAAAGTCAAAAGGTGATGCTAAATTTTACCGGGCTGGCTGGGATTCACAAAGATCCACAGACTTTATCATTTTCAGTGAATCAGCCTACGAATGGCTGACTTATAGTTGACTGCATATTAAGCTGAGATATGAAAATGGATTTTAACATTGAAAAAAGCATATCAAATACAATTTAAAATATAGATAAAATAAATGTTTAATTGATTGTTCAGTTGAATGTAATATCTTGAATCTTTGAGGCACAGATTTTTATTTTATTTCCTAATTTATTATTTATTCCTTTTTACTTTTCTTTCCTCTCTACTCATTTAGCTAATTAAATGGTTTTGTTATTGCAATATTTTAGAAAAAATGCCTACTGGATTCAGACAAACACAATTAAAAGTACATGAATTGCACATTTTGTATGTTAAAGTTGTAGTTAAATTGTTTTATAAATATATACTCTATATATGTATATATATATATATATATATATATATATATATATATATATATATATATATTACAGTAAACAGATGCCATGCTCCTTTTTGCACTACATGCACTGTCGCTACTTCTGCCAACAAGACAATTAAACAGTTTAGAACATTCTATTCGATGCATCCAGTGTAGACCACCTCAAGCCATTGCGTTGCGTCAATGGACACGCACATGTGTAGCTAGACAGTGTATTATAGCGACTTCAAAAGCTCCAGCCGGCGAACGTCCTGTTTCCTAACATGCATGCAATTCTGTTGAATGCTGAAATGTTGAAGGGAGACCTCTCACCATTGGCAACCCTTATTATTTTTTATTATTCATTCAGTTGCATGTATTTAACAGCTGCTGATCGTGAACACAATCATGGTGTTGCATTCATCTATTAGAGGTTTGTTTTTATTTTTAGCCTTTAGGATGGCCACAAGGATATCAGTTTTTATATTACAATGGACAACAAACTGTTGAATATCATTGTTGGCACTGATTTTGTTGATAAGTTGCCAGTGTTTGGTAAGACCGTTTGCCTATTTACAGAGAAACAAGATTAGCTATGTTTCACAAATGGAGACTACATTTGTAGAGCACTTTCATGCTTTATATGTTGAAAAACAAGAGCTCAACTTTTCAATTCTGCCTGGTCCATTGCGTTACTATAAACCCTTTGAAATTAAGAAGTTGTGTGGAATAAATTAACTTTTCTATTTTGTACCAGACATTTGCTTTGAGTCAGTTACTTGTTACCTCATGCACATATATACAGTGTATTTTGAGTATCCTGTAAAAAATGTAAAGTGTGTAGAAGAAACAATAAATAAATGTTTTCTTTCAGTTTTTGTATTATACCGTGTCCTAACCAGATGAGACGCGACAACTCAATAAACACTCAATAAAAGTATCTTTTCCATGTTAATCAGAGTTTTTTTCCTAACCAGCTGCAACACACAACGAGCGACAGCAACAGGGGTTTCTATTTTTGGAATGGTTTCTATTTCTGCGACGTCGTGCCAGGCAGCGCAGTCAACAAATATGTCTAAAATTATGCATATTGCAGTATATTAAAGCTGGCATCTTATAAGCCGGTTCAGAACAACTTGATTTTGGCTGAGGGTGTCACACACCTACCAAATTTTGTGCTTGAATACTCGTTCTCTTTAGCCGGAGCTCTGTCACACACACACACACACACACACACACACACACACACACACACACACACACACACACACACACACACACACACACACAGGTGGTTTGTGCGGCTATCCTTATGAGAACTCTCCATAGACATAATATTTTTATACTGTATGAACTATAGATTCTATCCCCTAAACCTAACCATCACAAAAAAACTTCCTGCATTTTTACATTTTAGTATGTTTAGTATGTTTTTAAGCAATTTGAATTATGGGGAGACTAGAAATTTCCTCATAAACCACATTTATAGCATAATACCCTTGTAAATCACCCAAACCCATATACACACACACACACACACACACACACACACACACACACACACACACACACACATTCCCAGTAAGGAAGGTAAAAATAGAAAAGAAGTGAGCTTTAGGCTTCACCAATATGATATATTGTGTCTTTCAGCAAAGGTCAATGAAACGAAGAACTGAGCAAAATCCTAGAACCAAAATGGAAGGATTTGGCCAGCATACTATTCTCAAATGAGAAGTGGATTCTTTTCCTTTCCTTTTTTTTTTCATTTTTCTAAAGGACTGTGTTAAAGGAAGGTGTATCTTCTAAATCTCCCAAGAATCGATAGGAGAAGGTGGCAGAAGTTCTGTCACGGAAGTCTTTTATCACCTATTCACCATCATTATCTTCCCAAACCAGCCTGCCAGGAGACGGGAAATGGGACTGATTGTGCAGTGCTGGGCTGATCCATCACCGGTCTTGGATATTATGCAGGAAAGGCCACCATCTATCTGCTTCATGCAGGAGATAAACAGCCCATGGGTCCATTGTATCTTATGTCTAATTCACAATATTTGACATTTCCTTGAGAATCTCAAGGAAAGTGCGAATGGAACCCATAAACGGGCTGTGTTTTTGTTGAGTTGGGGTTTTTCCTAGAAATAATCTTAAACTTTGAAATTGGCACAAGTCAGCTATTTCATAATCTCAGCCTTAAACCTGATGTGTGAAATATTTTCAATGTTAAAATATTTTCTCGTATATCAGTTTAAATAAGCAAAGTCAACTTTAATTAAGATGTTGATTTCCCAGAGAATTGTAAACACTGTGGCTCTGTGACTTCAAATCATTGCTCTGTATGTTTGAGCTTTCCGACTGCGACTGCCTGACAAAGCAACATTGGCTCAACCAATGGCGAGAGTTGGGAGCTGGAAAATCTGTTTGTTCGACCAATGGAAGATGTAGGGATTTGGAAAAGCTGTTTGAAACAATGTTTAATTATGAAATTCTGTCTGATGCATATTACACATAAAACTGGAAAGCACTTCTGAAAATCGATAGTTATCAGTAACACAACTTCCTGGATTCAGGGTGCAAAGGTTTTTCTTAATCTGTCAGAAAACAAAATTGTGTTTCAAAGGTGCCGGGTTATGTTTTGAGATCTAGAGAGGAAGAACTTATCACTGGAGTTGTCAAAGTTTTCGAGGTTTGTGGCTTCAAATCACGTAGTTTTTGACAGGGGGCCCCACAAAAAAGGTCAGAAATGGCCCTGCAGGTGTTGATTTTTAATAAAACAAATTCAAACTTTTTTTTTTGTTGTTACATTGGCACATTAAAACTTTTTACCATGCCTTCATGATGTATTTTTGGTACTTATCAAATGCTTCTTATGTAAAGTTTTTTTTTCTGTTTTAGCCTTTAATCCCAGACCAAGACTTTAAATACTAATCTATGAAAATCCATTACAAAAATACAAATTATTTCATGTTTAGAACTATGATAATCTAAACAATGAGTAAAATAAACATAAATCATTTCATCATTTATTGTGGGATCATTTTTATCAATTTTTAAGAAATGTCTCAGTGGAAATGGTAATATTTTTAAAAGTTTTTCGAAAGTTGATGTACTTGTTAAACGAAAAAGTGTCAGTGAAGAGCATGCTTGAGATAAAGTGATGTTACTGTAATAAAATAATAATAAAGATAAATATCACTTTTCAGCAGAATAATAAATTTGCCAATCAACCTGTAATTTTGCCAAATTATGCAAATTAATTTGAAAGTATTATTTAATTGTGTATTTAGGATACATACAATGTTAGTTATTATATTAGCCTCAGCAAGACAAAGGAGTTAAACATTTTGGTATAATTTTACAATAAGGTTACATTTGTTAACATTAGTCAACAATATTAGATAATATGAACTAACAATGAACAATATTACTAATATAACAATTCAACATATACTAATACATTTTTAAAATCAAAAGTTGTGATGATATAATTGTTTAATGCACTATGAACACACATGAACTAACAATTAACATTTGTATTTTTATAAACTAACATTAACTAAGATTTATCAGAATCAGAATCAGAATTTATAAAATGTTATCACCAATATATTTTTAACTGTATTGTCATGTACTGTCATTTCCATCAGTGTCATATCCACCATATATTTCTATTAAAAACAATGTAGAATTTGAGATGTGGTGGAAATTGACAGTGTGGTTATAATTTCCATGATTATCAGAAAACACTGACAAAAATGACACAAATCTCCCTTGATGCATGTACATATACACTCAGACATTGTTAGTTGTCAAATGTATACATATATATTAGGTCTGTCAATCGATAAAATAATTGTAATCAAATTAATTACATGGTGTCCCGATTAATTAATCGCATATACAAATATTTGCTTAAACCCCCTCATATAACAATAATTCAATATATAATGATGAAATAATTATACATAGTTATCTTTAAATATATATATATATATATATATATATATATATATATATATATATAAAGATTCAGATAATCAAAATGCTTTGCATTCTTGTAGCAGAAGAGTTCATCATCGATAAGACAATACAAAAAGCGGCTTTAGAATTCAGTGTATTGTTTACTATCATATTATTGATTACTATCATATTATTGAAGTCAATCATTGGCATACAGTTCACAGAAATCCATTTCACAAGTGAATTTGTCAATCAGTTTGAGATATATCATGAGGGCTTGTTTAAGGACCCGTCAATTTACACCTGCGTGAGTCATGCTTGTGTTGCGTCTCGGGTGCATTGCGTCATAAACATAACATTTTTAGGTCACTGTGTCAAGTTAAATATAGTTTAATACTTAGAACACATCTTGAGATCCCTTAGTTCGAATTTGCACTCCATCAAGTGTTTTGAACGCAAGAATGTAACATGCCACACAGCTTAAATTTAAATTACTGCCCTCTATATATATATATATATATATATATATATATATATATATATATATATATATATATATATATATATATATATATATATACACATACAATTATTTAAGTATTTTAGCAAGACTTTATTTTCTAGAATTTCACAGTGTTAAAAGCACCCGGAGTTGAAGAAACACCACTATTATGTTTAGTTATCAGTCAGTGAAATAATAATTACATATTACTTTTGGATGGACAGGAAAGTCACAAGTCTGGCTATGTCAGAATACCTACTTCCACCTTACTATATTATAATTCCTCATATTTATTTTGGGAAGACAAATAAAGGTTTTTAACTAATTTTTCTAATCCATTTCTATTAGTTTAAACAATCACACCTGAATTCTCTCTCTCTCTCTCTTTTCACTTGTACTCCACCTCTCTAGTCGTGCGTTTTGGAAGTACTGCAGACTCGGGCAGCTTAGCATGCTGATGTTGGTGGGCTGCCAGGAATCGTGTTAGGGCTGCAGCCATCTCTCACAGTCTATTACTTTCATCTTGCTAGGTACAGAGTTATGGCAGAAAGTCAAGACTGCATCATCCTGCAGTACCAGAAACAGACAGAACCCACTCCACAAAATCTTAACACAGGGGGATTATCGTATCAATATTTAAAGTGCTATCGCTGTTGCCCACTGATTGCCCTTCAGTTTGCAGACAGTTGTGTAATGTGTCAAGGCTCAGCGTAAGAAAAGGAAGTTGTGGGAGGCAGTTAAAAGAGGATGGCTTTTGGGGACTGGCATCCATGGGATATTTAATCTTCAGCTAAAGGATTCAGGGATGATACTTTGTCTCTGTTATGAATGTCTGATCTGCAGAGCTTATGTTCTCCTAACTTTGACGATTCTTTTGAGGGACTACGCTGAGCTAGAATAAGAACATTTAAGTGCAGTAACCTTGCATACCAATTACAAAGGAACACAATGACTCTGCTCAAATGTATAAGAGCACCCAGGAATATTACAAATCTTGTTAAAAATAGTCTCCTTTTTTGCTTGTTTGTATGTTCATATCCTTGTGGATTGGTTTAGAGTGTTAGATTGTGGAGGATGCAGCAGAAAATCATTCATACTGTTAAAATGAATTTAAATATTTACAGACACCACTATTTAGTGCTTGGTTAAAGTGGATTGCGGGTGGTTAGAGAACAATACGCTGGTTTTTGCGCTAAAAAGGATCACACAAATTGGCACATCTAATCAGTGAATTTGTGCCTAAGCCCTGAAAAGACTACAGAACACGACAAATGGGAATAAAATGTAACATTCTTAGCATCTTGAAATTCAGCACTAAAGATTCTCTTCATATTGCCTTCTCTTGTGAGGAAGTTGTAAGAATAGAGCATATACTGTACCTTGATGTTTAGGAACTAGAGAAATTCATCACCTCACAGTATTTTTAGTCTTTTGAACTTCCAGACTCTTCAAATGGAAAGATCAAGATTTTCTTTTTCATAAAATAAAGAAAATTACGAGGCAGCGCTAATATTGTTATTTACTAAAGCACAAAGGAGGTTGGTATGTTGCCTTGGATACACCAAATGCATGTGGAGCTGTTTAATTATGCCATTTCCTTTCATGTTGCTGTCATTTGTGACCTTGACCATTTTCATGAGTCTTTTTTCTAAAACGCAGGCAAGCTGTGCTCCTGTATTAGCATTTAAAATGCAGTCAAACGGAATACTGTTATACAGGTTTAACTGAAGGAAGGCTAAAGACATACCTTTTCTGCAAGCATTTAATTAATCCAAAACCATGAATAAAGAAACAGGGCGGGCTGTTAGTATGTCATAGGTCAAAGAACATGTGGGCCAAAAGGAAATGCCATGTATTGAAATGCACTTTATCAACAGTCAAGTTCTTTATTGAATTCAGTACTCTGAAATGTATGGGATTACCAGCATAGTTTCATGACAACAATTACTTTTTGATGGCTAGATTAAATAATCTTTGTCCTTTGATAATGATTTGAGTTGACTTTAATGGAAAACTGTGCCAGTTACACTCCATGGCGCTGCAGATTTTTCAGCAGCCTCGAGAGACGGCGAGTGTATGTACCTTCATAGAAAAAAAACATTTCTATTTTTAATTTAAATAAATCATATAAATGAACTATAATGAGATAAGGCTAATTTCATCTGCATATTAGGTACAGCTTTGTGTGCTCCTAATTGTGGATTCGGCCGCCAATTAAAAACGCTTCTCTGGCAGGGTCGCAGAGACAGAGCTAGTTATTAACACCTACTCTAACACATTTACACACTGGCATTGAGCTAACCAGGGAACTGGATCAGACTCGCTTACAAATTAAATGCCGCATGTTTGCGTTGTGTAGTCTCTTAATTGTCCTTGTCTTGCACAATTAGGACTTTTCTTTGGGCCAGTTAGTTGCTATTAAGACTTTTAAGACTGAGTGTTTAAGTTGGTTTTTACTTTCTTTTCAAACTTTTTGCTTCCGCCGTTGCTAAAGTGTTAATAAGCTGTCTTCTCAACAAGTGCAAAGATGAGCCTGAAACTATCAAAACAACAATTCTTGTATGTCGTGTTGCCGCAGTCTCACAGATTTAACAATTGTGTGATTATATCTTGTAGTGTGCCTTGCCGTCACCAAACACCCTGTGAAAATACATTTACACGAGCAAATTAACACATACCTATATGTCACACTTTCTCATCTGTACGTCACACTTTATTCTCTCTGCACTTCACCTGGCATAAACCTTTTGTACTTACATACACTGTTATACTGGACTGTTGATATTTCAAAAGTAGTTTTTAATTGGGATATTTTAAACTAGAGGCGTAACAGGGGTGACCAACAGGGGGGTGTTAAAATCCCAGTGACAGGCCTCATATTGCCTAGTAACACGCACTGTAGTTCAACTCTACTTTAATAAAACTACTGATGTGTTCATTTTTTATTTTAGAGTTTATTCATTTAAAACCATTTAAAACCACTTAAATGAATAGAGCATGGTTTTATTGCTCGGTGAGTTCTCAGTTATGTTTAGTTTAAGAATCAACTTTGTCGTTGACTTTTCTCCAAGAAATCCTTAGGAGAAATAAAAATAAAGGAGAACAATTGTTGACATATTATAAGAGTATAGAGCTATAAAATGAATATTGTTAGTATAGCACTCTCAATTTGGTCTTGAAATAAATTTGATATATTTTTGAGTTCATACTGTGTTGAAAGATCTGGCTTTTGATTGCAGTCTTTGGTATCTTGAAAATCTGAGCACAGTTTGAAAATTCTATTTTAATACTCTCTGATCTACATTTAAGCTTGTTGCTGTCTAGACTAAATAATTTAGGTATTTTGTAGATCTCATTATTTTTCTTTTCTACAGGCAAAGATTTATTTAGAATTTTTCAAATGTACACAGTATGTTTACATTTAAGTTGCATGCCTGTAGCAGCAGTGTTAGCAGTATGTTCTCTACTTTTAATTGGCATTGAATGAAATCATGTTTTGCTCTTGAGTGGAGGAAACATTATAATAATTATCATACTATTATATAAAATACATAGACTCAATTGTGATTCAGGTGATACTTTTTTAAACTGTAAGTGTCATAACACTATTCTAATATATTCCTCAGGATGACTTCTAAGCTGTCATGGATTGAGCTACTTTTAGTTTTAAAATGCTTCATGAAATACTCTTAGATTAAAATTTGATGGGACCTAAATTTAGTATTGGCATGCCCCTAATTTTTAAGAGTTGCTTCAAACTTATTTGTGAATACGGGCCCAGAGGTGGATGTGACAGCACAGGGATGTGTGAAAAGGTCTATTGTCACAAGTCAGTATTAGGTGAAATGACTGAGAGCTCATTACTCTTCAGGCCTGGTAAATGTCAAAAAAGTTTGAATAAGGTCAGCATTAAGGTCAACTGATTTATACACATAAAGGTAATAGAAAAAGGTCAGACTCAATGATTTGCCATTAGGATAGAATCACTTAAGCCCCAAAGAAACCAATGCCAGGGTGTTGATATTAAAGCAATAAGTCTACCTCTCTTTCTGGATAGGTGATTACAGGCATAACACATATGCTACACAGACACGCACGTGCGCCAAAAAGACCGCATTACACATGCACTCATGTGACCTCTGAGAAATAGCATTTCCTCTCTTGTAAAGTGGCAGTTTTGACCCTGTATGGTTAAATATTAAAGATCTAAATTTTCCTTTTTTATTTTACATTAACGTGTCAGCCTGCTCACTGTGACTCCCAGAAGCCACCCATCGATCTTGCAGCCTGATCAGCCTGATTTTCAAGATAGCTAACATACAAATGTGGGCTCGCCTGCACTACCCCTGCCCTCTGCCAGTGTGTGACAGAATTTGTTTGCCTTCAGTTAATTGTGTGATCTATGAAAACTCATCCGAGGACAATCCCGTTCCCAGCATGGTGCTAGTGAGTAAGGCCAAACGAGTCAGAGCGACACTCGAAAAGCTCATTAGAATATATTATTCAAATGCACAGTGTTGGTTCAGCAGCTTAGTATTTGTTTTGCTTCTTTCATGTTTTTCTCCCCACGGGTTTTAAAAAATCCATTTGGCGAGACGTCCTTAAGCATGCATTGAGCCGATAAACCAAGGTCAAGGACAAGTGCACTCTATGTAGTTCACATCCATTGTTTTCACATCCAATTTACAGACATAGACTCACTTTATCTTGCTGACACCTTGAATGTGATGCATTATCATTATTTGCCTAGTTAAAAGTCCAGTATTGCTGGTCACTGGCATATGTTGTGTTTTGGATGCATGCCTGTTACCACAAGGTTCTTAACTAGCTTAACCATCAAGACTTCCTTAGTTTAACAACTTCACCAAAAATAAAACATGGTTACTTTGAATGGCATCAATGGATAAAGATTGACCAGCTAGACCAGCAGCAAGATATTCTAAGTGGAAATCTTATACATTCATGTCATGTGATTATTATTGGCATTGTTTTAGCATACTACATAAATAGAAGGATCTTTATGATTAGTTAAGGTATACATATACTTTGGGTTGGGGATTAACAAAATACATATAACGGGATTATGTATTTAAAATACAAAATATAAGTAACTGTATTCCACTACAGTAAACATTTTAATAATTGTTATTTAGAATACAGTTACATTTAAAAAATATTTTGATTACTGATTATTAAGAGATTACTTTGCATTTTATTGTCATTTGTTTCATTTAATATTTAGTCATTTCAGATGGAAAAATATATCCGTATAAATGATGCGATCCAAAGTGTATTTGAACAGCAGTGAAACACTTTCTTATGATGTGTTACATTCATACGAGCAGACAGAGAAGTAAGTCTGAAGTAAATTTGAAGCACAAGAAATAGAAATAAATCTTGTTTAAATCGTCAGCTTTACATTAAGCTAAAATGTTATTTCTAGCCATTAGAAAGAAGGTCCTTCCTCAGGGGAATTCGCGGCGGGGGAGGACCAATAAGGGGCCACTAAGAGGACCTGCTCCCCGTCCTCCCTGACTTTGCACAACGTCTGTGCAAGTAGGCTCACTGGGGGAAACGCATACTTGCGAAGCCCCGGGGGCCAGCTGTGTGCCAGGGCATCTGTGCCGAGGGGGACCTCGGTCAGAGAGTACCAAAGTGGGCAATGAGAGGATTCCGGGGAAGCGAACCGGTCTACCTGTGCTTGGCCGAATCAACTCCAGATCAGCTAAACCACCTGGGGGTGGAGCCTCCACTCTCCCCTGGATGTAACCTGCGCGTCCGCTGTGCTGTTGAGGTAGCCTGGGATGTGAGTGGCTTGAGTTGGTGCTGACTCCAAAGGAGGAGATGGTGGGCAAGTTGTGACAAGCGGCGAGAGCGTAGACCACCTTGGCGGATGATATACGGCTGTGTTTTCCATCCGGAGCAACACATGCTTGCCCCGGATCAATGGCAAAAGCCTCCTCAGGGCAAGTAGTACTGCCAGCAACTCGAGGCAGTTGATGTGCCAATGCAATCGCGGGCCAGTCCAAGGGCCAGCGACTGAGTGCCCGCTGCATAAGGCGCCCCAGCCCCGTTGGGAGGCATCTGTCGTGACCACGACGTGCCTGGAGACCTGGTCTAGGAGAACTCCTGCCTGTAAGAACGCTAGGTCTGACCAGGGGCTGAGAGAGAGGCAACACGTCTGCGTGACGAGGACACGGTGTGTGCCGTGGTGCAATGCTCATCTCTCGACTCGGGTCTGCAGCCAGTGCTGGAGTGGTCTCATATGCATCAACCCAAGAGGTGTAACCGTGGCTGAGGATGCCATATGCCCCAGGAGCCTCTGAAAGGATTTCAGTGGGACCAACGTGTTCCGTCTGAATGTATGCAGACAGCTCAGCACTGACTGTGCGCGCTCGATGGTGAGACGCGCCAAAATTGTGACCGAGTCCAACTCCATTCCGAGAAAAGAGATGCTATGAACCAGGACAAGCTTGCTCTTTTCCCAGCTGACCTGAAGCCCAAGCGGCTGAGGTGCCTGAGCACCAGGTCCCTGTGAGCACACAACATGTCTCGCGAGTGAGCTAAGATTAGCCAGTCATCGAGATAGTTGAGGATGCGGACACCCGCTTCCCTCAGTGGGGCAAGGGCTGCATCTGCGACCTTCGTGAAGGCGTGAGAAGACAGGGACAGGCCGAAGGGGAGGACTTTGTACTGATATGCCTGACCCTCAAAGGCAAACCGGAGAAAGGGTCTGTGTCGAGGAAGGATCGAGACATGATCGATCGAGGCGGGGGGCGTCGCCGTCCTGCGGGTAGCTCTGCGTCGGGGCCGGCCCCGAGGGGCGGGCTGTGGCGAGGCTGGTGTTGGTACCGCAAGGGGACACGCTGGGCGACGAGCAGACGGGGTGCAGGGTCTGTAGCTCTGCCTGGGCAGGATGTTCTGTATAGCCTCAGTCTGCCTCCTCACCGTTGAGAACTGCCAGGCGAAGTCTCCAATGGTGTCGCCAAACAGCCTAACTATTTATATATACTAGTTGTTCACTCCGTGGGTAGCACCCAGACACAAGAGGCAGCGATCGTGGCCATCAGACGGAGAGAGAGAAATACACACAAACAGAAAGACATCTTGAAAAATACGCTTCACCGTTTGCGCCACTCTTTTAGAGAAATATACTCTTTTATTGGTGTTTATATATATATATATATATATATATATATATATATATATATATATATATATATATGGGAATATAAATATATATATAAACAAAGTTATTCACTCCGTGAGCTCTTTTTCAGCCGCTGAAGCGCCCATGGGTGTGTGCTCAGCACAACGTAGTATGCGAGGGGGAGGACCGCTGGAAAGCGCTGTAAAACCAACAGCTTGTAGAGATGAATGAACGGCAGAGGAATTCAGCTCTGTGACTGCTCTCTCGGCTCCAAAGAAGATATCTGATGTGTATTTGCAGCGTCACTCCTTTTATACCCATATATCCGGGGGAGTGGCATGCAAATTCCACACGCCAATTCTCATTGACCTTTTCTCAAAATCAGAGATGTCTGGGCTCCGCAGGAGCGACCCCTAGTGTCAACTCATTGACACAACGTCGAGTGAGTGACAGACGGGGAACTTTTTTTTTAAAAGATTTGTATTGTTTTCCTGTAAAAATGTCTAAAAATTCTTAAAACAACATCAGTTAAATTTATCTTGTTATAGAAACAACACTGCATAAAATATTTAGGTTTTTCACAGAATGTATTTTTAATATGTGTATTTTTCTCACTGTACTTGTAGAGTTTTTATAGTCAAAACAAGTGAAAAAATATACTAGAGCTGAAGAAGTAATCCAAAGTATTTAGAATACATTACTGACCTTGAGTAATCTAACGGAATACATTACAAATGACATTTTACGGCATATATTCTGTAATCTGTAGTGGAATACATTTCAAAAGTAACCCTCCCAACCCTGCATATTGCTCAACTTTAAATTGCCTGATGAAAATGGTCTAAAATGACTTTAAAATGTCTTCTTATCAGTTCTGTTCAAGGAGATGTGGTATTCATAAATCTTTGATTCAGGACAATGACAAGGTTATTTGCTTACATTAGATTTCATTCATTGATTTAATTTGATTCAGAGTTAAGCAGAGTTTCAATTAAGGCGCAATGTGGCTGTCTATAGTGTTCGGTGTTTGCCCAATCAGCCATTTAGTCCCCTGAAACTACAGTAATGTGCAAATATCCCACAAGCAAGTTGATCCAAAAATGCTACATTTGTACTTTGATTATTTATTCAAATGTTCTCCTTTATACTGGTGAATTACTTTTTTTGAATTACCCATCAGCAGGTCCAAAATGGGGTGCTATGTTGCAAAAAAATGCTATGTTTTACACTTAAAATGTTCAAGTCCTGGAATACATAAGTATCGTTTGAATCTTCTGCATTTATGTTACATAAAACAACACCATAAGTCCTGAAAATATCACAAATCAGCACCACCTAGAAATAGCACTTAAATAGACTAATCATATATCAAATGAAAGCTCTCATTCTCAGGTATGTGACAGTACAGTTTATTTTGTTGCCCTAATACCATATTTTGAGAGATTTAACTTGTGGCAAATACATCACATGGGCTCACAGCCTCATATGGAAGAGGCGCAGCGATAGGTCCTGCCTCGAAGGGGAGTAGCTCTACAAACACAGCCACCGTAAAAGGTGTCCCCCACGACCTCGTCAGCTTGTCGTGCACCTCCGGG
The DNA here is from genome assembly GCF_025860055.1 of Xyrauchen texanus. NCBI lineage: Eukaryota > Metazoa > Chordata > Actinopteri > Cypriniformes > Catostomidae > Xyrauchen > Xyrauchen texanus. The sequence goes on along the minus strand of NC_068294.1, from coordinate 9,157,511 downwards.
AATAAAGGGCAATGAGCAGTGCTCCGACCCCGGGAACCAATCGTAAAGCCGTGAGTGCTCAGGGCCCACGATATGATAAAATGAGACGTTATGCGTTCTGCATACCTCAAAACGTGCTGCGATATGCAGAAAAGGTCAGATTTCTTTTGGAAACTTTTGGGCCAGTTGTTATGTAAAATCCCAGGCCAATTTCTCTTCCCAGTCCAGCCCAGATGAGAATGCGGGGATTAACCTGCGGAACCGAACCCATTAGAGCCCCCAAATCGCATCCAGCATCAATTGGGCTGGCCTCGTAACCGTACCCAAAAGAAAGACGTGACCGTGACGTTGCCATAGTCATGTTCTCGCAATGAGAACATAAACCATCCACGAATGCTTCCTCAATGTGTTTATGGCCCAGGCGTGTGAGACAGCAATAATGGCCATCAGAGGTGGTGAGGTAACGACCGCACCCAGAAACTACACAAAGACGGAAGGGCATCTTTAGAAAGGCGCGTCTTTAAAAAAACGTGTACATCAATGTATTTGCTCTAATAGAGGAATATACTCTTTTTCTCAGAATATATACTCTTTTAGAGCTGTCAAAGCACCCAGGAGCGTGCTCTGTACTAATTGTGCAGAGGGAGAGAAAGCCGCTGGAATGCACTGTATATCCAACAGCATACGCTTCTTGAGAGGTGACACAATGTTATATCTTAGATGTCCAGAACAAAATATGCAGTCCAGCAGGAAAAGCATGCTAAACAAATCATCAGAAATATCTGTTATTGACTATATACATCATCGCAAAGGGGAGGATGTCAACTTTCTAATGGCAGCTAGATTGAGCTTCTAGTCCACTCAGAGGCCGAGATATTAGATGAAACAATTGGGGTGGTGCATGAACTGAAAATAGACCGAATGTCTATGAAGGAGCACATCTGTGAGGGACCAAATGCATTAAAGGCAATCGTTTTGGATGAGGGTGGAGCGAACAGAACCAGAATTAAATGCTTACAAATTTAGGACAACAAAAAAAAGTTTGTTATTAAATTGTTTTATTCTATTCTAAATTCCCCAAAGTGAGTGAGTGGACAATGACACTGAAACAAAGAGAGTCAAGCAATATATTCTAGGTTTTGATAAGCTGACTCATGCACCATGATGACCCTCTCCTTGAGAAAACAGGCTTGCCCAGGAATATCAATAGCTGTATCTTGCAGAGCCAGGCTGATTATTTCACCCAGTGTCCCAAACAACCTTTTGCTGTTGCCTCGTTTGTCTCATTTTTCACAGAAAACACTTTGGACAAGGACAGCAGCAATGGTACATGTATAAACAGAAAAGGCACAGAAGGGAGAAAATACTTTAACAATATATTTGTTCTCAAAGCTGTCATGTTTAAGAGAGCAATGTTTTTTTTTTTTAGCCTGGTACAAAAGCTGATACTCCAGACTTCATTCCTCAGCCGTATTGGGGAACAACAATTGAAAATGTGATACGTTGAAACACTGTGTTACTATTATAAAAAAGTAAATAGTTGTTACTTTTTATGGAAAGCAGCAACTAGTTTTACATTAATATTTCTCTCTAGCAGCTGACTGAAACTGGTATCTAGAGTGGAATTCTAAACTTGGCTTGAAAGCATTCTTTAAAATGTCTCCCCTTCTGTTGCAAAGAAGAAAGAAAGTCATGCAGGTTTGAAATCACATAAGGGTGAGTAAATAGTGACAGAATCTTCACTGTTGAGTGAAACATTCCTTATACCACAAATACTCCATTTTCATCCAGCCTTGCAGGTGTTAAAATACTTAAAAAACCACACGGCATTTGCATCACAAACCCTGAAAGCTCAACCTCTCCCTAAGTTATCTGACTCAACACTCAATGAGCCACACGGCGAGTGTGTTGACCCCCTGGCCGGGTCTGTGTGTGTACACACTGCCATTGTCTGGATCTATTACATTCGTCATTACTGTAATGCATCTGACAGGACCTGCTCACTTGGAAGATTAACCTTTTTATCCTTGCGGAGAGGCTGGCAAATGGCGTGGGCTTTCTCCAAATCTTTCAGTTCTAGCTACTAAAAGCAAGAGAGAATGAACAAGACGGCCACAGACGTTGATTTATTTGGTGCCAGACCCACTTGGATTGTTCTCACACTTGTGGTAAAAGCCTGAGGCTGAACAGCACAATGAAAAGCTGTCTCAAAGCCACATAAACAAAAGCCCACACCAGCCATACAATTAGGACAATTAGAGAAAAATCTAGTGATTCACATCTGTAATTTGTCCAAATAGAACTTTCAAGAAATGTTCTGGAAATCCTTAAGGGCTTTTCTTACTACAACACTATGCTTAACCCTAGGTTATCATCTTTTTCTGGTCTCTCAGTACTATCTCCAGTAAATATTGTTACATTTAGTCTTTCAATAAACATTTTAGATGATATGGAATATAATTAAAGGAACTAGTTCGGTCATAAAAAAAAAATATTTTTGAGGACTTTATGGTGGATTTTTAGAGCTTGACAGCCCAGTGCCCATTCATTTTCACTATATGGACAAAAATCAATTCTGCAAAATATCTCTTTTTATGTTCTACGGATAGTTTCAGCATTCATCAAATACAGATGGTTTCAGCATTTGAGGAATACAGTAATGGCAAACTTTCCTATGAATTTTCCTTTAATTTCATTTATTTATTTATTTTTTTATTTGTTGTATGTTTTAGAAGACGTAAGACAACCAGAACTGTTTATTTGGCAACATTTCAACAGATGGACAAGTTTCTGTAATTTTGTGTGCTGTACTTGTTCAATACAATTTTTAATCTTGTAAATATGCAAATAAAAATGTCTACCCTTAAATCCATAACTCAAGTATTTAGTGACTCTTGACCTCTTTTTACCCCCTTTACCTCATCCATTTATTTTTAATTTCTTTTGGAATTACAGATTTAGAGTTATTATCACCTCATTAGTATTCCTCATATATATATATATATATATATATATATATATATATATATATATATATATATATATATATATATATACTAATTATATTTATATGCACCAGCTACCGTGAAATAGGGAGGAATACCCTCGCTTGGACAGCTATTTGTCCACTGAGAAAATAGGATGAATTTCACTAAAATAACTTTATCTTCAGAAAGATGACTAACACACTACATCATCTTTGCTTGGGAGTGGCAACAGAGACAGGTGATCGCACATGTTCCATCTTTCTCTCTCTCTTGCTCTCTCTCTCTCTCTCACATACACACAAACACACACATACATCCTTGTTTCTCTAATAACATGATAGAACCAGCCCAAGCCATGATACGAGTAGTTCTAAAGTGATGTTTTTGAGGGGCTTGGACACATCATTTATTTTGAAGCAGCAATGGCAGATTCTGATCTCTGGCATAAGAAAGTAGTTCCACGCACAAATGCATACTCAGTTTTTCCTAATTTCTGAAAATGAACTTGTTCATTGAACTGCTGTATATAAGCAATATCAAACTTGTAATCTTGCTATATGGAGATAAATCAGAATGCTGCGGCCGAATCACTACAATATAAATTATTAAACAATGTATAATATATAAAAAAAACAAATAATAATATATATATATATACACATACACAGTATATATACACAGTGTTGGGGAGTAACAGAATACATGTAATGGGATTACGTATTTAAAATACAAAATATAAGTTACTGTATTCCACTACTGTTACAATTTAAATCATTGGTAATTAGAATACAGTTACATACAAAAAGTATTTTGATTACTGAAGAGATTACTTTGCATTTTACTGTCATTTGTTTCATATAATGTTTATTGCTTTCAGATGGAAAACATTTATACATATAAATTATGCGATCCAAAGTGCATTTGAACAGCGGTGAAACACTTTCTTATGATGTGTTTCTAACTCAGTGTAAAGAAAGAACATTGTGAAACATGGAACAAGATAACCCAAGATTATGTAAACAGTAACAAATGCAAGAACTGTTCTGCTTGAAAATGTTAATGGCCTAGCATTGTAGGAACTATGAACGTGTGGCTTTGATTTTGGATTTACTACTGTGTTCCTGGTTAAATTGTCTATTTTTAAGTCTTATCCTGTAATGAGCAGATTCTAATTAATCTACATTACCCTGATTGCATTCCAGCATTCCTCTTCCCTAATCAAAATAATTCGTAATTAACCGCTTTAGGCATGTACCACCATTGTCCCCGTCTCACTGCTGAAGCCTAGCATATCATTTTGGTTTCCCCCTCATTACCAAAGCCCAGCATGATACCAACTTGACTTGGAACATGGCCCATGGTGACATCATGTCCTGTGCATGGTTTGGTGATTCCTATTAATATAGTCTATTGTTTCAAGAAATGCTTCCAGAAATGCCACCTTGTCATGTTATTTGTGGATTCTGAAATGTTGATTCAACTTAGTGATTTTTCTTCATGTTCAAAATGCACTAAAACATGCTTTGAATAATTAATCTAGTCTGGCAGAGGTGTAATAGTGACATAAATCACTTTGAATACTACACAAACATGTTGACAGCTCACGCATGTGTAAGAAAAGCAATTACCTCTAAAAATGTGATATAGTGAGAAGAAATCTGGGAAAATGCCTTGCATCAAAAATCTCATAGCACAGTCTCCAGAAAATATTGCTACTTTAATTCTAGTTTTTAGATAATGTGTAATATTACTAAAGGAGTAGTTCACTCAAATAACAAAATAGTTCACCCACTTTTATGGTGCTCCATTTTTGGAGCTTAACAGCCCATTTTTGTTGTAACAAATGTTTAGCAAAATATCTCCTTTTGTTTTCCACAGAACAAAGAAAGTAATTCTGGAAAAACATGTGAATTCGGCAACTGAAGGTCAAAAGTTTTGTTACTGGAAGTGTTGTTGAACTACAACCCTCAACCTCACAATCAGTGGAGTAAAAATGGAACTTTAGTGCGAAAATGCAACATCTGAATCATGCTCACCATTGTTATGTAAATGCAATTACTTCCTGGTTTCCATGGGACCAGAACCAGAGGCTGCTCACGCAATGCGCTATTGGTAGCACCAGAGGGAAATGTGTTCACACTAAAACTGATGCAAAAATATATGATTGGGATTGCGATTGTCAATAATTCAGCAGATTTGGCTCAATTTCAGGATACCTGAATTTTCGGATGCAGCATGCCGATTTTCCATGTGAACATGTTAATCCCAGGAACCCCCAGTATGAAAAAGCTAAGATTTCTCAGTAAAATTTTAATAATAACTTTAATTAAGTACATTAACTAACATTACTACATTATGCAATGCTTAAAAGTTAATTAATTAGATGTACCCTCTGGAGCATTTACAGGAACCTCCAGTGGTCCACAAACACCTATTAGAAAACTCTGGCTATAAGACATAAAATATTTTGCAAAAATAAAAAAAAGAAATCTGCCAGACCATTATAGAAAATGCAAACCCTCTAACCTGTTCATGTAAAGGAACAGAGAGATGTCTGACCTTTCCTTGGACCTGACTGTGATTATGGAGATGATGCTCTCTATGTCGCTATTACGCAGCTATCTCTGTGCATTAGCCACAAATGGGTTGCTAATTACATTCCATTCCATTACTAGCTTTGCTGGTCCACTGTCTGCTCTGACATACAAAAACAGCACACAAAACTGGTGCATGGTCTCCACTGATGTATTATTTTATGGAGTCCTCTGTTTAGCACTTTCCATGGTGTTGCTTCACCGTAAAAGATGTTCATTGTTGAAGGGTGCTGGAATATTGCGAAGCAGTTCACTTTATGTCTCTGACCTTTCCATGTGCAGTCGTGACACTGGAATTGTTCACTGGCAGAAATCATGAAATGCAATGGATTTTTGGTCTCATTATTATTTTTGGGGGGTCATGGTATCTATCTTTCTTTCTGACTGTCTCTATCCACCTGTCCATCCATCGGTCATACTCCAACGATAATTAAACGCAAGCCAAATCAGATACTGTATATGGTATATACTGTATGTTCGACCCACTGCAATTTACACAAGAGTTTTTCTCTTGTCAAGACGTAATGGATTTCCAAATCTTCACTGAAGAGACTCCATCTATGCTTGACAGTGCTCGAAGTGAGCCGGTATGCCATTTCGGAAATATGCTAAAATGACATCACAGTCCTTTCGCATCTAGCAACAAAATCACTGGCAATGTGAACAGGTTTTTAATAAGGTGCCTGTATGGTGACAGGCTCCCGTAAATGCTGTGGGGGTGACAGAGTGATGGGGGAGTAGTGGTAAGGATTTTGAGGACTGATGCTAGAAATGTCTTTATGATTATAAATTGATCTGATATTTTTGGAAACATTGATGAAGTTATGTTCAATAAGAGTTCTAGTAAAGAACCATCCAGGTATGCATCGATACAGAGCACTACATGACGTGCATCAGTTTCTTGTCTGTTCCAAAACTTAGCAAGCTGCCTGGCTGTCTTCTATGGCAGTGTCCTAACTGAAATGGAGCATTATAAGAGACTGATTTGGAACGCTGTACATCGGTGGCAACTCCACACGTCATTCAAATAGCGTTCCTTATGTGAAGCGCACAGGAGACTTGACTCACAACTGATTTCAATACAGGTGGTGCGAGAGGAACGATGTGATACTCTAATGAGCATAAATATACATAGCACACATACATTTAGCATTAAATAATACTTCTCTGTGTTGAATGGATTATAATATAATGGATTATAAATAATATATATTTATAATCGAAATTCATAACGCTTTGTCTGCTATGTTGGATTTATTTTTCTACCAAGAATATCTTAGGAGGCATCATAATCAAGATACCTTCCTTTTTAACAGCCTTCACCTTAGGAGCGAGCCTTTGGCCCCTTAAAATTCTGCATCTGGAGGCAGCTGATTAGGATTTGGAACAGACCTTTTGAATTATTGTGGTATATTCCCATTATGTTTTAAGCTATAATTTACTTTGCTAATTTTGTTGTGTTGTGCATACCTAGGCGACCATATGTTTGGGTTAGCGGAGTTCATAATGTATTCCTGTTGACTGTATTATGTAATGTACAACTAAATGTACAACTAGTTTCAACCACTGGGGGGCAGTAATTAATATTTCTGTAAACACAGACCGATTTCAAGTAATCACAGTGCGATCAGTCTTCCTTGTACTAAATACTTGATATATACTAATAATAAATAAAACAAATTAGCTCATGTGCATTTTTCAATTAAAGTGTCACTCCAGTTGTTGTACTTTTTACATAATTTGAAATGAAAAAAAAAATTAAATAATGCAAGAAAACTTTTTTTACTAAACCACTAGTCAAGTCATTTTTATTTTATAGTGCTTTTCACAACACACATCGTTTCAAAGCAGCTTTAAATGTTTGGACCATACTCTATATCTTATCTTTCTTTCCCAGGACAGGCTGGTTTGGTCCAGTGTGTTTGGCCTGTAGTCAGGCGTATTGGTGCCTGGGAGTGTATGGATGAGACAGATATCACCAAGCTGTTGTTTTCAAGGACAATGCAGCCCATTGATGTCTATGCTCTACTAAGTCCCAGAAGTCTGCCTGTCATTCAGCCATCCACATGAGCTTAGCACTTCCACAAACACAGCCCAGCCTAACTTTTTCAAAATTCAGACTACAAGACCGATGTCGAGTTGATCATCGGAGCCAGGAGAGCACGACCTACTCTCTCTCAAGGTGAAATTTTAACTGGATAAAAAATGTTCTAGGACTGATATGGTTAGAGAAGAAACTGCATGTGGACACAAGATTCTCTCCCTTCCCTTTCTCTCTTTTACCCTTTAAACCCTCCTTTCCATTTGTCCTGGTCTGGTTGTCATGCAGAATGCTTTGACATTTTAAAGGGATATCTGATCAAATGGGAAATGTGCCATCTTTGATTTAGCTTGTCACATAAAACAATTGCTTTCAACTTGAGCTGGCTGTTAATCATCAAGTTCTTACATTCTCTTCCTTTTTTGGTTTCTTATTTTCAAATGTGTCTTCTTAAAGTGTGTGCTATCTACACTAGCATGACTGAGCAGAATTCAAAGGCCCTTTAAGGCAAGTCCCATGATGGACCAGGCTGGTTTAATGCTGGTTTGGTGCTAGTCTAGCAGACCAGCATACACCAGAAAAACCTAGCTGGTGAAGTCAGATGACCAGCATGGTCTTTCTGATGTAGCTTGCTGAGATAGTTTAAAAGACTGGTGAAGACACCATCACACTAGTATCCTATGCTGGAGGACCAGCACACAAAACACAAAAAAGCAGAAATGCTGGTCTTTTCAGCAGGGTCATTACAGTACAGCCAGCCAAAGCAGCTCAGCGTTACAGGAATATTCCGTTTTCCGTTCAAGTTAAACTCAATCAACAGCATTTGTGGCATAATGCTGAATACCACAAAAATGTGTTTGACTTGTACCTCTTTATTTAAAAAAAAAAAGCAAAAAGGAGGATACAGTGGGGCACTTACGTTGCAGCATTCTTCTAAGGCCAGAGGCAGCTGTCTTCTAAGGCCACATCCACACTAATACGTTTTTGGTTGAAAACGCAGTATTATCACAAATAGAGACTTTCGAAAATGCTCTCAATCGCTACTTTGAAAAACAATGACATATGCAACAAAGAACTGAGTTTTTAAACAAAAACTAATTAAAGTGGCCATAGCCTAAGGAAGCATCCTAAACTAAAACCTTAAAAGTGACTGATTCTAAACTTTGTGCATCATGCAAATAGCGCTCATCATAGGAAGCACAAGTGACTTGACTCAACAACTGATTCCAACGAGTTCATCGTTAGCATAACGCTAAGCTAATGACATGACATTCTAATAAGCATAAAAATACATCACTCTCAACTATTGTATAAAATAGTTCATTTTTAATTAGTGAACTATTTTTATTGAGAATTTTTGGTGTTTGGCTTTCTCTTTCACTTGTCCACCATCTTAAATAATTTGTATCCTTCTGCATGAAATAAATGACATGAGATTACACAGAAGGTGGTTGGCTTGCGGAACACAGCAAACATTAGCTAACTATCTTTTGGAACCTGTTTCAAACATAAACATCAAACAGCCTGTTTACCAATCACACTAATTACATAGTAAAATCTTTTGGAACAGACTTTGCATCGGTAGTGCCAACTGTTCTACTCTATATAGACAACACATTAGGTTTTGCAACAGAGCATACGATACATAAAAAGAGGCTATAAACCCAGATCTTCTTGGTAGAGCTTTCATTGTTATATATTTGGCAGGTCCCATTGGCTTTAGATGCATGGTGGATGTGTTTTTTCAGATAAAGGTGGTAAATTCTGGTGGAGCTCTGCAAGGACTCTGTAAAGCATTGGCGGGTCAGCAGAGGCCTCTCCACACACCCAAAACTTCCTTTCAATCTGACACCTACCTTTGCAACACGGGTGCCGCTCCGAAGACGTTTCGAAACACAAGACTAATTCTGAGACATTTAACTCAAGAGGAAAACAAAACAAAGCTATAAAATACATCACACAAGGAGTTTTTCCATCACAGATGTTTTTAAAGCTTGTTTTTTAACCTTTTCTTTTTACACTTCTAATATTTTTAGAAAATGATGGGTACATTTGTGCTGATTTGCATAATCGGTGATAAAACAATGCATGACATGCATGCAAATAAATAACTCTATCAGTGGGCACAATTCATTCTTGGTGAATTCCCCCGAAACCATTTGCAGTCACGGTATTACTCTTCCCTTTTTGGAGGGCACATACTCCCTTTTTATATTCCAAATGTCCAAAGCTCACAGTTATGATGAATGCTTTTTAAAGAGTGCCATTGCAGGTCATAACTCTCCACCAGAGTCACGGTAGTTTAGGATATGCTGCACAATTTCATAAACACCATTTGTTAAACCGAAGGCCCTCACTCTCTCTCTCTTTCACCCTCTCTCACTCTCTTTCTCACCAAGAATAGATTTTTAGTGGGTGTATAAGGCCAGGTGAGGTTGTGTTGAGAGATTCTGTATAGAACATTTTCATTCCTTTACGTGCTTTACGTTTTAAGGCCTTAAAGTATGAACAAATTAAACAATGATAGCCATGTTGAAAAGACCAGCATTGCTCATCACCAGCACATGTTGTTTTGGATGCTGGTCACTAGCATTAAATGCAGGTGTTGGTCAACCAGCTTCACCTGAAAGACCATGCTTGTTAACCAGCATTTTTTGTCTACCAGTCAAACCAGCACCAATACAGCACTAACCAGCATAAACCAGTCTGGACCAACATGGTACTTCATGGATACGAGTATTGAAGTGCACGCGAGTAGACGCCTGAGCCCCGAAAGTGCCATAGAAGCATCACAAAATGATGTGGTAGCTTCAACAACTTGCGTTTTTAATTTGATTTTTAATTTGCATCACATTTGTTTTATGTGACTCGGTTAGTTTAAGGTTTAGGGTAGGGAGGTAAGTTTTGTTTGTTCAAAACTCGCTTAAGCATTAACCTTAAAAACCTCACCTTTTTGGGAGAACATTTTCTCACTTTTAGCGCAACACAGTGGACATTTACCCTCGGAACTGCTATGATACGTGTAATGAACCACGCAATATAATTTTGCAAAAATGTCGCAACAGTCACTGATGGCAAATGTCAAAGATGCCAAAAGCCATTCGTTTTTGTATGTCACATGAGCCTGTGTTACTTCAAATGATATCTGAGAGCCACAGAAAAAAGATTTGGTCAAATAGATTTGGAACAATAAGAGGGTGAGTAAATGATGATAGAGCTTTCATTTTTGTGTGAACAATGCCTTTAAGAACCAAACATCCAAAACTTTATTAATCAGCTATGCTTATGATTTTAGCAGTGGAAGCTTTTACCATAAAAATGACATTTTTGAAAGAGATGTTAAATGGTGAACTGTGATCATTAGCTTACACTTTTCAAATCTATATTACCAGTGTGCTGCAGGAGCAGCACTCTCGTATTGTGCTGTCAAGTTATTGATTCAGACAGATGACATTCAGTCATTAGAAAGGCTACACTCATCAGCAATAATGTAATCATTACCGTCATCATAAACTACTGACCTCCTCTGTCCTCCTCTTCTTCGACATCCTTCAACCTCCTTCTTCTCATCCTTACCATCAGCATGGTAACTTTATTGCATCTAATATTGCCCAAGTAAAAAAAAAGCTGTAATGCTCCCTCCCTGAAGTACAAATATTATAGCGTTGCCTGAAAAAGAATATTTATAATAAAGAAAAAGTTATCTCTCTCTCTCTCTCTCTCTCTCTCTCTCTCTCTCTATATATATATATATATATATAACTACTGATCTTGTTTGATGTTGTTCAAATGGCACCATTCAAATCAGTTTGACATTTCATTTCTTTGATTCATTACAGACAGTCCTCTCGGCTCGCTGTTAAACTGTTACTTTCCTACTACAGCCTGGCTGATATTAATCCAGTGTCATGGTAGGAGTACCGGGTTAATCTCAGCTGGGTTAGTCTAGCCCAGGGAACAATTATTATACAGTATGTAAAATAAGTGAGTCATTATCCCAGTGCACTTCAGTGAAGATGTGTGCTGACATGAAAACTTTAGATGACTTTTTAGCATCACAATTTAAGACTTTACGAATTTCTGAACAATTTATGAATACTCTTTTATAAAAAACAATACAATAAATCCAGACACAATGAACTCCGGATCTCTCTTAAGAGTGAAAGGGATCTGAATAAAATATCAAACTAATGAGTATGATTTGCACCCTAAATGTTCTCATTACTGTGCAACATTACATAAAGGAATCTCGGCGAGCAAAAAATAGGTTGTTGACGTCAGCTGTTAGATAACCTTGACCTGCCAAGCTTTGGCGGTTGGGTTTCAAAAGCTATCCGGTATCCCTGTGAGAAAACTCAATTTCTTGCTGGCACAGGGCAGAGGTCTTTTGGCCAATAGGCTGCCCGCCCTTGACCATGGTCCAAAATGGCTGTCACGGCCCAGCATGAAACTGTGGCAACATTTCTGTTCTTAGCTAATCCTATAGCAATCCTGAAAAGGTAAGAGCTGTTCCCTTTACATGTGTGTGGCCACATACATTACTTTATCTACTGTTATCTCTTTAAAAAGATCAGTTATGACCCCACAGACTAGTGTGAATGTTTATTATGCAGTCTGGTGCTCTTGTGATGAAGTAGACCATTTGTAATTGTGTATGTATTTGTGATACAGAATGTACATGTTAACGGCGGTGGTAGTTTGGTTCATACTGACAGTAACACAAGGTTATGCTATCACACTCTTTAATGGGGTGTCAGTTTCAGCCTCATTACCATAGAAATGGATTCAGTCCCTTTGTCAACATTACAGACACCTTGAAAAAGAGTGAATTCACTCATTAATATAAATTCTCATGTTGAGTTTTGCTTCTGTATTGAGGTATGAACATCTATTCGCTTCAGAAATTATGTGTTCACTTCATGTTGGAATTATTGTAATAATTATTGTTATTGTAGTGAGTAATTATGTAAAAACCATTCTCATATTTGCAGAACTTATATTTACAAATTAAACTCTATAAAATTCTATAAAATCTTTGACTTGACTATTGTGACATCAAGTAAAAAGAACCAATATGGCAGTGGCCTCAACAGTTAAAGGTAGTTTACACATATTTCTGTTTGTTAAGCTATTTTACTACAGCCGGTGTAACCTGGATGACTTTCTTTATTCTTAAACATTTTGCTATACAGCATCTGGTACCGGAAGTAAAAATCCCATTAATTTATCCCATAGACTAATTGATTTTCAACAATGACTTAAAAACCTTTAAATACAGACCTACCGTGAGCTATGTATATACTTCCGTTGAATACATCCGTCCATGTTATTTCAACTGCATTGTTTAAAAATTGTGTTTGATAGTGGAATTCCTGGTAACAATCTACATTTTACATTTACATTTATGCATTTGGCAGACGCTTTTATCCAAAGCGACTTACAGAGCCCTTATTGCAGGGACAATCCCCCGGAGCAACCTGGAGTTAAGTGCCTTGCTCAAGGACACAATGGTGGTGGCAGTGGGGATCGGACTGACAACCTTCTGCTTAACAGTTTAGTGCTTTAGCCCACTACACCACCACCACTCCTACTACATTGCCCATGGTACAGCAGAGAAAGATCCACAGATCAGAGAACCGTAGCAAACGGAACCCGCAAAAACTTGCCTCTGAGCGACCTCGTGCTGTTAATGACGTAATCAAATTGTGTCTCTTCACCCTTAAACTACTTGTATATTTGTACATATCGTAATATTTTACAATAAACATTAAATATATTGTTTCTGTACTTATAATCAACATCCTAAAATCAATAGTTTTATATATTCCAATTGTTTTATATTCAATGACATCATTTGCAATGCTTTATGGGATTGTAGTTTGTGCCCTCATGAAAAAGGGTAAGTACACAGCCTTGTACCTTTGTCTTTTTGTCCAATTTTCTAATTATTTTTTGCCTCAAAACAAATTTTTGATGTTTTGATTCTCCAAGGAGGAGGTTGGTTTGGTTCATGGCTTACAACTCATTTATGAAGTATTTTATAAAAAGTCTATATAAGAAATGGATGGGGAAAATACTTCCGGAACCCAGACGGCTGAAAAAGTGGGTGGGCACTGTTGTGCTCTATAGCACATACTGTAGAGGTGAATTAATGTGATGATTAAATATTTTGCTGTCTTTAACATCAAAGCTGTGCATGGATCTGTTCTGATGTCACAGTGTTGCTATAGAAATTAGTAAGGATGTGAACAATTCTGAGTAGAATCTTATAGTTACAGTTAATCCCACATTAGGCTGCATCTACACTAATCCATTTAAAGTTTGAAGTTTGAAACCTCTGTTTTCCAAAGTATGTGGTTCTGGAGAGCATTTTCAAAAGTCTCAATTTTCAGTGGAGGAAAGCACAGTTCTGGTGTGGATGAGAGGCGTAAACATAAAGAAATCAATGCATTTTTTTACGAAAAACAGATTAATCTGGACATGGCTCTAGCCCTTGCTGGTAAATACCATTACACTATTATGCTGGCATAAACTATGTTTTTCCATTGACACCTTTCAAAAGTAGTTGTGTAATACATAAAAGTCAATAGACGAAATACTTAACTAAAGACTTACACTAAGGTATTCTGGGCTCTCTATCAGCACCTGTGGGTTAAAACATAACATTGCAAGAATCACCAAGAGTCACTGACAGTAAGAATAAAGTCTTATAATATGTATATGCGAAAAATATGTCGACAGAGCAAATAAGTAGCACAACATATGCCATATTAGACGGATCTTCTTTTCTTTGTTTAGGAGCATGAGGTAAACATACAAGGACGAATGACAGAAGCCTGAAATTTCCCGGCAGTTACTGTAGGCTTCAACATAGAGAAAAAAAAAAGAAGAAAAAAAAATAGTAAGGCAAGAAGGCGGTCTTGAACACTGATTTTCTTTTTACTTTTTTTTAAAGTTTTAGCTCAGTAATGGTAGGTTGTTCATTTCTAACAGCAAAATTCCACAATAAATCATCCACAGGGGACCTAAATCACTGAAACAACAGTGTGAAGAGGTAGGTGTGGCAGGGCGGAGGGCGGGGCCGGGTCGTGATCATACACACCCGGTCCCGTATTAGGCTAATCAAGCCTCTGAGGTTTAAATGTCGACTGCAGAGTATCATGCGGGAGAGAGAGATCATTAGTGGACATGTCCGTCATGTGTGTGTTTATGTTGTCTTTTAAGATTCTCATTAAAATGTTATTTATATTGAAAAGCCGGTTCTCGCCTCCTCCTTTCCATTGATCCCTTTACAGTAGGATAGATATAAGTGAAGGGTTTGGGACTGTGAACATTCTCATGGTGCACACAGGCAATCAGCGTTGTAAGGACATTTTCTTTTTCTTTTTTGCTTATAAAATGCTTTTAAGCACTAGGAGCCCATGAAGCAAAAATTGCATTATCCAGGTCTCATATTTCTGGGACTGCCGGGCCACATGAGCAACTGCCATTTAGATTAATGAGAATAAGGGATAGCTTTCTCCAGGTCTATTAGAACCCCATTATTCCAAGCAACTTGTGTAGTTTCCATGGGTTACCTATAACTCTCTGTCTGTAGGTGTGGGATATATATGTGTTGGGGGCAGGGGTTGTATTGGGATTTTTGTAATCTAATGGAAAGCCCACGTCTTTCTTGTTTGGAAAAAGGCAGCTTGGAAATTCTTTTAAACATCTTATTTTCTTTTATACAGAAGAAAGAATGTAAAAAAAAAAAACAGACTTTTCATTTCTATTTCTCCTTAAACAAGAAAGGTCGCCTTGGTCAACCAGCCAAGTTTTGCAGGTGAAGTTGACCAAAATGTCCCTGGGTGTGAAATTTGCTCGTTAGTAAAGATCATTTCATTTTCATTTAATATTTTCTACAATTAAGTGAACATTTGTCACTTTGAACTGGCAGAAAATACCTGATGAAGCCACATGGCATCATGTTGGTACAATTGGCCCAGTCCAAACTCATGACTCACCCATTTAGAACACAGATGAATGGCTTCAGCTTGTCTAGATATCTAACCTGCAGAAATTCTGGGGACAGAGCCCATCTGTGCTGTGTCTGTGTGTGTATGTGAGCTTGTATCAGTATATGTGCAAATTTGTCACTGCATGTGACTTAGCAATTAAATTTTTTTTTATTAATTGATAGAATATGTGCTGACAAGGTGCATAAATGGCATAATTTGCAGATGCATGTATGACACTGTAACTTTGTGCATTTATGCATGTATTCCTCAGTTGTAAGTCACTTTGGATAAAAGCATCTGCTAAATGAATAAATGTAAATATATCAGTGCCTTGGGGAATTCTACAGTGTGTGTGTGTGTGTGTGTGTGTGTGTGTGTTTGTCATGTTAGCAGGTGTTTGTATTTTTTTCTTTCCGTGTGGAACACACATTAAGTCCATGCAGCTCGGAGCCAGAAACCTGCAGCCTGAGAACCTGCCCATGTGTTATGTGGTCATCTGCAGACCCGAAAGAAAGAAGGAGTGAGAGAGTGAAAGAAAGAGAGAGTGCTGTGTTCTGCTGTAAGGCTTTAAGGTCAGGCACACATCACAGCAATACTGTTTCTTACACCACCTATAGCAGAGAAAAGAGAACATATTGCATCCTTTCCTGGTGAGACTGTCAAACAGGTGAGAAAGGTATGTGTGTGTGTGTGTGTGTGTGTGTGTGTGTGTGTGAGGTAGACATCTAAAACGAAGGTGCACATGTCTATTTGCGTGGGCAGACAAGTGGGCGCCCTGAACTCCACCAGCCATCACATTTACAATCACCCCGGGTTGCTCCGAGGGTGCCATGCAAGCCAGCGGGATTCACTGAGGGAGCCAGAACCACTATTGCACGCTGCTTAGGGTAAATGAGTTAGGAAACTGTAGGCAAGCCCAATGATTGTACATTTTGCCACATCTAGCATTACATTTTTTTTATGCATTTTTTTTCTTCACACCACCCTTTGTGGTCATTCACACGAACATGTTTTTTTTTTCACTGCACATATTTTTTATAAATTTTTGTCATAATTTTCATTTGCATGCTAGCGGCACGTTAGGAACTGGTGGCTCGTTTTTGTCGGTAATTTGATTCCGAGAGCTGGTTTGTGAACAGACTGAATATACTAATAAACTTTGCTGAATGACTAAATGAGAGGAGGCGTGTCATTCGTTCAGTTTGGCATGTGAGTCAATTGTGTTAAACAGGGGTGAAATGCACTTAAGACAAGTTTATACTGTTGGTATACTCCAAACATACAGTAATCCCCAATTCATGAATGTGTAGAAATGACTGAAGACATATAGTAAAAATGGCATGAATTACGGATGGAGATGTTGTGCTTTGACGCACAGTGTAAGATATTTTTCTTTGTCTTAGTAATATTAAGCCCAGCATTTGACAAAATATAAGGAAAACAAGACCTGCCATTTGTGGTGAAAACGGTTAAAGTGTCTTCATACATTTGTACATATGCAAATAGCATTAGAGAGCGGGCTGTGAGGAGCACATTATTGGTTGGACCCACTGAACTAGTCAGTCATTTCGTTCATGTTGTGAACAAACTGAATGTACTGGTAAACATGTTCACGACCAACGTGAATGAATCAGTCATCAATAACGATGATCTGACCAGGAGGAGGAGCTGCAGGTCATTTGTTCATATCGTCAATCTCGTTCAACAAGAAAAGGGGCTGAATGAATTATGACCACACATTACAATGACATGTGTTATTGAAACAAATTTTTAGGCTAGTATTGTTTTTTGTATAGCTTGAAAAAAAATTATAGATATGCTTTGTTGTCATTTGTGGAGAAAGTTTATGATGCTTTAAAACTTTAGTGCTGAAATCGTTTAGTAGAATTTTAATAAAGGACCATTAGACTTGTTGACTGCTTTCCGTCCAAAGCAATTTCTTAAAATACATTTGCCGGCATTTACAGGCACAAAGGCATTGTTTGTATTGTTGGACTGGGGGGTCAGGTGGGGGGTGTTGAGTGGGCTGGCCAATGGGGTGGCTAGGTTTCGATCTCTTAACCACTGACCACTCCCTAGCTCTGCCCCTGCTTAACAGTCCATGCTACTTATTCTCTTGATCAATCACAGCGGATTGGAGTGTCGTGATGGAGGAAACTCATGGCGGACAAGATTATATGCAGATACAATATTGATTTCATTTATTGTTTTCTCTGATTGTCAACAAAACAGCTCTTTCTTTTCTTGTGTATACAGTATAACTTTTTTATATGATGTTTATAACTGGTTTAAAGAATTATGTTTTATTCAGTTTCCCAGAGATGGAATCACTCATATTTTTTTCTTGGGGTAATCTTGCATTCATAAAAGTAAGTAACTTAAAACTGAACCTTTGCTATCGTTTTGTCATAGAGAATTTGAGTTTTATTTTGAGTCTCTACAACATTGAGACATGAGAAAGTACATTACTATACATAACTGTAGCTTGCGAGATTTGTAATATTTGTTTTAAAAGCAACATTCGGTCTACCTGAGATATATATATATATATATATATTTGAAGAAATCTGCCTTTGAATATAAATATAATGATTTGCTTACATCACTCCAAGAGACTCGAAGGAGGACAGCAAGGGCGTAGGGTGCCATTTGGGACAGGGCCGTAATATAATTTTGCAAAAATGTAGCCATTGTCATGTAATTTCTATGAGATCTGGCTGTTACTGGCATCATCTGCCTCTCCCTCTCTTCGCTCTCCCAAATGTGCTGCGTCATTCTCTGCCAAAACATCCAACGCCAGAGGCTCACATTACAATTAAAAGTTGATGACTGTTAGATTAGTCCATGAGCCTGGCTCTAAGAGCTCCTACAAGCCCTGTAATCTAATTTAATGTTCCTCTGATTCCGCATGTAATGCTGGATGTAGCATCTAACTCCCTTCCCTTGGCGGAGGGATTGGCAACTTGCCCCATCTCAACCAGCGTTCTGATTTCAGCCCCGGCATGCAATGGTCATTGCATTTGCGGTCCCTCTCATTACATGGTTAAAACTCTTGCCGGCTCAGTGCAAGTGATCAGTCATTTCTAGGCCAGTGCATACAGTAAATCAATAGGTATCAGCTCTTGGGCTGCGCAGAGCTTTGCTATATGAAGTTACAGGGTTTGACTTCCCCTAGTAACATACACACGTATTTGGAAAAACAAGCTTCATTATCACTGATGCATGTTGTTACTGTTCTAATTTAAAAGGAAACATGAAATATGTAATAGCTTTTTTTTTCATGTGATGAATTCATTAATGTATTTCTTATTTGTTCACTCATTATGGTGAATCAAATTACCCTCTGACTGCTATGACGTGGAATTACAGCACAGTTTTTTTTTATAGCCTTCAAATAATTGACATTTCAATGCATTTAATTTCGATTTACAATTAAGTTTCAGTTGAGAAATTTAATTTAGCTGATTCCAGCTGCATTGGGGTGTTAATTAAGGATATTTGATTAGATTAAGCATTTCCACCAATACATGATAAAATGTGTCAGAGCTTCGTGCTAGACCTCTGCAGGAAGTGAAAGAAAGCTGACGCTGGTGTGATGGTGATCTGATTCAGGATCAGGCTTGGCAGTGCAAACACTACATTGCAGTTTTCAATATATGTGACTTTTGACTCAGCACAGTACCTCCTGCATATTAATGCTGAATCTCAGGACAACCGGTTTCCATGTGCCACAGAAGTCATCCCACTTAATCATCAAAATAAAAGCATTAAATAAACAGTTGGTCAATGTGCTAAACCTAACCCTAACTCACAGTAAAGTGAGTTCTTCTGTTCTCTAGAATGCCTGGTCTACAAATGAAACTATTGTGTCATAATAAGTGACACTTATTACATTGTATATATCTTTTTTTTAAACATTTTAATCAGAGTGCATATGCAATAGTGTAACTATATTGTACATGCATATCACATACAGTATATTTGTGTTTATGAGCTAGCTCAATAGGCTTTGTGTGTGTGTGTGTGTGTGTGTGTGTGTGTGTGTGTGTGTGTGTGTGTGTGTGTGTGTGTGTGTGTGTGTGTGTGTGTGAGAGCGTGTATTTATCACTTTGTGGGTACCAAATGTCCCCATAAGGATAGTAAAACCCGAAATTTTTGACCTTGTGGGGACATTTTGTCGGTCCCCATGAGGAAAACAGCTTATAAATCATACTAAATTATGTTTTTGAAAATGTAAAAATGCAGAAAGTTTTCTGTGAGGGTTAGGTTTAGGGGTAGGGTTAGGTTTAGGGGATAGAATATAAAGTTTGTACAGTATAAAAACCATTATGTCTATGGAAAGTCCCCATAAAACATGGAAACACAACGTGTGTGTGTGTGTGTGTGTGTGTGTGTGTGTGTGTGTGTGTGTGTGTGTGTGTGTGTGTGTGTGTGTGTGTGTGTGTGTGTGTGTGTGTGTGTGTGTGTGTGTGTGTGTGTGTGGCAGAAAAATGTGCCCCATGTCAGGCTTATTAACACAGTTGGCCAACTCTGTGCAGGACAACTGACTTTCCACTCCACTGAGCTGGCTTTAGCCAGAGAGATACAAAGAGACAGAAAGAGAGAGAGAGAGAGGGAAAGTGGTCAGGAATAAGGAGGAAAAGGGGAAACGGAGGAGGATTATGGAGAGATTTGAAGGGAAGGGTTATTTGGGAATGACTCTGGGGTGATATTTACACTTTCTATCTCTGCCATCGAAACATGCCTCTTAGTAGAGAAAAATTCTGCAAAAGTGTGTGTGTTGGACAGTGGGTCATGTTTTGGCTGCATTGTGTAGACCAGCAAATGGTCCCTGAAAAGAAAACGGCTTAGTATACTAAATGAAATAAACTAAACTAAATAACGTCTATCTAAATAAACTAAACTAAATGCAAAATGTGTATGTGAGGGTTAGGTTTAGGAGTAGGCATTGAGGATAGAAAATATACTGCAGTATAAAATGGAAAATCAAAGTCAATGGAAAGTCCCCGCCATGACAGAAAACAAAAGTGTGTGTGTGTGTGTGTATGGGTTTGGGTGGATTACAATAATTTTTTTAGGTTACAAATGGGTAATTACAAGGGTATTATGCTATAAATGTGGTTTATGAGGACATTTCTAGTGTCCCCATAATTCAAATCGCTTAAAAAACATACTTAATGTTTTTTATGTTAAAATGAGGTTTAGGAATAGGGTTAGGGGATAGAATCAATAGTTCGTACAGTATAAAAATCATTATGTCTATCTAGAGTCCTCATAAGGATAGCCGCACAAATGTGTGTGTGTGTGTTTGTGTGTGTGTGTGTGTGTGGCTGATGCTGTAGGGATACTCAGGAGATTTCTCTCACATAACTATGATTAGTCCGTGAGCTTTACTGCCGTGCCCTCTCGCCACCTGCTGACCTGCTACCTCTAAATCTCTTACTGAGCCAGACAGTCCCATTATTTCACTTCAGTCTGAGCTTTTTTAAGGGGGGGGTCAAAATGGCTGCTGGCAAATGGAGATTGCATGCCAGTTCCCTGATTTACAGGATCAATCAACGGTGGAGACTGCAGTCACACAAAAACCCCACATCCAGTAGAGTTGTACTACGCCAATACAGTAATGCATTAATGCATGCATCCCAATGATGCAATAAATGCTGTGGGAAAAATGCTTGCATAATTTTTCATCTTGGTTTACCAAGCTACTGAAAGATAACTGCAAGAATTGCAATGTTTACAGGAGAAGGAGCTTGTACATTGATTAAGGTGCTCATACATTTTGGTTAAGGGTTTTCTTAAGCACTAACCTCTAAGAATTACAAATTGAAAAAACTTTGTTTTGCTGATCATTTCAACCTTAGGTGTGCTGCCTTTTGTTTTTATAAACATTAAAAAAAAAACATTTAAGAAATTTAGGATTAAAGTCTTAGCGGTAGCCTAAGATTTGATATTCAAGCCTTTGATTTGGATAAAATATTCAGCATTCAACATTTACCAGCAATGGCACCATTGTGATATATGCATATTGAATTGCATTTGGTCTTCTTTCTTACATCTATTTGCATCCTGAGTTGTAATTGTTCTTAACTTCCTTGCATATATTTAACCATTTAAAGCTAAAGCAGCTGCCTTTACACTGCAAAGTGACTATGTGTTGATTCTTGTGTGCAGCTGACTGTAACAGACGCATATTAAGGGTCATAACTATAGCAAAGCAGGTCTGATGAAGCATTTTATTTACCCATAGCAAAGAGCCTAAAACTAAGCTTATCTAAAACTTTACACACCATTCTTTAACAGTAAATGCAATTCTAGTTATCTTTAAAAAAATAAAATAAAACCCCAAAACAACCTAAAGCTTGGATCAATTTTTCTTAGACACGCTCCGCTATTCTCCGAAACAGAAAGGACAGAAATAGCGAGAAAAGTTGTGTGTAAACCTGAAGCAAGGGACCACTCTCTCTTCTCAAGGGTGAAATCCCTTTCAACACAGCTCATTGGATTTAACTCATTTTCTTTATCGATGGAGCAAGTGGACTGGGGCAGGACCAACATGGGTTGCTTTACCCAGCAGCTGGTTAATGAAACAGGTCGCACGCCACCTTTTTATAGCACATCCTCTCTAATCAACCGCTGCAGCCCTGCTCTCCTGAAGTCCCTTGGGACTGCACTGTCAATCTCTCTTGTCTTGAACGGGCTAAGTGCTTTGAGGAGCGGAAGTCCACACCGAGTAGGATGGATAAAATGCTCATTATGAATGCAAAGGATATTAATGAACCACATTAGGTCTTCTGTGAGATGCAATATTACAGTTTAAAGGGCTATATTTATGTAATTAATATCACTGGGATTATGCAGTGTGTACATTCTCTAGTTTTAGTTGTTTTGGATAATAATAATAATAATAATAATAATACATATCTCTTGTAAGACTAAATGGAAGGGAAATTATGTCATAAAAGTTACAAAACCTATAGAAAAATGCAAATATTTGTTACCAGATGGAAAATAACAGGCATCGCGCGCATACTGCAGCAGATTCTGAAATGCGCAAAGACGCACGAACTCTAAGACGCGTTTACGATAACCTCAGTAAACACTAACGGGAATCTTTAGTCCTGAACAAATAATTAGACCAAGAAATAGAGGGTTTTCCGATGTATTACACCACTATCCTATACTTACGGTAACCGGATCCTACCAAGATGAGAAATTCCTAGATAGACTAATATATTCCAAAAGAAAATACTAAAGCAACACTTGGTTCATTTCCCAAAAGCGCAAATAACAAATAAAGAAGAGCGCATGACACACAGACTAAAATAAATGTGGTGTATAAGCAACTGGAATATAATGTTCCGGGTGTACAGAAAATATATTCATATACGAGTTTAAATAAACCCAATCTAAGCCTCAGTGCCGATGTGTGTGCCACTATTATGTTTAGAGAAACGGGACAATCCCAAACTTACCTCCCAACGCTTGCTTCATTACAAAATTCATGATGATGGCTTTTTATTCCTGCCTTCTTCAACCAAATATTACATTCAGGTTAAGCTTTTCAAGTAGTCCTTTCACCAGATCTAAAATGTGAAACAGACACTTACATAAATGCAAAATAATACAACTTTGTAGCCTTGTTGAAGAAAAACTTCACATCTACAATGACGGAATGGAATAAACATAATATTATGCGGTAGATGTGCACTGCAAATATCGACCAGTTCACACAAGATGCAACATATGAAGGAGAGTAAAGGTCAATCAATATACGTAACATGCAGTTCGAACAAAGTGTGGAGAAAATATAGTACTCTATGCTATCATAGTGGTTTACCAGAGCCTACACAGCCTAACCCCTCTACCAGCACAATAACGTTTATTCGGATAAATAATGCAGACTCATTTGAGTGAAGTAAATCTACGGGCAGCATTTTTTGTTCTCAAATATCTTTCAGTAACATCTGAGGGCAAGACGTACCTAACGTGTTTTATGTTTATTAATGTTGGTGTCTATGAATGTAAATAGTATTTATGCTTACATTTAAAAGGATATTACGAGACAACACTTTATTTGAAATCTCTTAATCTGTGTGTAAACTTTCCCTCATCCATCCGAATCAAACCAATAGGTCCGCGAGATCCTCGCGTGTGCATTTATACTCCAAATACAACCGATACGTTTGCTGGTGAATGAATTCACCTCAGCGTTTAAAGTCCAGATTATTCGTGTGTTACACATCTAAAGTGGCCTCTGCTTATAGATATGTTCAGATAACCTCTCTTAGTATTGACTCGAAAACAAAATTACTTCCTCGTTCACTGAGAGGCTCATTTCAGCACCATTGCTGGCGGACAGCTCGCGCTCCATCCCAACATAAAGCAAACCCCCAAACGTTCGCTTTACTCACATATAAATGTCATAATTACCTGTAGGGCGATTTCAAATGTCTCTAGAAGCTGATTAACTCCCCAGAATTGAAAGTTAAGCGACAATGGCACGGCGAGGCTTTAACTGCTCGTTCCTAACATCTCCGGTTTCTAGGCAAAAGAAGGACGTCCTTGTTGCTCTGGCAGTGGCAGAAAGGCAGTGTGAGTGTTGTCTGTGAGGGGAACTGCAGCTGCTCTCACTGAATCACATGGAGAGATCCCATCCGAAACGTCCCACGTTCGTAGCGATCAATTATTTACGCTGCCGCGCGACCCTTTTCCCCACTACACGGTCGCTTCTGCATGAGCGAGGTTGCTTTAGGTTGCTTTGGCGACCAATACGTTGTCCAGCTATATGCTTTTACAATCCCATCACTATCCCAATTGGGATGAGTTTATTTTTAGCGTCTTGCCTTGGGGTGCACAGGCAAAAGTCTTGCTGCATACAAATGGGACATGAATGGAAGGTTATGTATAGACTACAGTGTAATGCATTCAGCGTCAGTCTGATTGAACGATTAAACCCCGGGCTGCTCGCCTTCACCTCGATTCGTCCTTGGGGTTTTTTAAAGAGGCATGAGGCTGTTTGTTGCCACTATGCACGCCTTTTCACGACTAAGCACGATTTCAGGAATATGTTTACCCCGTGAGCCTGGTAATGGCGGTGAAGTGGTACTGGGCTTCGGCATTCAATTAGCATGCTAAGCCACGTACAGTCGAGTGCGCTGAAAATATGTTTAGTTCTTTAGAGAAACCTCCTTAAAACACAAAACAAAAGTTGTCGAACCTGCGTGTGTGTGATAGTCAAGCACTCATTGCAGTATTTTGGAGTCTAATTGAAAGGGAGAAATGTGGGACATTTCTTGCCCGTTCGCAAGTAGCCTATATGGTTTTGCGAGAAGGGGACACTTTAGAGCACAACAGTAAAAATCCCATTAATTTTTTTCAATAAGTCAATTGATTATTAATGATAACTTATAAACCTTTAAATACAACCCTGAGCTCTGAAGTAGTTAATCAATGGTATATGCTTCTGTTGAAGCCATCATCAACTTATAATTAGATTCCTCCGTAGGAGGGAATCTATTGTAATTGATGGTTTTATTATTATTATTATTATTATTATTATTATTATTATTATTATTAGATTCCTCCGTAGGAGGGAATCTATTGTAATTGATGGTTTTATTATTATTATTATTATTATTATTATTATTATTATTATTATTATTCTTCTTCTCCTTGAGCCCCAATAGCTCAAAAAGTCACTGGTCAAAAATTTTCTAAATTGGCACATTGATACTCCATGCCAACGGGTACCCCCAAACCAAGAATGGCCCACATTCGCCCATAGGTGGCGCTACAGGCCACGCCCAAAAAACAAAATTCAAAGTGATACAATTTCCACGCCATTTGTCCAAATCTTCTGAAATTTGGTGTACATGCCTCATTCCTCATGGGGAACAAAAAAGCCTCAAGAACCCATAACTTCCGCCATGATGGATTTTCCCGTGACGTTGAAAATTTGCGAAAACCTACAAAACTCTTCTTCTCCTGAACCGTAGCTCCAATTGACTTGAAATTTGGTACACATGTGTAGAATGGACATCCTTGAAAACGTTACTTAGGAAAAATGAATACGATACAAAATGGCTGAAAGGGGCGTGTTTATGTAAATGTCCAAATTTTAACAATATATACATGTCAATAAATCAAATGTAATTTTGACTGATGGTTTTTCAAACCTAACATGCTTAAAGATGACATCACTCTGAAGTACTGTGCAAAGAATGGCCAACATTCGCCCCTAGGGGCTTACAGGCCATGCCGAAATTCCCATTTTCTGGTCTAAAATGTTCTAATTTGGTACAATGGTACTACAGGCCAACAGGAACCCACAAACCAAGAATGACCGACATACGCCACTAGGGGCACTACAGGACAAGCCAAAATTCCCATTTTCTGGTCAAAAATGTTCTAATTCGGTACAAGAATAGTACAGGCCAACAGGAATCCACAAACCAAGAATGACCGACATTACGCCACTAGGGGGCACTACAGGACAAGCCAAAATTCCCATTTTCTGGTCAAAAATTTTCTAATTTGGTACTTTGATACTACAGGCCAACAGGAACCCACATACCAAGTGTGGCCCACATTCAGCCCTTAGGGGCGCTACAGGCTACTCCAAAATTTCGTTTTCTGGTCAAAAACATTCTAATTTGGTACATTGATACTGCAGGTCAACAGGAACCCTCAAACCAAGAATGGCCAACATTCAGCCCCTAGGGGCACTACAGGCCATGCCGAAATTCCCATTTTCTGGTCAAAAATGTTCTAATTTGGTACATTAATAGTACAGGCCAAAAGGAATCCACAAACCAAGAATGACCGACATTCAGCACTAGGTGGCGCTAGAGGCCAAGCCGAAATTCCCATTTTCTGGTCAAAAAAGTTATAATTTGGTACATTGATACTACAGGCCAACAGGAACCCACAAACCAAGTATGGCCCACATTCAGCCATTAGGGGTGCTACAGGCCACTCCCAAAATTTCGTTTTCTGGTCAAAAATTTTCTAATATGGTACATTGATACTACTGGCCAACAGGAACCCACAAACAAAGAATGGCCAACATTCAGCCCCTAGGGGGCACTAGAGGCCACCTGAAATTCCAATTTTATGGTCAAAAATGTTCTAATTTGGTACATTGATACTACAGGTCAACAGGAACCCTCAAACCAAGAATGGCCAACATTCACCCCTAGGGGCGCTACAGGTAATTCCCAAAAGTCCCATTTTCTGGTCAAATATTTTCTAATTATGTACATTGATACTACAGGCCAACAGGAACCCACAAACCAAGAATGACCCACATTTGCCCATAGGAGGCGCTACAGGCCACGCCCCAAAAAATATTTTCAAAGTGATACCATTTCCACGCCATTTAACCAATTCTTTTGAATCTTGGTGTACATGCCTCATTTCTCATTGGGAACAAAAACGCCTCAAGGATCCATAAGGTATGATGGATTTTCCTGTAGACTGAAAATGTTTCGTTTAGGATTCAGACAGAAATACATGTTTTTGGATTCATCCATTGAGAGGGTTTAACCCCAACCCTCTACTGATCAATTTGAAATGATTTGCCATTTTGAGGAGGAATCCGCATTGCTGCTTGCAGCTATATTTATTATTATTATTATTATTCTCCTTGAGCCACAATAGCTCAAAAAGTCACTGGTCAAAAATTTTCTAAATTGGCACATTGATACTCCATGCCAACGGGTACCCCCAAACCAAGAATGGCCCACATTCGCCCATAGGTGGCGCTACAGGCCACGCCCAAAAAAACAAAATTCAAAGTGATACAATTTCCACGCCATTTGTCCAAATCTTCTGAAATTTGGTGTACATGCCTCATTCCTCATGGGGAACAAAAAGCCTCAAGAACCCATAACTTCCGCCATGATGGATTTTCCCGTACGTTGAAAATTTGCAAAAACCTACAAAACTCTTCTTCTCCTGAACCGTAGCTCCAATTGACTTGAAATTTGGTACACATGTGTAGAATGGACATCCTTGAAAACGTTACTTAGGAAAAATGAATACGATACAAAATGGCTGAAAGGGGCGTGTTTATGTAAATGTCCAAATTTTAACAATATATACGTGTCAATAAATCAAATGTAATTTTGACTGATGGTTTTTCAAACCTAACATGCTTCAAGATGACATCACTCTGAAGTACTGCGTAAAGAATGGCCGACATTCAGCCCCTAGGGGGCTTACAGGCCATGTCGAAATTCCCATTTTCTGGTCTAAAATGTTCTAATTTGGTACAATGGTAATACAGGCCAACAGGAACCCACAAACCAAGAATGGCCGACATTCAGCCACTAGGGGGCTTAAAGGCCACGCCAAAATTCCCGTTTTCTGGTCAAATTTTTTTTAATTTGGTACATTGATACTACAGGCAGACAGGAACCCACAAACCAAGAATGGACAACATTCACCCCTAGGGAGCTTACAGGCCATGCCAAAATTCCCATTTTCTGGTCAAAAATGTTCTAATTTGGTACACTGATACTACATGCCAACAGGAACCCACAAACCACGAATGGCCAACATTCAGCCATTAGGGGCGCTACAGGTAATTCCAAAAATCCCATTTTCTGGTCAAACATTTTCTAATTTGGTGTATTGATTCTACAGGCTGACAGGAACCCACAAACCAAGAAAGGCCCACATTCAGCCCCTAGGGGCGCTTACAGGCCACTCCAAAATTCCCATTTTCTGGTCAAATATTTTCTAATTTTGTACATTTATACTACAGGCCAACAGGAACCCACAAACCAAGAATGACCAACATTTGCCCATAGGTGGCGCTTACAGGCCACGCCCCAAATTTTTTTTTTCAAAATGATATAATATCCACCCCATTTGTCCAATTCTTCTGAAACTTGGTGTACATGCCGCATTTCTCATTGGGAACAAAAAAGCCTCAAGGATCCATAAGGTCCGGTATGGATTTTCCTGTACATTGAAAATGTTTTGTTTAGGAATCAGACGAAGACATGTTTTTTTGAATTCCTTCATTGGGAGGGTTTATCCCCAACCATCTACTGATCAATTTTAAATGATTTGCCATTTTGAGGAGGAATCCGCATTGCTGCTTGCAGCTATATTTTTTTATTGTGTTTATTAGCAGAATTCCTGGTGAACAACTACATTTTCATCGTACAGCACAGAGAAATCCACCAATCGGAGAACCGTGGCCAACAAAGTGTGCAAAAGGAGTCCAGTAGTGATAGCATACTCCCTTAAAGCACTATGAATGCCACAATTGAGTCGGTCTCCCTACATTTACACTTATGCATTTGGCAGACACTTTTATCCATAGTGACTTACAGTGCACTTTTTGCAGGGACAATCCCCCCGGAGCAACATGGAGTTAAGTGTCTTGCTCAATTACACAATGGTCATGGCTGTGGGGAGTGAAACGACAACCTTCTGCTTACCAGTTCTGTGCTTTAGCCCACTATGCCACCATCATTACATACACCCTCAAACTACATATACTGTATATTGTATATATCTGAATATTTAACAGTAAGCGTAAAATATAATGTTTCTATACTTATAATCGACAAATTAACATCAATCGTTTTGAAATATATTTTTTATTTGACGGGCAACCAAACAGATACACGAGACAGGACTAACTAAGCAGAGAGAGTGAGATGAGTTTCTTCATATCAAACAGCTTTCTTTAATGATAACACACAAACAATCATTGCAGACTACATACATTTACTAAACTACATTCAACAATCCAGCAATGAACATGACACACAAGGGGATTAAAATAGGCAGGAACAAACAAGGGACAGGTGCCGCTCGCAGCTGAAAGTTGGCATGATAAGCATTCCCATGGAAACAATCAGGGTTACCATGGAAATGCTGATTTCACATGCCAGCGGCACCTGAAACACATGAGGGAGAATAGTAAACACGATTTGACCACAACAAACATAACATGGAGCATGAGTGTCCGGATGTCGACATAGATCGAAACCGAACCATACAGGGAGTCGGGATCCAGACACCATGCTCCGGACATAACTCAAGACCGACCGAAGAGCGCATGGCGGTAACTCACAACACAAGAGATGGGATGATGATGTTTTTGTCTGACGAGACCGTGACATCATCATCCCATGTCTTGTGTTCCGTGACATTAACCCCACCCCACCCAAGGGGAACATAAAAAAAAACAAGACAAACCAAACAAGCACTAACAAAGAACAGAAAACACAACAGAAAGGGAGGGAAACCAGGAAGGGAGTTTAAGTAAAGGGGTGTGATCCGGAACAGCTTCCATGTCTGTGAGCACTGGCAGTGACAGGGGAACAGCCTCTATGGCCGTGAGCACTGGCAGTGACAGGGGAACAGCCTCTATGGCCGTGAGGACATGCAGTGACAGGGGAACAGCCTCTATGTCCGTGAGCACTGGCAGTGACAGGGGAACAGCCTCTATGTCCGTGAGCACTGGCAGTGACAGGGGAACAGCCTCTATGTCCGTGAGCACTGGCAGTGACAGGGGAACAGCCTCTATGGCCGTGAGGACATGCAGTGACAGGGGAACAGCCTCCATGGCTATGAGCACAGGCAGGGACCAGGTAACGACCTCCATGGTCATGGACATTGGCAAGGGCAGGTCAACAGCCTCAGTTGCTGTGGGTACTGACAATGGCAGGAGGACAGCCTCCATGGCTATTGACGCTGGCAGCAGCAGGGGAACAACCTCTATGTCCGTGGACGCTGGCAGCAGCAGGGAAACAGTCCTCGTGGCCACGGAAGCTAGCAGTGGTAGTGGAACGGCTTCCGTGGCCATTGGGCCAATCGGAACTTGCCACTTGGAAGCCATGTCAACATCCATAACATCCCATATGCAGAAACAATCAGGGTTCCCATGGAAATGCTGATTCTACGTGTCAGCAGCACCTGAAACACATGAGGAAGAAACATAAACACGATTTGACCAAAACAAACTGAATATGGAGCATGAGTGTCAGGATACCAACACAGATCAGAAGAGCACTGACCAAAGACTGACCGAAGAGCAGATTGTGGCAACTCACAACCGGACATGTGCACTCACACAAAGAACGTACCCAAAACACAAGACATGGGATGATGATGTCACGATCCCTTCAGATAAAAACCCAACCTGACAAGGTGACAGGACTGTGACAGAAATGTTGTATCACCTTGGTGCTGGTTGGTTTGGTTCATGGCTAAGAACATAATGGCTTAGAATGATGTAATTGATAAAATCCCTATGGAAACAAATTAATGGGAAATATATTTTTAGAACCATGTTTGGCTGAATAAGTGGGCAGGCACTGTTGCGCTTTATTTGAAGGGTCGTTCCAAGCGAAAGTGACCAACTTATTCCCTTTATGAAAGCCCTTACATGAGGCCGTTAGGGAAGGGTGATGGAAGGAAGTAATTTAATAGTTTATAGTATACTCTGTGTTGTATTCAGTGTGGCGTGTATGTGCATTTCATTTCTAATGTAATTTATTATTCATGTTTCCTGCAATTTAAACCTTTTTAAATGCAAAGGGAAATAATCCATAATAATCCACTTGTCTTAAACAAGTGCCACAAAATGAGACAAAGTTTATTCAATTCAACTTTTATAATTATAAGCAGGACATTTTCTGTTAAATTCAAGGTATCAAGGTATCATTCTTATTAAAATAAAAAAGTGTCAGTATATCTATGCCTTTGAATAGGATGTTCCAAACAGACACACATGAGACAATAATGCTTCTTTGAGAGTGATCACTTTAATGGCTCTGCCCTTTAAAGTTAGTGTATGGGGTTTTCACTTTCTACTGGAATTCGGCCTTTGTCAATATTACTATTTTCTAGCTAGTGATGTAATAAAATCTCATTTGTTGTCTGAAGTGTTGGGGTGACAATCACATTGAAAGAGCAAAATACCCTGATTAACCTTATCCACCCTATTAGTAACTAATCTCTGTATAGCGATAGAGTAGAAGCAAAGCTTTTCATTTAATTGATGAAACCATAGACAAGTATTGAGGTGGGTGAAATAAGCTTCATCTAGTTATGACTAAAGAGTTTTAAAGCGAAGCATGGACTAGTACATCAGTCATGCTTCATTCTGTGCCTTGATGTGACAAGCAACAAAGAAAATCCTTTTGTTGATCTAATTGTGTTGTATATGCAAATAAAATATGCCAAGAGTTAAGTTGTTTTTTTAAATGTAAATGTCTTTGAGGTTATCTGTTGACACTGACAATTTCCTGCATTCTTTACGTTCAACTAGATTGGGTAAAAACCATATTGCAGCAGAATTTACAATAAACATCCAGAGTGGGTCATGTAGTGATATTTCATCTTTATGAATTGTCCATCCTCTCTACACTGTGTACTGCAATATTTTAAGGTTTGTATTCAGATTCACTCATTTGTACTGATGCCAGGAAAGAAAATGATTTGCATATGGAGGAGTGAAGACTGGTAATAACCTGGATTACAGTACGCAGTGGGTGTCAGATTCCTTCTGAATTTAGAAGTTGACATTTTGAGACATTTTGCCTCCCACCGCGCTGTTACAAACAGCAGTGAAAAAGATTTCAGCCTCAATCACTGTTGTCGCCCACACAAGAACCTCACAACGCTAAACAATGCCTAAATACTTTTCTTTCACCACAACAGCAAACATACAATAATTAATAAGACTGTTGTGGAGTTAACAACAATGATGAAAAAGCTAAGTATGTCAATGGCTGTTGTATTATTTTGAGAACATCTGTGCTTTTGCTGTTTTATATGAATGAATTCTAAAAACAATGCATCCTTAAATCTGTTCCTCAATTTAGAAATGTATTCCCACATCTGCATGTTTATTATTTGTGTTGGCTCTTTCTCCCTCATTTCAATCTTAAAGTGTTCAAATGTGAAATGGCTTGAGGGTTGAATTGAGTACCATTATCAAAACAGCCTATCACACTTCAGCAGTCTTTGATTTCTTGTCTCTATTTGTTGGGCTATTCCTACCTTAAATTACAGATGGCTTATTGAAAACTGTTATATTAGATTTATATTCCAAATTGTCATCAATCCAATGAGACATAGTATACAAGTGTGCCAATGGAAGTAGCCTGAATTTTCTCAATCTATTTGAAACTGGTTGTCAGATTTTACAAAAAACTTTTTCAGACAGCTGTCAATTAATAAACAGTTTGGTCCAAGATTTTGCCCATAAATATTTTTAAATCAAATTACTTTACACTAATTCAACTGGAAACACTTTACAATATTCCCTTTGTTAAGGGTTTCTAAAGGGGTTATATGTTGACTAATAATTGATTTACAAATGCATTATAAAATCACTGATATGCAGTTATAACAACATGCATAAAAAGGGCAACTTTCATGCAATACTTGCCATATAGTGAGCTATTTTACCTCACATGATATAAATGCTTAATAAAATTTATTCAACATTAATGACCTATGAAAATGTACTTTAATGTAAAGTAGAAGCACTGTAAAGCATTTATAAAGTAATTTCTAAAAATAGAAAAAAGACTTGAAAGGTGATTTTGAAGAGGAATTTAGGTAACTAGGACTCGGTATAACCTTATTCTTTTGACATTGTGACAAGGAAAGTGACAACACAAGTGAGGCAAGATATTACAGTAATGAATATAAATACAAAGCAGACTGTAGCTAAATTACTGTATATGATCCCTCCTTTTGATCTCAGTCTGCTGCATTTTGACATAAATCATGAATTAGGCCATTTTATATTTTATATAAATATATAATGTGAAGTGAATAATGTTGATTATCTTCTAACAAGGCCACATGTCATAATTTGGGTACATTAGATCAGTTCTCGTAGTCAATGTGTTGAATGCAGGAGAAATGGGCAGGAGTAAAAACCTGAGCGACTTTGACAAGGGCCAAATTGTTATGGCCAGTCGACTGAGTCAGAGCATTTCTGAAATGGCAAGGCTTATGGGGTGTCGCCATTCAGCAGTGGTAAGTACCTACCTACAGTGGTCTGAGGAGGGAGAAAACACAAACCAGCGACAGGGTGTTGGGCGCCCAAGGCTCAACAATGCATGAGGGCAACGAAGGCTATCCCGTCTGGTCCGAACTAGCTGAAGGTCTACTGTGGCACAAGCCACCGAAAATTTTAATGATGGTTACATTAGGAATATGTCTCAATACAGAGTGCATCCCACCCTGCTGCGTATGGGACTGAGTATCCGCAGACCGGTCAGAGTGCACATGATGACCCCTGTTCACCATCGAAAGCACAGAAAATGGGCACACGTGCATCGGAACTGGACCTTGGAGCAGTTGGAAGAAGGTCGCCTGGTCCGACGAGTCATATTTTCTTTTACATCACGGACAGCTGTGTACATGTGTGCCATTTACCTGGGGTAGTGATGGCACCAGGATGCACTGTGGGAAGACGGTGGAGGGAGTGTGATGCTCTGGGTAATGTTCTGCTGGGAAACCCTGGGTCCGGCCATTCATGTGGACATCAATTTGACACATGCCACCTAACTAAAGATTGTTACAGACCAGGTGTACCTGGTCAACCATTGCCATGAAGGGGTGTACCTGGTCTGCAACAATCTTTAGGTAGGTGGCATGTGTCAAATTGATGTCCACATGAATAGCAGGATAATGTGCCCTGCCACACTGCACAAATTGTTCGGGAATGGTTTGAGGAAAATCATGAAGAGTTCAAGGTGTTGCCCTGGCCTCTAAATTCTCCAGATCTCAAATTGTATTGAGCATCTGTGGGATGTACTGAACCAGCAAGTCTGATCCACGGAGGATCCACCTCACAACTTATAGGACTTAAAGTATCTGCTGCAAATGCCTTGGCGCCAGATACCACAAGACACTATCAGGGGTCTTGTAGAGTCCATGCCTTGGAAGGTTGGTGCTATTTTGGCGGGACGTGGAGGACCAACAGCATATTGGGCAGGTAATTTGGCTCATCTGTGTGTATATATATATATATATATATATATATATATATATATATATATATATATATATATATATACAGTCAGGGCCATAACCAAAATATACTTTGAAGTCCCCTCCAATAATCAGCCAAATTGTCCCCGCAATAATTGATATTCTTGTAGCTGTTATGTGGTATAATTGTTTACATTAAGTTGTTGCAGGAATAACATGATGGTTTTAAAAAAGTAATTTTTTTAGAACGCTCTGAAGTCTAACACAGAGCCAATCAAATCGATGAAGGCGGGACTCAAGTTTAAGATGCTGAGCGGGACTCAAGTTTAAGATGTTGAGCAGAACCTCATGGATTATTCCTGCACCGTGCATCAGCAAGCAGTTCAGGTTAAACGTGTTAGTGTCATGTAAGATGTCCGTATATAACTAAACATGCAAAATGTTACCTCTGTTTTATGATTAAAATGTTACAAACGGTAAGTAATTTCCAAGGGTGCAAACTATTCACCATTTGGCAAAATTCACTATATTTAATTGAAAATATGTTGCGTACAGTACCTGATTCATATGTCATTCATAACTGTAAATGTGAAAACATTAACAGAGCTGTTTTCATCATGTCAGGCCTTAGATAAAGTGCAAAATTTGTCTACATTGTGAAGGAATTTAATGAATTTGGTTATCTGGCAAACTTTTGAAGAAACTTTTTAGAAAATTCACATTGTCTAAGAAAATGATTCAATTGAGTTTTTAGGTTGTGACAAGGACAGTGTCATATATTTTTGGTGCAAATTTTATTCGAATCAAGTAAAGATTTTCCAGATAATTTATTTGTCTTTATTTAAATCTTAAATATGTACAGCATCTCCTACGAGTCTCCTTTTATAAGAGACCATGTCCTTGTCAGGTCTGTGCTCAGGTCTGTAGTTCACCTAAAAATGGAAAATGTACTTATACTCACCCTTATGTTGTTGAACACTCATATGCTGGTACTTTTTCTTGGAACATAAAAATAGGTATTTTAAGCAGATCTATTCCATAATAAATAGCCATTTATAATGAGCAGGAGCTGTCAAGCTCCATAAAGGACAAATACTATAAATCGTTATTAAAGGTTCTGTATAAAGACATCATGACAGTAGTCCATATGACTTGTTCACTATATTCCAATCTCTCTGGGGTCATAGAAAAGCTTAGTATGTTGTTGTATGGACTACTTTAATGGTATTTTAATGATGATTTGTTTTCCCCTCTTTGGACCTTGACAGCGGTCAATATGAACTGTTTTTGTATGTAAAAGATCAGTGTTAGGATTCTTGATGAAAAGCTTGTTTTAAGATTCTATGGGGGTTGCACAACTTGATGACATTAAAAATGTTTGTGTATTTTCTTTTTGCAAGCCAGCTGATGTCATGTCATTTTACAGATACATCAGTGGTGAAAAGAAATTCAAATTATATTTGTCTTTTCTTTGATACAGCACAAAATAGAATGCAAAGATGACTGAAATAGGCAAATTACTAGCAATGCAGACACAGTGTTTGTTTTGTACTGTGTGGAATTAAAAAAAACATATAATTTAAAACCAAAAATGAGCATTTAAAGCCTTTATTCAGAAATGTATTGCATTTATCGCATTCGCTATTTCAAAGGGCCGAGGACACCCACCCCAAAATGGTTTTGTCCCCTCAATGTTCAAGATATGGTTACGGCCTTAATAAATATACTAATATATATTATTATTATTATAATATACACTCACCTAAAGGATTATTAGGAACACCATACTAATACTGTGTTTGACCCCCTTTCACCTTCAGAACTGCCTTAATTCTACGTGGCATTGATTCAACAAGGTGCTGAAAGCATTCTTTAGAAATGTTGGCCCATATTGATAGGATAGCATCTTGCAGTTGATGGAGATTTGTGGGATGCACATCCAGGGCACGAAGCTCCCGTTCCACCACATCCCAAAGATGCTCTATTGGGTTGAGATCTGGTGACTGTGGGGGCCATTTTAGTACAGTGAACTCATTGTCATGTTCAAGAAACCAATTTGAAATGATTTGAGCTTTGTGACATGGTGCATTATCCTGCTGGAAGTAGCCATCAGAGGATGGGTACATGGTGGCCATAAAGGGATGGACATGGTCAGAAACAATGCTCAGGTAGGCCGTGGCATTTAAACGATGCCCAATTGGCACTAAGGGGCCTAAAGTGTGCCAAGAAAACATCCCCCACACCATTACACCACCACCACCAGCCTGCACAGTGGTAACAAGGCATGATGGATCCATGTTCTCATTCAGTTTACGCCAAATTCTGACTCTACCATCTGAATGTCTCAACAGAAATCGAGACTCATCAGACCAGGCAACATTTTTCCAGTCTTCAACTGTCCAATTTTGGTGAGCTCTTGAAAATTGTAGCCTCTTTTTCCTATTTGTAGTGGAGATGACTGGTACCCGGTGGGGTCTTCTGCTGTTGTAGCCCATCCGCCTCAAGGTTGTGCGTGTTGTGGCTTCACAAATGCTTTGCTGCATACCTCGGTGGTAACGAGTGGTTATTTCAGGCAAAGTTGCTCTTCTATCAGCTTGAATCAGTCGGCCCATTCTCCTCTGACCTCTAGCATCAAAAAGGCATTTTCGCCCACAGGACTGCCGCATACTGGATGTTTTTCCCTTTTCACACCATTCTTTGTAAACCCTAGAAATGTTTGTGCGTGAAAATCCCAGTAACTGAGCAGATTGTGAAATACTCAGACCGGCCCGTCTGGCACCAACAACCATGCCACGCTCAAAATTGCTTAAATCACCTTTCTTTCCCATTCTGACATTCAGTTTGGAGTTCAGGATATTGTCTTGACCAGGACCACACCCCTAAATGCATTGAAGCAACTGCCATGTGATTGGTTGATTAGATAATTGCATTAATGAGAAATTGAACAGGTGTTCCTAATAATCCTTTAGGTGAGTGTACATATTATTATTCAAACTGCATATCAGCTAAATGAAATGCATTTGTAAATGACATATAAGTAGTTAATGAATGCCTTTATAAGCCCTAAACAAAGGGAACATTAATGTAAAGTGTTACCATTCAACTAGCAACACAGATATCAACTCCCAATACAATGGAAAAAATTAAATAGTAATACGGATAAGCTGATTATTAGGTAATCAATATGAGTAGTATTTCGCTAAACCTCAGGCTGCATTGCCTTCATTTTTTAATCACACCATAGACAATTAAGGCAACAGTCTGCACTTTAAATGTGTATTAACCAAATCCCAGCCTGCAAAATGGGTAAAATTATGAACTGCAGAAACTGAGCCACCCACACATGGTATTTTATAGCAGGTCTCTGCAGCTTTCAAAGAGAAAAAGAGAGATAGAGAGAGGCAGAAAAGACAAAAATGTTTACAGGAGTTATGGATGTTCTGACTCACAAGGAAACAACACAGATCCTTGCTACTAATCTCTTATATAAATGCTCTAATTCTGAAGGTATTTGATCTTCTGAGTGTTTATCTGTGTTCTAAATATTAATGTGTGACTTCAGTGCAGTTTAGATGAACTGAATGTGTTAATGTGCCGTATGAGTGAAATAATGTGCAAGAACTATAAATGTCAATAAATGTCAAAAAAGCACCCAGAAAACAGGATATAACACAGACACACAAAGAGGAAAAGTATATACCAAGCAATTTGCTTGATCCCGAAATGACCTGAATTACCCTTTGTATGCACAGTATACGCCATATACACTTGTATTTGTTGTTATTTCTCTGTAATTAATGTGCAGGTTTGTGATAATAACCATGGGTAAGTGGATGCCAGGGGTGTAAATAACGAATTATAAATACTCACGTTACTGTAATGAAGTAGTTTTTCCCAGGAATTGTACTTTTATAAGTAGTTTAAAAATGTTATACTTTTACTTGAGTATATTTTAAGTGCTCTAACTTTACTGCGTTATTTTCCCACTGTCTGTGTTCGCTACTTCCCTGTCCCTATTTTATTTTTATTTATCAACATGATTGGCAAGAGACAGTCTCGTGACTTCCGTCAAATCAAATCACACACTTGAATGGCAGCAGCAGATCTGGCACCAACTGTGGAGGATGCCTCAAGCACATTTCAACACCTGAAAGGACTTTTCGCAGTGAAAAAGGCCAATTGTATGATTGTGTCACTTGAGTTTAACTTGCTCAAGCCAGATATCAGCATTAATCCTACCTCTAATTTGAAGAAACAGATCGAGGTATATTTCATATTTCTGCTTACTAGATTCTTTGTGTCTATAATGTAGCCTGTAATTTAACTATCACTGAGATTATTGGGCTGCTGTGAGAGAGTAATGCAATGTTATCAACATTGATAGGCAGTAAAATTATCTAGATGTTTATCGGAAAAAAGAGAGATGTCCTCGATCAAACTTTTGAGTAGTTTTCTATATTTAGCCTATATTCTACATCTAGAACAGGGGTGTTCATTACATCGATAGCGATAGCGAGACAACCACTAGTTGCTTGATCTAGATACAATATAAAAGATTTAATTTTTATTTCCTGGTGCTGTTTGATAAATTACCAGGAAAGAAGAAATTATAAAATATTTTATAATTATGTATAGCCTTTATCATGTTTCTTCTAATGCCTGATAGAAAAGTATTTTTAAGGCAGAATATTCCACCAGTCACAAACTTCAGACAATTGTGCATCATGCATTAGATTAGAATGAGAACACAACTACTTCTGGGCTTAAAAGATACAAGAACTAAATACATGTTGAACATTGTATCTCGAAAGGAGGACAATGTGGCCAACATGTGCTATTAAAATAAATATTTCACTCAAAAATGAAAATTCTCTCATCATTTACTCACCCTCATGCCATCCCAGATGTGTATGACTTTCTTTCTTCTGCAGAACACAAATTAAGATTTTTAGAAGAATATTTCAGCTCTGTAGGCCCATATAATACAAGTGAATGGATGCCAACATTTTTATGCTCCAAAAAGCACATAAAGGCAGCATGAGTCTCTTGAGTGAGAAATGGGTTAGAGAGTGTCAGTTTCCTGTTTCAATCTATAAACCTGCATTACCCCAGGGCAATGAGTGTTGATAAGACTGCTGTTTGATTACTTGTTGTTTTCATTACAGCTGAAGTGTATAATGTCTGTGCCACTAGCATTATCAAATGAAAAAATAATCATTTTCTTTTTCAGCAGGTTTCCCAAATACTTCAATAATCTTACATTGAACAGATAGCCCCTCCCCAAACACACATCATCAGTTGAGCCAATGCTGCCGTGTTGGGATGGACGCTCAAACAAACAGAGCTGTGTTTGATAGTGCTGTAGAGCCACAGTGTTTACACATTTCAGGGAAATAAATATAAATATATATATTTTATATATATATTTAATTATTATTACATACAGGTTTAACTGCAGTTGGGGAAAAAAAACCTGGGATCTGTAATCTAAACGTTCATCAAATCACATGATGTGGAGCAGAATTGTTAAGGTAAGAGATAATTACTGAATGGAAATCCCCATTGGTCACTTCCCATTGGATTCCAGGCATTTATGAAAGTTGGAGTGTTTGAAAGGTTTAATAAAAATTATCTTTAATTATAAATGCTCTTGTGTTCAATTACACACCCTTGAGTAAAATGTGATGGATGTAGTAAACAAACCTGCTCACATCCTTGAGGCTGTGATGACAATTCTTTTGTTTAATGTGTTTATTCTAACTATTGACTTGTATTTGTTTTCAGGTTTGCATTATATCCACCTGTAATTTCAAATGAAATAAAAATGTCTTTGTCTCTATGGAGCCAGAAATATGCCAAAACAATTTGAATTTGAATTATAGACTTTTGAATTTTAATTATAAGTGGGATTTTTGCCAAATGTAATATTATGTTG
Organism: Xyrauchen texanus; assembly: GCF_025860055.1. NCBI lineage: Eukaryota > Metazoa > Chordata > Actinopteri > Cypriniformes > Catostomidae > Xyrauchen > Xyrauchen texanus. Next base: position 9,116,997 of record NC_068294.1, on the reverse strand, counting down.
TATTTTAAATAGGTTTGAATACATTTTGTTATGTAATGATACATATTTCCAAGTAAAACAAAATTATCCATGAGAAGAAAAAAATGTCAGACTGATCTCATTGTGAATTTGGCAAAAGCAGGTTGAAAGTTCTTCAGCTGAAATCAGTCTGTGCTTACCGAAATTCCAACCACTGCCCCTAGTGTCCGAATACGGAAGTGTTTTTAAACGTACAGTATGGGCAATTTAGCTCCAGTTTCTGGATGAAATGTCCACAGAGTGGTGCAAAAGCAAGATGTAAAGCAAAATTGATATTTTATTAACAATACACCCTAATTCAAACACCAAGCCTAAACATAACCTTCAGTAGAGTAAAAATGTATTTTTAGAGCATTATTTCAGAAGTAAAACATTTTTCAACACTGACAAATCTTGCACAATACGTCCAGGAATGTATTGAGAAAGTAAATAGAGTTCAGTTTGATTTCAAGTGTGGCATGCAGTATTTATTTACCCCCTGTCGAAATGTATAGATCTCTTCTTCGTACTTTGTGAAACTTGCATTGACACATGCCAAATTGTTTTGCTCCATTGCTATTATTTTGTGGCTTACAGGAATAGACAGCTGTCCATATGGCATTGCTCAGTTATGCTGCTTTCTTTTGGCTGAACAGCCAATCTAAGTTTAGACCCTAATCTCTCTTGCTCTCTTCCACTCATGACCTGGCCTTTCAGACAATGATAGACCCAATTCAGAATGATTACAGGTCCTCACAGAGAATCAGGCTACCTATTTCCAACAGGACAGCATGTTATAATCTTAGAATCAGAGGTAACTTCCTCTTTCTCTGACTGTCTGAGATCAAGCCAGAACTCGTCATATTTCACATTCTGTCCTTATATACCAGCTCACACACTGGGTCTGTGCCAAAGCATCATAGACGCGCTCCCGATGCGAAGGCTGTTTCAAAAGATAGGTATTTTGCTGGCTCCTAAAATACCTCATACTGGCCAAATTCGAAAGTATACTCGTATGTGTTCTTTCCCTGGTAGGCAATTTCAAAATGCACTGTAAAGAGGTTGGTGAAAAAATATAAATCTCTCTCTTATGAGGCTCCATTTCAGTTAGGATGCTGCCATAGAAGACAGCTGCATATGTAGGCAAGAGACAGAACAGAACTGTTAGATGTCCTCACTGCACAAACTGGACATACTTTACTGTAAACCCTTTGTTATGAACTGAAAAAACTCTCTGTGTTATTTTTATTTACTCTCTGTTTGATGGAGGCAAATACACAACAGATGTTTTAGTGGTGCTTGGCTGCTTGCTAAGTCAAGTATCACTACCTACTGGCCTTTTCCAACTGGTCTTACTTGAGCAACCCACTCACCCAAGAATTAAACCTGCCCTGTCCATGCTACGGACATGAAGGATACCTCATGCAATTACTGTTCCAGTGGGTTAGGACTTGCAGTGTTCACCTGGCGGGTGATAAAATGGGCAAAAAAAAATAGACTTAAATTGAAGGAATGATCAGAGTGAAATTCAGAAACCAGAATATTATAAAGAATTTGATGTAGGCATTTTTTATTTAGGCCAGAAAGCAACCAAACAGCAATTCACTCGTAATGACATAACTTACAAAAACAACTTAGCACAACTTAGCAAACACATAGCAATGCCCTAGCATTATGGCAGTGATTTTTGCACAGAACATGATTAAATAAAAAATGATGTGACTGGCGACATTTTTGCCTAATTATATTACGTGGCTCCTTAAATATATGTTTTTTTTTATAGTTTATTTTCTTCCTTGAGGTCAACTGACAATGCTATTAAGTTTTTTTGCACCAAAGCAGTCATAATTTTGTAATATATAATCATTTTCGACCCTGTCTGTGGCCCTCTGTCTGAAAAGCTCTGTTTTGGCCTCAGCGTTAACACCCACTGTTCTAATTGGCTAACAACGTGCAGCCCCTCGAAATCAGCCATATTTGAAACTCAGTCAGAAGAGAATGAACAACCCCACAATATTACTACTAAATTTCAGAGTTTACACATGACGCACATCTAACACATTGCATCCGAATATATTAAACTGCTCATCTCATGCACAACAGTTAACACTCAGCACCATAAACTATCAAACAATCATGACATTTGAAATATTCATGAATGAAACTTACTGTTTTGCATCGGGTCCAAATGTTTTTAACTACCCCATCCTTCAATAATAGTTGCTTTGCAAAGTTTGAATTGTATTATGACAGGTTCACAAGCAATCCACGCTTACATGAGCCAATAAAACTTACAATCCACACTGAAATACGATGAAGAAACATCCACATGATGCACACACATAGTCCAAAGCACGGTGTGAACTAGACACACACATACAGCATCACATCACCGGAAACATATAAAAACGGTCAAAGACGTCCATCTAGCGCATGATTTCAAACACCAACAATTAAAAATAGCTCAGATGGGTGAAAGAACACATCCATGATGCTCCAAACAACAAGAGGAACAGCAGATGAATGAAACCGAATTGCTTCTCCTCTTCAAAGATCACTGAATATTGAGATAAGGGACATAGCATGTCCTACATACATACCAAATTTATGTTAAAAATCAAGAAATTCCTAATAATAAAAATACTGAAAAAATTCAATCTAAATGAGTGGTTCTCGACCTTTTTTTGATGAACGCCTCCCTACTTCATTCACTTACCCCAGCATAAAATCAATATGATCTCTAAATCTTTAAATTATGCATTGAATGCAAACATCATGTTTTAGTAACATTATAAGCACTGTTATAGCTGTTATTATATCTAATGATAAGAAACATTGGCACTGCGCCCTACCAAGAAAACAGAAAATGAGCTGTTAATGTAGAACAACTCTGTATTTTTGTCTGCTTTCTGTCTGCTACAGAAAAATACAATTTCTAATAAAGCAAATATAATCAGAACAGATGCTCTGAATTTTGTCTTGGTTAACATTAAACTAAATCTTACAGGATATACCTCAGATTAAAAAAAAGTGCAATTCTTCCATGCATTGCAGTTAGTGTGTATATGGAATTATAATTTGCACTGTTCATTAACTTCAGACTGTATTCAATAGGTAGATCATGCATTACCATCAGCATCATCGTTATTATTGTCATAATTATATGCTGGAGAGTGTCTTTCCTCTGCTTGCTCATGATCAAAAGTTAAATATCACAAGCTAACAGCTTATGGCTGATTTCTATGTTTCTGTTTCTGTTTGAGATGTTTAAAGTGGAAAAAGGTTTTGATTCCAAAAAGAAAAGAAAAATCTAGTTCTAAAGTATAGATCAAAACAGATTTAAACTTTTACATTTCAATTACTTATTCCTAATTACTATAAGTGTTGAACATGTTACATTTGCCAGAATGTCTCCCTCACCCAGACATTTGAACTGTTCTCAACATTAATGTATCAGTTAAATTCTTCATTGAACTTTCTTTCCTAAGAACTTAAATTGGTATTTATGTTTACAATTTGGATTTGTTAATAATGATCAGGTATCATTATCATGAGATGTGAAAAAGTCATAGCAAGTCTTCCAGGGGTATTTTTTCAGTTGATTTTTGTATTGTTGTTGTTGTATTCAAAACTTGTTTTTTTTTTCTTAAAAGATTAAGTTTTAAGTACCGTTCACCTGTGAGAAGGGTCCATTTTTCAGCTTCAATATGGAAAGGAACAACATACAGTACACTAATAAAGTACAGTTCACATTTGCAACAATGCAAACCAGGAATTTCTATGCAGTACCAGCAATGATGCGCAAAATGTGTCAGTATTCCACCGCCACGGATTTCTTTGAGCACTAAAGCTAACTCATTTTAACGCATTTTAATACGAACTAATTTTAGCTAACCTAGCTAATGTGATTTCTGTGTGGCTCTTATTACCTTCAGATTCTCAGGTCCTTGGGTAATGAGAGCATCTTCACAGCTGGAAGGCATAATTTCCACTTAACTTTAATTTTATTTTGATTTTCACTTTTAAAGAACGAATAATTTTCAATAAAATAATGTATGTTCTTCTGTGGCCATCATGATGAAGCAGTGTTTGCCTGGAGAGCAGAGTGCAGATGTGAGACAGGTGTTATTTGCGCATGCGACAGTTGGAGGTGCTCCTGTCATGAGAGAGAACCGGAAGAGAATGCGCATCTAAACCATCTCTCACTCTAAACAATCAGCTCTGTATCACATTATGTCAGGAATAAAATGTATAATCCTGACAATAATCCCAATTTTTTGAAAATGTAACTCTAATCTGATTAAGGTGGTTTTGTATGTAATTGTAACAGATTACATCCTGAAGTACAGTTAGTGTTACTATAGTAAATTCAAGGGTGGTCATATAGAATTCTGTACCGTTCTGTACTGTTCAAATGGTTTCCGCATATCACTGGTTCTTGCAGCGCTGCAGTGATCAGAGATGTGCGTTTAAGAGTTCGAGACCAGTTTGTGAGTAAACACTAACCTTCTTTGCGCTCACGCTATTCTGTCCATTGAGCCGTGTCCACCTACAGAGCCATACAGGTGCATTAGCGGAGGTTGTGCCTTTTTCTGTGTATATGACGCTGCTAAACCAGATACTTCAGATGAGTCGCTAGACTTCAAAATCAAATGATCTGTGGTACAAATGCATACCAACCCATATAATGGAGTCTAGATAAACATTTCAATGCAAACAGGAACGTGATGATAGGTTGGATTATCATAAATGTTACCCTGTCATGACCACTGTCAGTAGTTACTCCCCACTCGTCGTCTGGCCATAACAGTTTGGCCCTTGTCTCAGTCACTCAGGTCTGTACTCCTGCCAATTTCTCCTGCATTCGACACATTGACTATGAGAACTGATTGTTCGCTTGCCATCTAATCTACCCAGACAATGATGAGGAGATGATCCATGTTATTCACTTCACCTGTGAGTGGTCATAATGTTTTGGCTCATTGGTGTACTTTTAAATTTATTCATTATAATTTAAAAAAATGCATGCTCTATTCTTGGAAGCTCATGTAATTTAAACTGTCCACAGCAAGAGGTTACAATGTTAAACTGCCAAACAAAGTGTTTAAAAATTCAACAAATTCTTAAATATAAATATTAAATCAAAGGTAGGGATCTGTAAAATAATAAACAAAACATAAAGTAAAATTTCAATGATATTTTCTCAGTGTCCTCACATTGCATCAATAATTTTTTTAATAATCCTGAATAAATCAGACAATGTGATGGTCACCTATAACTAGGGCTGGGACAACGCTGACGTCGACGCAAAATATGCGCGTCGATTCGTCAGACCCAAAACAAAGATGGCGGCGCAGGAGAGTAGTAGCAACACGAGTTCTGAATGTTTATTTTCATTATTTATTTTTTGTTGGAAAAGCACTTTCTGTATTAGCTTAAAGCCCTCAAGTTTACATTGGTTACTGTATTCTTTCAATTGCTCTAAACAAGTATTTTGGGTGACCTTTTTATTTTTTTATTGAATGCTAGACATCAAGTTGTTGTTATTTTAATCTGAAAGAAGAATTACAAGATGCACTTTTTTTCAGTAAGCTAGGCCTATGTGTTTTCAAGGCTTCAAGGTTTTATTGAATGTTACCTCTGACTAAGAATGCATTACTTTGCACTTGTATAGTCTTTTATTTTGGAATTTTAAGAGCAATAAACTTATATTGCAATGTTAAGGAATTCATTATTTTTTTTCATTGAGATATGTAAATCAACATGTATAAATTGCTATTAGTCAATTAATTGGGAGATAATCGAATCGAAATCGAATCGGACTGGAAAAATGAATCGTTAGATTAATCGTTTAAAAAATAATCGTTTATCCCAGCCCTACCTATAACTCTAAGTAACCCTTTCCCACTTCCTGCTCATGGTAGATGCAACATCATGGTAGATGCAACAGTAGAACACATGGTCTGGTAAGTTTTATATTTTTAAAAAGTTTCAATCAAGCAACGTTTAAGCCTCTGCATGTCAACACCGTCATCCCATTTTAATATTGCTATTATAAATTGTGGAATGCATTTTGGCATTTTAATGTAGTTTATAGGGCCAAATTCAACTGAGAAAAAAACCTCCAAAATGTCTCAAGTGTACAACACATTGTTAAATGGAAAAATATTACATTTTGTCAACTCCATCAGAACTTTCAGAATAGTGTGTAAACAGAAAGAAATATTATAGAATGTATGTTATTACTATGCCATTATTAAATAATTAAAGCCTTTACACTCTCGTTGGATGGATCAAATTGAAATAGTATGCTTTTAATGTGTATAAAGTAAGATGTAAGTTATGAAGTGAATAAATGTCCGTTTTTAGAAAAAAAGCATTTTGATAAAAACCTGTTCCCTTATATGGATCATTAGCTGATACCTTGTCTACAGATATATCCAATTCAAAGTAATTTAGTGTAAAAATTACATGTTTTTTCCCTTATCCCAATAATCAGTGAGTTATAACTTGACACCGCGTTTTTTTAAAAGCGGGCCAAGATATGTATCAAGTGGTCAAAAATGTCTATCTAGTTCATGAATATATACAAAAATAATCCAAAATAGTAAAGATTGAAAGTTGGCCTTGTTTGCCCTTCAATCTCAATTTACAAACTGAAGCACCAGTGATGTCCGTGTAAAAGTAGAAGTTGATGTTTTTGAGCTGCAAAGGGAGTCATGAGTTAATGTACCCCTAGTGACCTAGGGATAGTTGCGTAAGTAGAGAACGAGGCATTTTTGCAACTTGGTTTCAATTGGAGATAACGTTTTGAGATCAATTTTACAGTGTTTTTATAGTAGAAAGGCCTCTATATGTCAAAATATCCTCATGACATGACCCCTTTAAATCGAGTGCAATTTTCTCCTAAAGAGATAAGGTTTTTAAGGCTAATTCATATCGAGTTTTAAATCAACTAAGCCTACATCCGTACCATAAACATAAATGATAATTTCATAAAAAGCAAATGATGAAAAATGCAATTGCTGAAGCAACCACATCATTTTTTATATTGTAAATTATGTTATGTTGTTTATGTTATGTAAATGTCAAAATATTCATGCGCTATAGTAAAAGTCTATCACTATCATATAAAGGCAGGGTGGGAATAGTGTTTTTGTCTGAAAGGGAATAAATGTAATTGTTATAACACCTCTGATGTTCATTTCACCAGGAAACTGCTGTGATACATTCAAGCCATGTAAAAATCATTTTTATGTCATGTTTTTTATGTAACATATTTCTATGAGACCAGGTTGTTTGCACGGTCAAGCACAACTTACTGTGTGTTGTCTTCAGAACATTTTAAAATCTAGTTTTATCTTTTTTGTAGTGGCTTTTCTATGACATGTTAAGATAATAAGTTTCTCTTCTGCTGTCTTATGTTTTTTTTTCACATTTTTGTTCTGTTTCTCTCACTTCATCCCTTTCTCCCTTTTTCACTTATTAGGTCTATGTAGCAGGTTCTAAGTTATGGACAAAGAAGAAGTCAGGAGACAGCAAAGAGTCAAAGATGAGCATTTTATTGTTCTCACGCAGTCTTAGTGAAGTTCAAAACAAAAAGTGCTCTTGTGACAAACACTAAACAGCTTCAGGCTCTGGTCTCTCTCCACCTCTGATGCTCTGGTGTGCCTTTTCATGTCTCCCTCCACCATCACTATAATGAGAGACAGGTGTTAGAGATAATTATGACCCAGGTGATGAGACTTTCCGCTCTCCCTCTCCCACAGACCGACATATGACCATGCCCCCATGCCACAGTCTGGATCAGGGGTGTCAAACATACAGCCCCCCAAAGAGTCATCCCCATCCCACTGTATGATTTGGATGAAAATTAATGTTTGAAAACATTCATGATGATTAAGCCTGTAACTTGGGTAAGATGTTATGGTAAATGGTAAATGGTCTGCACTTATATAGCACCTTAGAGGTTACCAAAGCACTTTACACTGTGTCCCAATCACCCATTCACACACACATTCATACACCAATGGCGGCAGAGCTACCATGCAAGGCGCTAGCCTGCCATTGGGAGCAACATGGGGTTCAGTGTCTTGTCCAATGACATTTCAGCATGTGGAGTCGTCTGGCCCTGGAATCGAAATGCAATTAGCAGCCAACCCGCTCTACCACCTGAGCCACAGTAGCCCCAGACAATAGATGTGTTCATACTATTATTTTATTAGCAACAGCAGAACAGATAAACATTTACATTTGTGTAATTTTAAGCAGGTTTAAGTTTCTTGGCATTTATGTTCGGTTTCAGATGGTTTATTGAGGCTACAACTCCAGCAAAAGAGTGAGTGGTTCTCTCTTTTTCTTGTAAATTGTATTGCTTGATTCCCTTCAACTAATTGTGTGTGTATATGTACCATGTTTTTCCTTTTGTTCAGTTGAAAATTAGCAACCACCAACCCAACAAATGTGGATATTTTATGCAGAGTGGTGGGTTATTTCTGTGGTGGGCGACTTAAAAATCTTGAAGTGACAAGAAATGCTGTCAGACACAAAGAAGCACATCTGAAGAAACACATGAATTATATTTTGAAGAATTGCCGTTAATTCGCTTTGTATTTAGAGGCGCTCTGTCGCTCATATGCATAGCTCTACTCATGGAACACACGCATGCAGAGTGCTCACTTTTTCTGCTGTTTCAGTCATCTGAAAATAGTTTGCAACTGCAAGAACATTGTCATCCATGAGAACACCTCATATGATTTCAGACCATCTCAGGATGTGCACTATTTTAGTTTGTTTGATTTCCATTGTGCAGTTTGCGTTTACATGGATTGCGAATGCAATATTGCCAAACATTTGTAGCTTCAGAAGTGGTGTTTTATATACCTTTATGAATAACCAAAGGAGATGGTAAAAAAAATCAAACAGCCACTGTGCTGGTGAGCAATTTTTTAAAATATTTTTACCCCAGTATTATATATTATATATATATATATATATAAAATTTAAAAATATAAACCTCGGCCCCCAAGCAATATCCTTTGGTCCAATCAGGCCCATGGCCCAAAATGAGTTTGACACGCCTGGTCTAGATCTAGCTTGTTCTTGTGACCCAAACTGTCATTCGTTTTCATTAATGCTGTCATAACTGAGCACAGTCTGAAAATAGGTAGCCTTTCTAAAGGTTAATCTAGCGCACTTAAGTCAATGCTTTAACACACCAGCTTTCTTTACTGTTAGAACACAAGTAGATGCTCTGAAGAACACTGATTGTCTGAATAAAATTATGCCCTACCCAGAAGTGACTTTTCCACCGACAAAGAATTTACACTGAAAGCACTCTACATGACATGACACAACGTGTTTAATTCACAGCTAGGTGTGTCCTCACATTGAACTTTTTTTTAAAATAACAAATGCTGTAAATTATTGGAATTCCAGATTGTTGAAAGTAATTACATAATCAGAATAAGAATCGCTGCTCTAGGGGATACACAGGTACCTTTAGCTGTGCTGTATTCTGTTAAAGTCAGCAGATCTGTCCAAGTTACTCTTGTACAATCCAACAACCATAATTTCAAATTCTGTTCCTCTGTAATAACAGAATGAGGACACAAGCCAAGCATCTAAATTTTAACAGTGACAAGTTTTGAGGCGAAAACTACCAGCAGTACAGACTGCATTTTAAAAGAAAATTGAGCTTTGTGCAGAACTTTAGCTGAAAATGCTTACAGCATGGTCCACATTCATTTGGTGTGTGCAAAGCTAAACCACCCTGAATTCCTGAATCATGCTGAATGTGATCCAGGCTGCTATGCTGGTCAGTGCTGATAAAGTGCTCATCTAGCACAATGGACCAGTATAGCCATGGTGTTCACCAGCGAAACTTAGCTGGTGCAGCTAGCACCTGCTGTACAGTAGTATACAGATAGCATGAGCTGTATGTTGTGTTTTGAATGCTGAATGCTCTCGTCACCAGGCTCTTAACTATCTTACCTGGCAAGATTTTCTTGGTACAAGCTTCACTATGTATAAGTTTTGTTGTTGGGTTACATGGCTTCAGTATTCTGATACACCAGTTACATAAGTCTTAAGGTGCATCCCAAACCATACACTTCTGCACTAGTAGTGCAATTAGTGTTAAAATTGAAAATACAGAATAAGAAGCATACTTAAGTACCCGGATGATGCACTTTTTCAACCATTAAAACGGAGTGTGGAATGTTGGCCACTACATGCACTCAATGCACGAGGCTTGCTGTACATAGTGGAAGGGGCTGAGTAAACTGGCTGCACTGCTGGTCTAAAAAAAAAGTGGTAAATAATGAAGAATGTAGCAGCTAGTGAAACTTCAGTGAAGACTGCGCCTTACAAATATGAGTTGAATGCTTTACCATCACCCCAAACTGTGTGAATAAGTATGTTGTTTAAGATACAAGTGTTGAACTAAACTTGGCTAACATGCTAAAGCTAGCAGTAACACATCACATGTACTTGAAATATCACTTCTGTCAGCTGGTAAATGGTGAATGCTTCCATGTAGTTAAAAAATTATAAGTGTTCCATTTCAGACAATACTACACTTTGAATGTGCATAGTGTATAGTGTGTCGATTGGGACACAGCTTTAGTCTTAGGCAAACTTTTCAGCAAGGTAAGGAAACAACAGTAAGGCAACAACTCAATCCTTATCACAGTGACCAAGTAGGAAGTAATCCTGGATGAGCATTGTTTTCAATCTGTTTTTTGGTTTTGAATATGTTTAGGTGAAGGTTGGGGCTTCAACGTCATTCTTTTAAACCTATCATTTTCCTCTGATCTTAGGGGTAGTTATTGGTTAGATTTATAACTTTATTTGTTTGACAGTTATGTTGTCATGCCATCAGCTGTTCCTGTCGCCTTTGCTCTGTCTGCTACATTGATCCATTTCTCCATCTTACTAAACTACAAATCCCAGCATCACTCTCTTCATGATCACACACACCTGTTCATCATGACTCTCACTATATGTATACCAGTCTTCCCCATAGTTCTCTGCTAAGTCTTGTCAGTTCATCTATAGTCTGTGATTCCAAGAGGTTTCCACTGTTTGTGTTGCTACATAGTTTATGACCCTGCCTGTTCATTGATACTCCCTTTGCCTTTAGTATTGGATTCTGTTTGCCTGTTCTCTTGCACTTGTTGTGTGACCCCTGCCTGTATCTGAATATGAGTTTGTCTATTATAGTTTTGCACATGGATCGTACCTCGTCTTCGTTACATTTGTTTATCCAGGACCAAAAAAATTATCTAAGAACATGTCCTACTTGACAAATCATGATCACCATCTCACTACCTTTTTAGCACCCACCATAACACCTCAGAAAACTTGATACCATAAACGTAGCAAATATAGTAAAGAGGAGAAGGCTGTGACATCTTTGATTAAAGATGGTGATGTATTATTCCCAACAAAGGTGTGTGAAATTTAATTTGACAGTGTGAATTAGATTGGTGGCCAACTGACCCACTCACAGTGGTGTAATTTTAATTATCTTTCCCCAGTAGAAGTAAAATGTTAATGATGAGACTGATTGTCTGTACAGTGCAGTATGAGCAAGACTTAAAATAGCAAGGCCACCAGGGGGAAAAAATAATTATTTTCTGAAGTTATTTGAGGAAATACTGAAGAGTTGGTACAATTCTGGAGCAGGGACTGATGATGTAGACTGCATGCTTCTGAAAGCTATGGCAATTGCATTGCTGCCTCATGACTTAGTCAATGACTTCACGGCAGCGATTTGCAGATGAAGGCAGCTAGTAAAGACACTGGTTTTTGACAGCCTTCCAAGGCACCATAACATAATTTCTAATTATATACCGCAAAACGAATTCAAGTAAGATTTAGAGATAGCTAAGCAAATATTTACAATATAACTAAATATTAAAAAGAAAATGTTTATTTGTAGAAATGAAGTCATACATTTGGGGGGACAAATTGGACAATTTAAAAAAAATTTGTGGACCATTTTTATTTTATTTTTTTTAACCAACCACCAAACTGCATCTATGCTGCCTTCACAAACCAAAAGAAAAACTAACATTGGATTCCGTTGTGGCTTGATGTCCCTTTTTCCTTTTGTATCCAGCCCATAAAGCTGCATTTTTCACCTTTCAGTTGAAGCTGTGAAATAGTTAAATGTGATGACAATGTAGCATATACCATCATTATGCTGAGAAAAGCGTGAGGGATATTGAGTGGTTCTGTTCATCATCAGCATTGCTATAACTGTTCCTCACAAGATCAAATACTACAGGCAACTCTGTAGTCAAAACAGGAAGAAAACGAGGGCGTAGATTGGCAGAATTCTCACCGGAGACCAGAAGAGGCATGTTCATAATGTAATTTCATGTGCACATGGCATCATATAAAGGTAACAAGCCTGAACATGTTCTCTAATATGAATATATGACCAGCAACATCAAGCCCCTGGAGACAGAAAACAAAGATTATGGTTCTGTTCCAAACACCTACTGAGCTGCCTACAGTGCGTAAGCAGCATTTTAAGGCATCATAGACAAACCCCAGATGCAAAGGCTGTTGAACAAGGTAGGCAACATAATTATGCTTCTGACGAAGATACAGTAGCATCTTTTGACCAGCATCACATGTATTCTTAGTAGAAAAGGCAATCCCATAATACATTGCGATGAGCATCTTGTCCGATGCTATTGCCAATGAAGATAGAAATGTCAATATAATTCATTTAAAACAAAAAACTATTGGTAACAAATTATTCAATCTAATTAAAATAGACTGTTTCACTCAACATGTGTGTGTACTATGTATTTATAATTATTAGAGTATCGCATAGTAAGCTTAGCAACATGCTAACTCCAAACCAGATCCCGGATCCAGGTGTTAAATAGGGTTAATAAATAATAGCACTATGTTAGAATTTGTTAACATAAGTGTAATATATGAGGGTTGTTGTTGAAAATATCTCTTAACTGTGTAACTGTGATATAAATTGTAATTTGAGGGTGTACTTTATGTTAAACACAGTTATATAAGATATTTACATTAAAAGAACTGAGAGCTCATGGGAAGGCTTGTTGATGGAAACCCCAAAAATGTATATAGTTTGTGTGAAATGTACTGGTGCGAACATGTGGGAACTATCAGTTTGTATGTCCATCATGATGTGATAGGCTAATTCCTTGCTCACGTATGAATTCTTTGATGCAGGGTAAATGTTAACAGTGCCTTGACATGTCAATCAAAGGAGTGTGTGAAAAATGTATATATAGAGAGACGAGAAGAGATGTGAAATAGAGAAAGAACGGAGATGAAAGGTTGTGAACAGAGATGATTAGAATGTAAATCGCTGTATTGTTTGTTTAAAAAAACTTATATTTGTGTTATATTGAGAAGAGATAACATGGAAGAGCCTTTTGTTTTGTTGAGTGAACTGACACTAAAAATCCGTAAGATTTCGGGTGTGATCACTGACGGAGATCATACAGATTGATTGCATATGAACACGTAAAGACTCTGTATACTAAGCAATAGTGTGTTTTAGTCATCGAGGGATTTGTTTGGACACTATGGAAGAATCCAAATAGCTCTTTGAGCCACCAGACGCACTCAAATGTCCTCTGTCTACGAGGTATTCAGACGGTAAGAAGAGGCTGAGAGACTGAATCATATCGGCGTGTGATTCATTGCAGTTCCCTGGAGAGGACTCTGAGCCCATTTGAAAGCTGAAATCCAGCGAGAGCTTGAATATCGGACATCGAGGAGTTTCAGGTACTCAATATATGGTTCTGTTGGCTCTAATGAGTGATGAGGCCAATTTACAATTTCAAAGGCCACTCCGAACGCAAGCTATGACACAGGCCTGCAACGGTGTGTGTGTTTGAGTGAGTGTGGGCCCACTGTGTGTACATTTGATCGATGTTTATTTTATAGTTACAAGGAATTAAGTTTAGTGAGGAAGTCAGGATTTAAGTTTAATATTAACACCGAAAGAGGAGACTTACCTAATGGGAAGGAAGCGTTACACAGTCACCAGAGGCCTCCTGTTCTGTTTGAATGGTAGTAAATTGAGGAAATGCCTCAGTACGCTAAATAAACTGCTTTTTTTGTTTTTGTTTAGTTTACCACAGAATAAATGAAGGCGAATTCACTTAAAATGTTGCATAACTTTTGTGCGTGATATTTCAGCGCATAAACGTGTCTTATTCACTATCCGCACACAGTCTAGTTTAAGCAGGCACAGTCAGCGCTGAAATAGCATTGTGTCTTGAGTATTTAATGACTGTTTAACCAGTGATTTCAAATCTCATGAAAACACGGTTATCTTGTGATGTCAGAATTTTTGAATGCACAAATTTTTGGTAGTTATCAGTGTATATTGGTGTGCACGTCAGAAATTGGGTTAATTGATACAGACCTCTATTAGAAAATCTTTGGCCAAATTGTATCACAATCAGTTTTGAGTTTAGTCTCCCATTCACTTTGTGTAAGGATTTAGTTTGCTCTGTGTAGGGTGATTCAAATCGGTCACTTATGACATTTGAATTCAGTTAAAATACTGCCTTAGAAGGAAGGTGCCTATGCAGGTAGCTGACAGCAGAGTAACTTACTAGATTTTGGAACAGAGCCTATTTGTTAGAATACTTGTGAGGGTGAGAAAAGCCACAACAAGGAAAGCCAGTGGAGTGGTCACTGCTCTGTACAGCTTGTTAAAAGCCTCAGGGTCATCACAAATCTCAATGTGATATTAGAAGAGGGACATGATGCTATTCTGCTCACTAATGAGGGGAAAGAAGAGCCTGCAGCCTGCGAGCAAGTCAACATCTGGCACTCTGTCTTTGCGACACACTGAGGTCTGTCATACTCTCTCTTTCTTTCTCTCTCTCTCTCTCTCTCTCGGTCCCTTTCTGTTTCACATACTCATTTACACACACACACACACACACACACTGAAATAAAGAAGATAACCAGGAAACCTCTCAAAGGACTGAAACTGGTCTGTGTCATAAACTCTCACAGTCTCAGTAGGGCACCTCATAGTTTCACACTGGGATCTGACTCCAATGACCTGTTTAATGAGCTCACCTCTCTCGTTTTCCAGGACCCATCAGGTATGTCAAATGGACCTGTTGTGCAAACAACAGCATCTAAATGTTGCATTACAATGACACGTTTCTATTGACACTATAAAAAGCATTGTACAATGGGTTCATGTTTGACCTAATGATACAGTTGAATGCTGTTGTACTTCAATGGATTGCGTTCAGAAAAACATTATTAATTTGCTGTGTACATATCTGCAGGATATTTTCAGTGGCATAACAGATTACTACAGCAGGTGGATATGCTCTTAATTTTTAAAAATGCTAAAAGAGCAGTTGTTAAATGCCTTAGCTGGAACAATAATATAGGGCTTTTCCTAAGTATTCCAAAAAGAATCATACATTATCTTTTACGACAACATTTCTTCCAAATTCCAAATAAAAATATTGTAATTTAAAGCATTTATTTGCAGAAAATGACAACTGGTAAAAATAACAAAAAAGATGCAGTGTTGTCAGACCTCAAATGATGCAGAGAAAACAAGTTCATATTCATTTTTGAACAAAACACTACTAATGTTTTAACAAAGGAAGAGTTTAGAAATCAATATTTATTGTAATAACCCTGATTTTCAAACACAGCTTTCATGCGTCTTGGCATGACCCTGTTATGGCCAGCCCAATCTTAAGACATGAACTTCACTGAAAACCTCTGGAATGTGATAGGGGAATATGGATTGCTACAAGCTATCAAACAAAGCTTAGCTGTTTGAATTTTTTGTGCCAGGAGTGGCATAAAGTCACCCAACAGCAATGTGAAAGACTGGTAGAGAGTTGTGATTAGAAATCAGGGTTATTCCACCAAATATTGATTTCTGAACTCTTCCTAAGTTAAAACATTTGTATTGTGTAGTTTAAAAATGTATATTAACTTGTTCCCCTTCTGTCACTCACTTGATGTTGTGTCGAGGTAATGACATTAAGGGTCGCTCTTGAGAGCCCTGGACACCTCCCATTCTTTGAGAAAATGCAAATGAGAAATGGCGAGTGGAATCTGCATGACACTCCCCCGGACATACGGGTATGCCCACTCCATTCAGATTTTCTCTTTGGAGCCGAGCGGTTGTACTATCAGTGAGCTGAATACTACTGCTGTTCCATTCACCTCTTAAGAAGCGTATGCTGTTGTATATACGGTGCTTTTCCAGTGGCTTTCTCTCCATCTGCACGGCGAGTGCAGATTTCGCCCCTGGCCACTTCGACAGCGCTAAAAGTGTGTATATTCCTGCTAAAGAGTATATATTCTCTATTAGAGGACACACATTGATATTGAACGTCTTTTTAAAGACGTGTCTTTATAAAGATGCCTTTCCGTCTTTGTGTGATTCCTGGATGCGGTCGTTATCTCTCCGCTTCTGACGGCCACGGGCACTGCCTCACGTGTCTGGGCAGCGTTCACACTGAGGCAGCGTTTGTGGATGGTTTATGTTCTCATTGCAAGAATATGACCATGGCAACGTTAAAGACGGCCCTCCTGATTGCGTTCACCTCCATCAAGAGGGTGGGGGACCTGCAAGCATTCTCTGCGTACTCTTGTGGAGGCAGACCCAGCCCTGTCGTTGCTGGGTCCAGTGCATGCTTTGCACACCTACTTGGATCGCACGCAGAGCTTTAGATGCTCTGAGCAGCTTTTTGTCTGCTTTTGTGGACAGTTGAAAGGAAACGCTGTCTCTAATCAGAGGCTTGCCCACTGGATCGTGGATGCCATTGCGTTGGCATACCAGGTACAGGCCGTGCCCACCCCTTTGGGAATACGAGCAGACTCTACAAGAAGTGTGGCATCCTCGTAGGCACTGGCCAATTGTACCTCTCTATCAGACATCTGCAGAGCAGGCTGGGAAACACCCAATACCTTCGCGAAATTTTTTAATATCCGAGTTGAGCTGGTTTCGCCCCGTGTTCTTTCAGTTACGAACAGGTAGAAATCGGTAATACGGAACAGCTGGCCTAGTGTATCGCTTGTGTATAGCAACTTTCCCCTTGTGAAAAAATGTGCTTTTACCCCAAGTCGAGTTCACGAAGTCATGGACACTGGATGTCCTTCCTCTCTAGCCCTATGGTTCGCAAACTTGGCAGAGGAGTTCGCAGCCAGCCCCACTACGGTGTCTAATATGCCCTGTACTGTGATAGGTACTCCACAGGTGCCGATTACTCTGGTAACCCCTGTGATGTATATTCCACTGTACAGTCTCCCTGTCAGTGGACCTGCGTCTCCCTTGGGTAGAGCTCTCTCTGCCTCTGGTCAATGAATTCGTGGCGGGACCTACCACTGTGCCTCTTCCATTTGTGGCTGCTGAGGAAATGTGTCATATTCCCACATGTTGACCTCCCCTTTTGGGAAGCATGTGGTCTCTGCTGTGTCTTTCCCCGCTGAAAGAATAGGAAAGGAAAAGAACACCTTCCCCAATGTGTATAATAGCGTAGATGGCCCCAGCCGAATCTAATACTCTGTGGAGAGAAAACATAGAGAGAAAAGGCCGTGGCTGGCACGGCCTGCTCCCATGCTAGTTATGGCACTTCCCCCCTCAGGGGTGTGGGGAACTACATGACGTCTTTTGGGGCAATTGGGGGAGGTTACATGCTGACTGATGCACCTGCATCAGCAGTTCACGTAATATGGTTCAGCTGTTGAGGAATATTTCTATATGGACCCTAGTGTCACAGAGTATCCTCTGTTCCCTGATGGAGGGAATGAGAAGTTGTGTCCCTCTTGCCACAGCACTGTACCAGCTGCTGAAATGGCCGGACCATGTCTCGGCTCCTCAGCACAAAACCTGAATGGAAAGGCATTCCAGCTCCTTTTAAACCTGTATGTCCGGGGGAGTGGCATGTAAATTGGTCTGTTTCTCTCTCCTCTCTCTCTCTCTCTCTCTCTCTCCTCTTCCATTGCCATGTCCTATTTACTCATAATTTTTCAAGGAGGCAGAAGTTGCTAGAGGATGGGGGTCTGTGGATTTGCGAGTTGTTTCAGTTGGTGTATTGACGGCAGCTGGATAAAAAAAAAAGGATTCTATCGACTGTACAGAAACTTTGGATTGATACGTATTCCTATAGAACAAATTAAATTGAAGTATGTTTTTGGTAGGTACACAAGGTCACAGGGTCCCTCTTTGAGGAGCCACAGTTTTAGGAGGTGTTACAGCCATGGTTATTGATGCAATTTTTGTCCACCATATGGCATAGTCTCTTTTCCAGGGAAGAGTCTAGTAACAGGTGCAACGAGTTACCTGATGAGTCCTGGATTCTTCACAGAGATTTTGCCTCCTCTCACCAGCACCTATTTTTTAATAATTAATAAACATTAATTTTTTATGTTAAATTGTATCCACTTGTGTCCGCCCTTTTGCCATCAGTCAAGTAGAAACAAAACCATTTTAACTTATATGGACAGTCTTATATAGAGGGATAGAACTCACTAACAATTACAACGACAAGAAAAGTACAGGCAGTAAGCAGAGAGCTTACCTGCCAATAAAATAAAGAAGTTTGGATACGTGTCCAACCTGGCAGACCGACTCATCTGTCAAAACCTGACCCGCTCTCCGCTCCAGGCAACAAAAAGTCAACCTTTACAATGTATTCACTTTGACATCATCGTTGGTAGCTTCGGATTCATTTTCAACAGAATCCTGTAACATCTCCAACTCATCATCTTTTGGTGTAAGCTTCAAAGATGGGTCTTGCCTGAAGGCATACGCTTCAACTTCGGCTGGTGTCCCAAGAAATTATGTCTTACCTTGTTGAGTAAACTTCACCAGTACAGGGTAGGTGGATATTCCCAGTTGAGCCAGCTTCTTCCTTGCTAGGGACATCGCTCTCCTTTTAGCTCTGGTAAAGGTGCTATTATCTGGAAAGAAAAGAAACCATTATGAAGAATTTGCTCTGGCTCCTGTTGAGGATAGCATTCCGATCTTTATAGTGGAGCAGCTAAAAGATGACTATTCGCAGACCGGTTTTGGAGTGCCCGTCAGTGTAGATACGATGCACTCTTTCAATCTCCAGTTCCTTGCCGGCAAGAGAAGGGATCCATTTGGGAAGGTGGTACTGTATAAATTGAGTGCAATTTATACAGAACCACCTTCCCAAATGGATCATCCCCTTCATCGCTCAACTAAATGATTGTTGAACTGATGGCTTTTATCTGCGAATAGCTGTCTGCATGTTGTTGAAGTTGCTTCTAATTAGTCCTTGAACATTTCTTTGACAAAGGTAAGATACATCTTTAGCTCATCAGCCATGATGGCGCATAGTTCCTCCTCAGAGCTGTGGTTTGGCTATTTTACCCGCTTTTTCTCTGGGGAGGCAAGCATCAGTTGACATTTAGACATCTCCACTTATTTTACAATCAGCTAAACTGCAAAAACATCTAGAAACTTAAGGCTGAATACCAAAACGTTGCAATTGGTCTGTATGTTAAATGTCACTCTGATGCCGTCTTAAACTAATTCAACTAAATGTATCTTTTTGTAACATGTTTTATATTGTTCGTAATTGGTTACGTTTAGGACTGGTGTTGAATTAGGGAATTTACATTATTGCTATAGAAATACATTATTTTAGTTAAATCATACAAACTATAATAAAACATATTGCGGTGGTATAATACATACATGTTGGATTGTGACGGAATCATTTTCATGGCGCCTATTTTATGAGAGTGCCCTGGTTCCTCTTACAAATCTATTGTATGGCTTCAGAAGATTTGAAATATAGTGCTTGAGTCATACAGTATACACTACTTTTAATGGTTCCTTTAACTCCATTTTGGAGCTTGATGGAGTCTGTCCCCAATTCACTTATGGAAAAGATTCACCTCAAAGTTTATGCTAAACTTCTTTTGTGTTCTATGGAAGAAAGTCTTCCAGTTTGGATCGATATAAGAGTGAGTAAATTAAGACTAAGAATTTTCATTTTCATGTGAACTTTAAGTTTGTTATATGCTGTCTGTCAAGAAAACCTGAACCATTAAATCTGTGTACCACAGTGTCTCAGGTAAACTACATATTGATTAAGCGTGCCTCACAGATGGAGAGCAGCAGCCACAGCAGGTCAGATCACTATAAAAATAAGATGCCATCTCTTTACTTTACAGAGGGAGAAACTGTTTTGGCACAGCTTGTTATAGAGAAGATATAAATTGTAACCTGAATTGTAAATAGTTTTTTGGTACAACAGCAGATGTGATATGACTTAAAACCTCAATACAATCCCAGTAAAGTAAATATCATAAGAACAGATGGATTTACCACACTAAGAGCTTTTCTCTACAGTAAATGATGCGTGTAAGACTGTCTGCCCTTGATTGCATTTAATTGACATTATGCCACATTTTTATGTCAAATAAGCCAGACAAGAATTAATTTTCACTGTGTTGAACTCTACATTGCACTCCTCTCAGATCACGGTTAAGAGCTTAGCATATATGTCTGACCTTTCAGTTGGATGGCCTCTCAACACTGTATGCTTACCTTGAAAAGACATAAAGTGTCTCCCATCTCCCTTCCGCTCCATCTCTTTTGAAAGTAATGCAATCATGTACAGTACCTGAGAACTCAATTAAATCTCCTGAGCTATAAAAGAGCAACCTCTGAGCAATAACATTTTCTTCTGGGATGCTTAGTGTCTACATTTGGCTTTCAATATTTCACAGTTTCTCTATTTTACTTTGTGCCTGTTGTATTGTTTTAGTGGTTGAAGAGGAGAAGAAAATGTTCCTCTTGGGGCCTTTAAAAGGAAAACAAATTACTGCAATTTAGCAATACAATTTAGAACGGATAGATCGGTGTGAGTGTATAGTATCCCAGAGCATTCACAGCATTCTCTTATTCATGAACAAATATAGCCTCAGACGATAAATAAATAAATAAAAAGATAGAAAATCCAATATATAGTTCAAATCAGTTCATGTCCTCCAAACTTGTATTCTGTCCCCTGTATTTCTCCTGGACTTGTGGCTTTCACTCATGAGTGTCCTTAAAGTCCAAAAGACCGTGGAGTGTCCCATTTGTAATTGTACGATTTTCGTGGCCACTGCGGACCCTTGATGCACCCTTTTATTGAGCCAGCACTGGTTTGGACTTCACACTCAACAGTATTTGTGACATTTCATCATCAAAGTGTTGACTTGGAGAAAGACCTCAGCAGGTAAGGAAGTCAAGGCCAACCTAACATCCCCTTCTTTTTTTCTCTCAGATCTATTAAGCTATTCAGAAATGCAATAAAAATGCAATTCATACATACAGTGACCTAAATACACATTTTCTATGTTTTGTTTTTGAATTAAAAATAATATTAGAATTTAAAATAAATTAATATTTTTTGTGGGGCTTAAAGTAAATAATGTGGTGTTAATGTATGAATATACTAAAAAAGAAAAACTATTTTATTAAAAGACTGAAATTTGAGGCTGAGAGTTTGAATACTTTTTTTTATATTATTTAATATTATAAAATATTAATAATATTTGAAAAATATTAGAAATATCAATGGTGTAGCCAACATGCAGGAAGCCATTCTGTTGTCATTTAACAAGAAAACCTTAAAACAGAGAACTCTTTTCGGCCCTCGTGATATTATTATTTCTTTTTTTTATAGATATTGTGACATTTTCTGAAAAGGCATGTGTTGTTCAGGTCAACAGAGTAACCATGAAAAAGCTTCTTCATATTAAAAAACTCAAAAATTCATGATGCATGTAAAAATGTCCCAGATACTGATGTAGCGTTGGTTCCCTGATAGAAGGGAACAAGATGCTGCGTCAGTAGCTGGCGCTGTGGGAGCTCCTCCTGGGGGCGGTGACCTTGAAACTCTATACCGTCACACCAATATGACTGGCTTGGTGACGCTTTGCATTCCGCCCCATGCTTGTTTAATTCCACACCATCAGGATTTTCCAACAGAAGGGAGGAGAGCGCATCTCTCCTGTGAACTTTAAGTTTGTTATATGCTGTCTGTCAAGGAAACCTGACATTAAATCTGTGTACCACAGTGTCTCAGGTAAACTACATATTGATTAAGCGTGCCTCACAGATGGAGAGCAGCAGCCACAGCAGGTCAGATCACTATAAAAATAAGATGCCATCTCTTTACTTTACAGAGGGAGAAACTGTTTTGGCACAGCTTGTTATAGAGAAGATATAAATTGTAACCTGAATTGTAAATAGTTTTTTGGTACAACAGCAGATGTGATATGACTTAAAACCTCAATACAATCCCAGTAAAGTAAATATCATAAGAACAGATGGATTTACCACACTAAGAGCTTTTCTCTACAGTAAATGATGTGTGTAAGACTGTCTGCCCTTGATTGCATTTAATTGACATTATGCCACACTTTTATGTCAAATAAGCCAGACAAGAATTAATTTTCACTGTGTTGAACTCTACATCGCACTCCTCTCAGATCACGGTTAAGAGCTTAGCATGTATGTCTGACCTTTCAGTTGGATGGCCTCTCAACACTGTATGCTTACCTTGAAAAGACATAAAGTGTCTCCCATCTCCCTTCCGCTCCATCTCTTTTGAAAGTAATGCAATCATGTACAGTACCTGAGAACTCAATTAAATCTCCTGAGCTATAAAAGAGCAACCTCTGAGCAATAACATTTTCTTCTGGGATGCTTAGTGTCTACATTTGGCTTTCAATATTTCACAGTTTCTCTATTTTACTTTGTGCCTGTTGTATTGTTTTAGTGGTTGAAGAGGAGAAGAAAATGTTCCTCTTGGGGCCTTTAAAAGGAAAACAAATTACTGCAATTTAGCAATACAATTTAGAACGGATAGATCGGTGTGAGTGTATAGTATCCCAGAGCATTCACAGCATTCTCTTATTCATGAACAAATATAGCCTCAGACGATAAATAAATAAATAAAAAGATAGAAAATCCAATATATAGTTCAAATCAGTTCATGTCCTCCAAACTTGTATTCTGTCCCCTGTATTTCTCCTGGACTTGTGGCTTTCACTCATGAGTGTCCTTAAAGTCCAAAAGACCGTGGAGTGTCCCATTTGTAATTGTACGATTTTCGTGGCCACTGCGGACCCTTGATGCACCCTTTTATTGAGCCAGCACTGGTTTGGACTTCACACTCAACAGTATTTGTGACATTTCATCATCAAAGTGTTGACTTGGAGAAAGACCTCAGCAGGTAAGGAAGTCAAGGCCAACCTAACATCCCCTTCTTTTTTTCTCTCAGATCTATTAAGCTATTCAGAAATGCAATAAAAATGCAATTCATACATACAGTGACCTAAATACACATTTTCTATGTTTTGTTTTTGAATTAAAAATAATATTAGAATTTAAAATAAATTAATATTTTTTGTGGGGCTTAAAGTAAATAATGTGGTGTTAATGTATGAATATACTAAAAAAAGAAAAACTATTTTATTAAAAGACTGAAATTTGAGGCTGAGAGTTTGAATACTTTTTTTTATATTATTTAATATTATAAAATATTAATAATATTTGAAAAATATTAGAAATATCAATGGTGTAGCCAACATGCAGGAAGCCATTCTGTTGTCATTTAACAAGAAAACCTTAAAACAGAGAACTCTTTTCGGCCCTCGTGATATTATTATTTCTTTTTTTTATAGATATTGTGACATTTTCTGAAAAGGCATGTGTTGTTCAGGTCAACAGAGTAACCATGAAAAAGCTTCTTCATATTAAAAAACTCAAAAATTCATGATGCATGTAAAAATGTCCCAGATACTGATGTAGCGTTGGTTCCCTGATAGAAGGGAACAAGATGCTGCGTCAGTAGCTGGCGCTGTGGGAGCTCCTCCTGGGGGCGGTGACCTTGAAACTCTATACCGTCACACCAATATGACTGGCTTGGTGACGCTTTGCATTCCGCCCCATGCTTGTTTAATTCCACACCATCAGGATTTTCCAACAGAAGGGAGGAGAGCGCATCTCTCCTGTGAACTTTAAGTTTGTTATATGCTGTCTGTCAAGGAAACCTGACATTAAATCTGTGTACCACAGTGTCTCAGGTAAACTACATATTGATTAAGCGTGCCTCACAGATAGAGAGCAGCAGCCACAGCAGGTCAGATCACTATAAAAATAAGATGCCATCTCTTTACTTTACAGAGGGAGAAACTGTTTTGGCACAGCTTGTTATAGAGAAGATATAAATTGTAACCTGAACTGTAATTAGTTTTTTAGTACAACTGCAGATGTGATTTAGACTTAAAACCTCAATACAATCCCAGTAAAGTAAAAATAATATTATAATTTAATATAAATTAATATGTTTTGTGGGGCTTAAAGTAAATAATGTGGGGTTAATGTATGAATATACTAAAAAAACTATTTTATTAAAAGACATTTGAGGCTGAGAGTTTGAATAAATTTCTTTATATTATTTAATATTATAAAATATTAATAATGTTTGAAAAATATTAGAAAAATCAATGTTGTAGCCAACATGCAGGAAGCCATTCTGTTGTCATTTGACAAGAAAACCTTAAAACAGAGAACTCTTTTCGGCCCTCGTGATTATATTTTTTTTTACAGATATTTTGACATTCATTTTGCTGTGTCCGGTGCGTGCTTTGCGTATCTATTTGGACCGCACGCAGAGCTCTAGACGCTCTGAGCGGCTGTTGTCTGCTTTGGTGGACAGCGGAAAGGGAACGCTGTCACCAAACTGAGGCTGCCCGCTGGGTCGTCATTGCCATTTCCTTGGCCTTCCAGACCCAGGCCGTTTACTATAAGCTAATCAATAATTACTGAATTGTATTTGCCTCTTTGAGAACTAATAACTAAATATGGCTAAATTAAAATAACTTCTAATTAATTACTCATCACCACATTAATTCTATAAGTCTTGAATGCAAAGAATTATATTGTTATTGTCAAATTGAAATTGCATATTCAGAGAAGCATGATTGTGCCTCTGTTCTCTTTAGAACAGAGCTGGATCAACTTCTGATGTAACATAAGAAGTGTCTGGTAACTGTATATGTAAATGACAAATAATTCAGAGATGTTATATAGAAACATCTTTTTAAAATCTAGTTTAAAGGTTTAAAAACATTTTTAATAAATTTTAGATTTTAACATTTGATTATCCCAGATAGCAAAAAATATCCGCACGGCTTCTTTTTGCCGCCGTCCCTAAGCTGTCGGCTATAGGTGCGTCCCACTGGCGGGAATGAAATGTTTGCCGCCGAATTCGTCACTCCCATTTCTTGCGATATGCCGCCCGCGAAAAGCCAATAGTATCCAGCTGCAGACCCGCAGCACCACCAGTTTCAGAACCCCAGTTTCAGAACCCCAGCGCCAGAACCTGAAGTGAGGGGCGGATCTTACGGTCTAAACCGAGTAGCGCCACCTAACGTTTTGGAGAGTAGGCTACACCACCAGTTTCAGAACCCCAGCGCTAGAACCCAATAGTATCCAGCTGCAGACCCGCAGCACCACCAGTTTCAGAACCCCAGCGCCAGAACCTGAATTGAGGGGCGGAGCTTACGTTCAAAACCGAGTAGCGCCACCTAACGTTTTGGAGAGTAGGCTACACCACCAGTTTCAGAACCCCAGCGCCAGAATCTGAAGTGAGGGGCGGAGCTTACGTTCGAAACCGAATAGTGCCACCTAACGTTTTGGAGAGTACTTTGCTTTTATTACAAACGAAACATCATACTTTATACGTATGTTATAATGATTCTTTAAGGTACAGTACAATAAGCATTTTAAAACATTGATCTTGTGTAATATAATTGTATATAGTTATCCGTTTCATTGTATTATGAGAGTTACTTCCTGATCATGATGGTGAAAAAAAATGCTTGAAACTTATGGGCATTTTATATAAAATATACTTTATTTCACAAGAACATGTGCAGCATGCATTTTTCTTTATGTAAAATAAAACATGTCAAAAAACTAAAAAGAGAGAAAATTCAGCATAATTTTAAAAGAAACAATAAAATATATACAACAAATGACCAATTCACCCCTAGGCCCATTTTATCATGACAATCCTGTATAAATTAAACTTAAAATGTATCAAATGAGGCATTCACTCTCAGGCCCATTTTGTCCTTACATTCTTGCTAAAATAACTCCATGTCATCCCTGAACACAAAATGAAATAGAAAGGGCTCTCTGGAAGCTTCTGACTGTTCCAAGAGATTGTTGCGTGGCCTTTTCCTTGTCGTCTTCATTCATTCGAAATGTCTCTACAAGAGATGAAAGCACCACACAATAATCTCAACGTAAAAAAAAAACCTCAACTATAAGGTAACATTAACTCACAAACAATGCATATAACAGAGGAACGTGGAACAAACACTTTAACACCTTCACAAGATGTCTTCAAAACGTCACCGCAAGGCTCATTTACAACACGCAAAAATGTATCGAACCATCCGTAGAGTTTTTTTTTTAATACAGTAAAGTATGACAACATATTCAAGCTTCATTAAGATGATAAAGTTATGCACAAATTAAATATTTAGCAGATAAACGCTGAACTTAAAGGGTAACTAAACCCTAAACCAACTTTTTTTAGTTAATGATCTGTAAGCATGGGGCTTTATTAGTACTGGTCATTGATTCAAGTAATTTTTTTGACATTTGTGTATAAAGTGTTTTAATTCTACAATATATGGTGTAAAAACGTCTGAGTGCTGCCCTCTTCAGGTTGAACGGTGGCTACTGCAGTTGAATTTTCCTATTGGCTGTTTGCGGTACTTTGTGACGTAAGCGGTGACAGCTGACGTAAGCAGGTTCCAGCTCACCACGCCAGATTCATGTACATGTCGTCTTGAGACCGTGTGAGGAATAATAATAACATAGAGTCTGACAGCAGCTGTCAATTAATCCGTCACTACGAGTCTCAGGTGCCCCCGGCTCAGCCCGCTACTCGGTTCATTCCCTCTATCCCCGCCGGGGTCTGCCCACTTTTCCAGCATTTTCAAATATTTCTAGTGGGTGGAGTCAGACTCTGAGCAGGTGTTTAGTTACCCTTTAATATATGCGATAATTTTTCACAACATGATGTCAAAAACGTTACACAACTCACCATGCTCTCCGCCATGCTTGTCTCATTGTCAATAACTCCGCCCCTCACTTCAGGTTCTGGCGCTGGGGTTCTGAAACTGGTGGTGCTGCGGGTCTGCAGCTGGATATGTCTCCGAAAAGCTGGCGGGCCGCTCGCTTCATTTTCTCTGGCGGTTGCCTCGGGCTGATCGACCGCGGGCGGCTGGCGGCAAGCCGCTTTGAAATACAAGGATTTCTACTCTCAAAATCGACCAGCCATGTTGGCTATTTTTTGCTCCAAAGCCATTAGGGTTTATAACAGAGTCTTGACTCTTGATTCCATGATAAGGTAAGGTTTAGGAAATGACATTTAAATTACTTTGAAACTCTGAAGCGATTATACAGTAATATATGTAAAATATATTGAATTATTTTATGCACTTGAAAATTGTTTACATTTCTTTGATTGCTACGCATTTGAGACATGCACCAATAAACCAAAAATAATTCCTTTTGTAAAACTTACTTGGCAATAAATATCTTTATGATTCTGATTAGGTTTTAAAATAGATATTTAATTCATGGTATGAACAATTTAGCAGAATAAATTGATGAAGTTAGACTTTTCACGAATGCCTGACAATCAGTGAACAGTGAAAGACATCTGCAACATGGCCAAAATCTCGGGTATACTTTAATTTTTTTATTAATTTGCAACCATGGTGATATCTGTCATAAACATGAAAATCCCTGTTTTGACGTGAAGGATAAACTCAAGGAAAAAGCGAAATTATCCTCTGGTTTCACAGTTGCGTAGAAATTTCGTTTATGTCTACATTTTTTCCAACCTCGATTTTTTTGTTATTTTACCTTTTACAGGTTTTGCAATTATGACCTGTACAAATGTTTAAGAAAGTGTTAAAGTCCCTGTAAAGGCAATAAAAAAAATCTAAACGCATTATAAATGTTAAATGTATTGCTAAAACACATTACAAAGACTGAACTGTGAAGTTCCGCTGTCGCCATATCTGTTTCCGGTTTACTTGCGCGTCGCCCAAAATGTCTGTTTTTACTCGATGTCTCCAGAATCTTCCGAAATTACGCGTCAGCGATGTTCATCGCATTGTTGATGCCTGGTCCCCTGCTCCGACAAGCAAGAGGGACAAGGGCTTTAAACTCTACATATCGAGTTATCTGCACAACTACAAGGGTAAGTATTTTAATCTAATGTGGTGTGCCGGCAGATAGCGGCTAAGCTAGTTCAGCCACGTGTTCATTTTTTATGTAAGGTTAGTATAGAAGCTTGTTTTTCTTAGTTTTAAAGCAGACTGTTTGTTAATTTTTGTGATAATTGTAATATAAATTATATTAACTTGCTCTCCTCTCAGTTTCTAATAAAGATCAGGGCACAGGTGAAGTCACTGTCAGGGCATTGTGCTACAGGTCCATGAGGAAAACAGATAAACCTCACAGTTTGAGTGTATGGTGAAGCTAGAATTGATAAGACCGCAGTTACAGGCTTGTTACTTTAATAGGGGACTCGGCTAAGGTTATTCATGTTTAATGTAACTCAAATCAAATGAAAACAGTTATTGTAGGTAGGTAAGTTTCCCTAGCTGGTCCCCTCTGTGTAAAATGCGTTCTTATTCAAGTTTTCAACTCAGTCATTCGTTTAAGATGCAATCTTGTGTTATAAGTATTAGGCTATCATGATTATACAGTGAGCAAGCTATATAAATAAGTATTTAATATAATAAAAGTGTAGAGCAACAACCGAGGGTGTAAGGTAAAGGCTGAATATTGTAGATTTATTACAATATGTTGCATGTTTGAATTCAAATACCTGTGGATATGCAGGAGCACACACTCTACAAAGGCCTGACTGGAGATTTGCCTGATCTATCCGTCCTTCAGGTGAGTAGGGATACAACAATAGCAAATTTCACTGTACAGTATGATATATCAACCAAAATCTGTATACCAATATTTCATTATTTTCTTTTTCCTCCCTTTTACAAACAAATATTCTGCTTCAAAGAAAAAAATGAAATTGATGTTATCATAAGGGTTCTTCATTATGAACTTGTATGCCATGCATAACATACTGTGGATAGAAATTACAGGGAAAGTTACTGGTATGATAATTGTGGTTATATTATATTACTATTATATTTAGTGTATTGCTAATCAATATATTGTTACTTCCCAGGTGACAGCGGCTCACTTCAAGAGCAGGTGAAGCAAGTTGGGACAATGTTGAAGACATTTGCTCGCACTGGGCAGTCGGGTACAACTTGCAAACAACACCTGTGGTTGTTGTTTTAATTCCCACTGGGGCCACCTGTACATGTAGTAGACCTAGATATAAATGTCATAGTTTAGTAGTTGAAGGACCAGGACTGACTATTTTATTCTTTTATTCTGGGAACCCCTGTAGGTGCAGATCAAACCCTAATGCTGCGACATCTTGGAGTTTGGCGATGTTGTGCGTAGCATGGAAAACAAAATGCTATGCTGCAACATTTCAGTGCCAATGTGTCTGTTGGAGAGTTATCCCTGCCAGGGGATCTGTTACTCCCCCCTAGACACCCAGGAAGATTTGCCGTTGCTTGACAACAGTTTGAGGCAGGATAAAGAGCTCCAGCAACAATTTGTAAGTGTGTCGATTTCGTTTATAACGCCATAGGGTAATCTAAAAAGTAAAATTAAGATCGTACACTGCATATTCTACAGTCTGAATCCACAGCCTGTCACATTTTAAATTTATGAGAAGCTTCAGAGAAATGTAATTTGTAACATGTTTTTTTTGTATTTTCAGCTTCGGTTTTTGGCAATCAAATGTGGGAGGGACCTAAAGACAACCGTGTGGTGAATGCTTCAGAGTATCTTCTCTAATCACCTTTCCATCAATACAAGGTCCAGGTTAACGTTACGCGTTACCTGAAAGGAGCATCTGAACATGAAGGTGGAAAAAGGCGCCGCACAGCTGAGAGGGACCCACAGCCGACCCCTTAAACCTAGGCTGACTACTGACACCCCAGCATCACTGACAGCTGGAACCCTTTCTTTATCCTGCAGTCAGTAACATCAAGACCCCTAAAAAAGCCTGCTAAAAGTGTCAGACTACACTCACCCAATCCACACTGTTCACTGTGGAAATTGCTTTTTGTTTTTTTTTTTTTTATCATGACCCTGCTTTGAGGGCAGCTCCTTGGATGAATATGGGATGGTTTGTCCTTTTATACAGGCGCACGAGGAATCACTGAAGATATGCCAATTTGCACTGCCTCATTCTGGAGGTCGGGGAAAACCGGTGATTCTTAGCCCACTACGCCACACAGTCCCCAACCTCTCCAGACATTCTGATTGGCTGTGTTCTCTACAGCCAGATTTTCTGCTGTTAATTATATTTATTCCCACTTGTTGTCATGTGTAAGTTGAATGTCAAAATGTATATTATACCTGTTATCCTGCACATTCCTTGATACCAAAGATCTCAATTATTTCATATACAATTTGCTGCTTATTTCATTGTTACAGTGCTTAACTATTCTATTTTTAAATATAGCTTGTAAATCTTAGATTATACATCTAATACTTGATATTTGCACATTATCTGGTATCAAATATTCTACTTACCGTGACATTAGTATTGGCTTATTTCATTCCGTCAGTGCTTAACAATTCTATTATAGTTTGTAAATCCTATTTCATACCTCTGATACTTGATATTGCACATTAACTAGTACCAAAAATTCTACTTTCATTCCATCACAGTGCTTAACTGTTATTCTATTGTTAAATATAGCTTGTAAATCCTTGTGCCACAGGTCAGCATTGCAGTTATAATGGTATATTCTACTCCAGAGCTTTACTCTAAATTATTACCACTTAACCTATTGTTAGAAATGACTTGTAAATATGATGTTATACCTCAATTTATTTGGTATCCTGCACTTTATTTGGTACCAAATATCCTCATTGCTTATGTTTACTGGTAATTCTTTTCATCCCAGAGCTGACCTCTTTATATTATTAACAATTATTGTAAGTGTTACAATAGTGTTTTTTAAAAAAAAAATTTTTTTTTACCAAAATTGAATTGGAAACCTGCATGTTCTTTAGTGTGTGTGTATATATAATGTTTGTATTTTTCTGATATTTATATTTCAGTGATCTGACATCTTGTTTCAATGACAGTTACTGTACTTTGAAATGTGGAATTAAAACGCCAAATGGAAATTTGTCTGGTTTGATCAATCATTATTCTTGATAAACTGCACGCTATATATATATATATATATATATATATATATATATATATACACAATAAGCGGCGGCAGATCACTCGAAAAAAGCGCTTGCCTCCGACGGTCCGCCTTCGATATAACGCCGGCGGAACGGCGGATAGCCAGCGGGCCGGCCGCGGAACGAAGGCGGTAGGAAGGCAAGCGGCTGCCGCCAGCGGTGCGCCATCAAACGTGTTTGCGATATCGCCATTCTGCCGCTTCTACTGCCGCCGGAGCACCGCCAGCGGCCCGCCGACTTATTGCTATCTGGGATGTTATGTAATTTTTATATTTTGTAGTTTTATGTATTTTTTAATAACTTAATAAATCTAGTTGAATAGAAGAAGAAAAAAGGGAAAACTACACATCCATTATGCCTCTAATCCAATCAGCATTCGTGATACTGGATGCTGGAGCTGAGGAGGTGGGCGGGGCTGAACCGAGTAAAAGAACGTGCCACGCTTTCTGATCCGAGCTCAAACCGCTCTGCCCAAACACACACTGTGATGCACACATACATGCAGTTAAGATATGTTTAGTTATGTTAAGATCTAAAATAGGCAAAAGACACATGGAAAATGTATTTTAGAAGCATTTTAGCATAAGTACACAGACAGATGGAATTGGCCTCTGAGAAGCGTCGTTGTTCATTGACTTTTGAAGATCAGTGCACTTTCTGTAGACACTTTATTTTTATAGGCTACTCATATTGATTTTTTATTTTACGTTGAAAGGTAATGCTTTGAAAGCCAATTCTGGAGTTAATGTTTATACCAATCACAGCATATTAAACTTGTGGAAGGCCTCCAGCACTCATTCACAGCACACAGCCAAGGTGGTAGGCTGCAACTGTGAGAACCAATAAAAGCATTTTATCCCACTTTAGGTTTGACAAAAGGTATTGTAAAGCAGTAAATAGTTTATGAATTTTATGTTCAATTAATATAATGTCAAAAAAAAAATCTTTTTACAACATATGTTTATGCAACTGATTTATGTATATGTTTAAATTACTAAATTGTAGAACCAAATACTTGAGTACTCAATATTAACTGACAAGTAACACCTCAGTTACTTTTAATGGTTTATAATGCATTTTCACTATAGCATTCCATATGGTTAGTCATTCCTTTAGAAGGATGTGGTAACACTAAGTCATTACTAAGGGGTTACCATGATCTTCACATTAGAATACTGTTCCATGCATTATTTCTTGATTAGTTTAGCATTAATTATGAAACAGTATATGTACTTAGTAGTTCTTCAGGATGTATTAAAAAATAAGTAGTTATTGATCACGTAATAGTGAACTATTGCATTCATCTATGTGCTATTACTTACTATTAACAAACAAGAAACTGTTATTAACTAATTCATAACTACAATGTTAATGTTGTGCTTCTCATTTGTTCCTGTGTAGATACCCATTAATGGAGGAACAGTATTCTAAAGTGTTACAGAACCTGAGTACTCTGATCAGGAGCACAGGGAGATGGAGGAGGATGGCCAAAAAGATTCACAGAGAGAGAGAGAGCTCAGAAGACATGGTGGTGCACATGTAGGCAATGCCAGGCAATGCCTACAGAGGTAGAGAGCATCTGCTGCAATGATTGGAATGTTGCCATGCCATAGCTGGATAGACCGCATGACCTCAGCCCTCTTGTGAACGTGCATATTCTACTTACAGAACGCAATGGTTTATAGTTAAAAAGTACTTAAATGTGTCGCAAAAAAAGCGATCATATTGCTTTATAAGACATTCATTTAACCACTGGATTAATACGGATGATGTTAAAGCTAATTGTATGTGTTTTTGGAGCATCAAAAATCCTATTACCAGATTTTTCTTCAAACATGTTCTGCTGAAGAAAGGAAGTCATATACATATGGGATGGCATGAGGGTGAGTAAATGATGAGGGAATTTAAATTTACATCAGTAACATGGACGCTCTCTCTTATTTTTGTCATTTCGACGCTGCATCAGTAGCATATGCTGTGGGATCTGTATTATGCAATGCTGTGCTATTGATAGGGCAATATTCACTTGCCAACAGGGTAGTTTAAAGACGTCGCTATTACCACCCCTTCAATTTTAAAAAATAGGGACAAAAACGGAGGAACAATGAACCATTTGGCTCGATGGTTCAGAGACACTAGCCATACCGGGTTGTGGTACAAAGTTTTGATGACTTAGTGGAAAGGAGGGAAGCAGGATGGTCAGGGCTTTGGTACAATTACACTAGCCAACAGGGTACTGAAACATTGCTTGCATGCTCTTACTCACAACAGTGGGAATAGAGAGACCACAGTTTTTGACCAACACCCAATACAATGAACCAACTATTCAATGAACAAATGGACATTCATCCCTCTTTCTCATTGAAAATATGGGAAGAGAGGGAAGATACATAAAGGTTATAAAACCTAGCTGTGACAGGACAGAGGGTTAATCAAGCCTCGGAGCGGGATAAAGGCCGACTGGAGGCTGCAGTATGAGAGAGAGAGAAACTTACGGGCAGCTGTCCGACAAATTTGTGTGTTTGTCTGTTTAAGTTCCTTATGAAAATATAATTTATATTGTCAAGCCAGTTCTCACCTCCTCCTTTCCATTACTGGTGCCGAAATCCGGGACGAAGGAAGGATGCGCCATAGTGGAGTTCTTGCCGCTACCATCCACCCCAAAGGAGCAGCCGTGGCCATCCACCAGAGGATGGAGGAGCCCGGCCGCCTGGAAGCAGAAGAAATCAAGCCGGTTCTCACCTCCAACTTTCCATTAATCCCTTTACACTGGCAAATGTGTTAAGGGAAGCCCAAATTGCAGCCAGACATATGTCATCTAGTGACAATCCCTTTGCCCATTCTAAAGGAGGCCATACTCCTGGTGGAATTAGCCTTAACACCTATGGGACACTGTATGCCTTACGACTCTTAAGTGAGCGCTATGTGGCTCAACATCTGATCGAAAGGTTTCAGAGCCAAGAGGAATGCAAGCAATTCCAGGCAATTTATGTGGCAATGCTGGACGTCCATCGTACAGTGCTTGCAAGCCTATGCTTCTGATTGAGCAACTGCCAATTGTAAAGGTAATTCAATATAGGCTTTCAGAGCCAAGAATAATGCAAGGAGTTCCAAGAAATGTATGTGCCACCCAGTTTGTACCCCAGTCCAGGTACCAAATGCCATATGTCCATTGTACAGTCCTTGCAACCCTATGCTTCAGTGGAGCACATGTCACATCAACACATTTAATTAATGTGTGAAGGGCCAGGGACAACCTGAAGGATAGAACCTTGAACTGGAATGTAGTCCCCTCAAAAGCAAATCTCAATAATTACCGGTGTCGCAGGGCAGTTTTTTTTCATAATATTTGCATCTTTTAAGTGGACTGATACAAACCAGTACAGAGAGCATATATGAGACATGATCTGTCTCTGAGTCACCATCTTGAATGGTGTATGAGCCATAACTTACCGCTCTTCTTGGCAATCACAAAATAATGGCTGTAAAAGCCTTTCTTTCTGTACTCTCTATTGCATATTTGGCGAGGAGGTTCTGTACCTCTGAGCATAGAATTGCTCATATTCTGTACAGTGTAGGAGAGAATGCTGTTGAAGCGAGGTGTCCACTTTGCAAAATTAATCACATACTCTTTCTGGGTGTTCGGTACCCAGCTGGAGACACCCGAAAGACCATGCCATGCACCCAAGTGGTGAGTCAGAGGACACAACAGAGTTGGTTAAATCTGGAAATTTACCAGCTTTTGTGAAAGTTTTACATGCCTTTTTCAGAGATTTACAAGACTAGTCCTTGTGCATTCAACCTTGCTTTGTAGGTACCAAACCATCAGGAGCGCTTGGCCTGCCCAGAAGGAACTTTACAGCAGGGATGCTGTCCAGGAAGCACCCATTCGGCTTGGGTCCAGGCCACTGGGTTTGCTTCCTTATCAGTAGTTCTGTCTCCAATCTACAGGAAGGAATAGGGTTAGTGATAGCAGCACTCTATTTGGCAGGATGCTGCCTCAAGGAAGAGTGCAAGCAAACCAGCTGATTGCTTCTTAGCCAATTGCTATTGGTGAAAGCATCAATAGTGTCATCAAAGAGGCCTTGCTGACACAGCGGGGCATCAAGCAAGACGGCCTTGTCCTTGTCGCTCAGGTCTCACAAGCTGAGCCAGATATGGAGCTCAGCAAACTCCAGGCTACCCATAGATCTGCTGGAGGAATAAATCTGTGGTGCGCGACAGCTCTTTGAAGGACTTGAGGTCTGGATAATTCTAATTAAAGTCCTTCAGCAGATTCGCCTGGTAGGCCTGAAAGATCAGCCCCAGAAAACATAATACTTGATCACATGGGCTTGGTAAGAACCGTATCTCCTTTTGATAATGCTCGGGCACATCAGGCATGAACCCTTGACCAACTCAGGCTCTGAAGCAGTTATAGCATTGTATTTCTCTGCTCAAGGGTAAGTACAAACACCCTGCTCATCAGCTGAGTGTGGCCAGGTCTCAACATCAGAGGTCTCCCGTGATATAGCATCTTACTCATCGTCCTCCATGCCAAATCTGATAGAATCATGTACATCCATCATATGGCGCATGTCGTCTTGGGTGAACTGAATTTAAAAGAGCAGAGGTGTCAAAAACACTGATTCAATGTGTAAACATCGATGTATATATTATTTTAAGATTCACCTTTATTTAGAAATTCTCTTGCCAGCCACATCCATACACATCTGTCGATGCAGCAACTTTATGATATTCATCTTGATTTTTATGCTACTCATTTGGCCACACGGATGTATCCAGAATGATTGACTCCTGAAGTTTCACTGTGCTCAATCTGTGCTCGCAACAGGGCTGATAGCGCCAGCATCAGCACCAACATAGAGCAAAGCAGCTCATATGCATGTTTAAATTGGGCTTCCCTTGATATCATGGCGCATGCAACACATTTTAATTCTAAATGAGAAAGCACTATGGAGCAATTCAACCAATTCAAATGGCTAAACAGCCATAAACAGATAGTCAGAACAGCGCTGACGAGGGAAAGAGAAAATGCCTGCCCTGCCCCAAAATCAATAACAAGACTTTTCACATGTGAGTGACCCTTAGGCAGAGCGCATACCGGAGTTCATTCTCACCGGAGCTTACGGTACGCCTTCATCATACGCCAGAACTCGACTATCTTTGAATGTGCGAAAGACCGTTACCGGAAGCCAGTGATTATAGTTTATAAAGTTATAAATATGGATATTTGTCTTATAAAAACGCATCGCTTCACCCCCTGGAGCTTTATGGATTACTTTTTTGATGGATGGATGCGCTTCTTTGGGCTTCAAAATCTAAGGTACCATTCATTCTGATTATAAAGCTTGGAAGAGCCAGGATATTTTTTTATATAACTCCAATTGTGTTTGGCTGAAAGAAGAAAGTCATATACAACTAGGATGGCTTGAGGGCGAGTACATTTTGGGATCATTTTCATTTTTGGGTGAACTAACCCTTTAATTGGTTTACATATACATGGTCTTGAAAGGAGTTAACTGATTGGATTAACTTTACACAGACAGTCACAAATTTTGCACATTTTTATCACACCAGGCTCATATTACAGTAACGTCATATGTAAGAGTTATGAGGCTATTTTTATAGAATATTCCTTTATGCTATGAACTCAATGATATATAATGTAAATTCTGGTAAAAGCTAATGCACTGTACTAAAGTGGTCTCTCTGTCTCATGTAACATAGAAATGTTTGAATATGTCATCAACAAGCTCCCAATGCACATATTATGAGGGCTATATTTAGTTAAAGAAGTTACCTGAACATTACATAATATAAAAATTGAAGTGAATCTATTATCAAGAATTATGAGCTAATGTGTACATTACAGGAGCTTCCTGCATCCATGATGTATACCGGGAGAAACTGGTCCTCATGCTTTCCATGAAACCTTCAAATGTTTATTCAAAATTAGCAAAGTCTGCTTTTTTGCTATGTTGTTCATTTTCACATTTGGTTGCTGAAATGTTTGTTGTCCAGCTGGTGAGCACTCATTAGCTGAGCACAATTTAGAGCTGCACAGCGGTTATACAACATATGAGGTGTGGGAAAACTCCTGCTGACTTTACAACCTGCAGTTCAACACTGATAGATTGCACGTTTGCAGCAAGTATCTCACTTCAGGAATAGATACAAATATATCAAATGGTTTTTGATGTCAAAGTTTTTCTATTGTAATGGTTATGGGAATAATTTTAGTTCTGTCATTATTTCCTAACCCTCATGTCATAAAAAACGCATTTTAATTTCTTCTGTTGAAGACAATAGGAGATGTTCTCATTGGAGTTTCAAAAAGGATGCAAAAGCCCCTAATAGTATTGCATAAGTAGTCCACATGAGTTTAATGGAACCCCTTAGAGGGCATGCATAAAGAAAATGACTGAAATGAGGGAATGAGATGTTGCATCAGTTGTTGAAGCTATGGAAAGCTCCGCCCAGGACTGATGGTCTCTGAAGCTCATGACAATCATGGCAAATTTGTTCGAAACACTTGACGCTCTCCCCCATCACAAATATATATGGTGGAACACGGCGCTATTTGTTCTGGAGTTTTTACTTAAGGGAAGAGAACACATCGTGCAAACCCTTAACAGCTGTCGTGTTACCTCCTTTAAAAAAACAGGGTTACAGTCTTAACTGTATCCTTCCCTTTCATTTGGATACTTCGACATGGGAATGAGCATGCACTAGCAATGCCGACTAGCCAATCACACAAAATCACACAACATTTTACTGAGCTCATAGTAGACTGATGAAAACATGGAAGAGGAATGTCCGGAGTTATAATATGCCTCAATTATCTCGTAGAGATTTTAAAAAGAGCGAGTTGGTTTGCCAGGTAAAATAAAGTGCAAAATTAAATTTACCAAAAAAGAAAGAAAAGGAAATTAACAGAACTCAGTGGGTGTCATGAAGCTCTATGTTAGTCATTTACCTTACAACAAGTATTTTACTAAATTCTAATGAAATTATAAATAACATTAAATAAAACATGATTATGATGAGCAAAATAATGCATCAGGACCTCTTTTTAAGCAGATCACAGACATACACAAATCAGCAATAAACACAAATGGCATTTTTACTTTATCATTTGTTTATCTCATGTTTTATCTCAAGTTTCATGTTCTCAACTGACTATGACTTAACTGAACAACTAATGGTTTGATATAACAACTATAAAAAATATATACACAGTTAAAGAAACAACATGAGCCAGTTTAAAATCTGTTTGGTCCAACTGCATCTAAATTTTACAACAGAGTGTTGCCAGGGTACTTCTCAATCAGGTGATGTAAAATAGGTTCAGACTATGTCTCTCACATTGCAAGTCTGCTGCTGTTGGTGTGCGTTTAGGTGACGTTGTGAGTTCTTGTTGATTGTAACTATGGCAACAGCCGCCCCTGAAATCGCGACACTAGCACTGCCCTGACTGCACAAACACTTCCTTTACAAGAGAAAGCGGCAGCCACGTGGCGATTCCACTGTTTGCCGAATCCCATGTGAAACAGCCTTTACACAAATTTGTAAAAGGCTGCGTATTAAAGTCTGCATTGACTGCTTCAGTCAGCCCTGCGTGAGCTTGTGGTTCCCTGGAAGGAGTAAAGTTTAAGTGGAACACAGAGTAGCACATCAATATTAGATTATGTTTAGTTCCGGATGCCGCCATTCAGCTAGACGGGCTCGCCTCGTTTCGTGCCGACAGAAATACAGCTCTCTGCGGTAAGACTCGCGGTGGTGGCTTGTGTGTTTACATCAACACGGAATGGTGCAAGAACTCTATGCTAGTCTCTAGTTACTGTTCATCGCTGTTGGAGCTTGTGACTGTTAGATGCAGACCTTTTTATCTACCACGGGAATTCAC
Organism: Xyrauchen texanus; assembly: GCF_025860055.1. Lineage (NCBI taxonomy): Eukaryota > Metazoa > Chordata > Actinopteri > Cypriniformes > Catostomidae > Xyrauchen > Xyrauchen texanus. Next base: position 9,077,671 of record NC_068294.1, on the reverse strand, counting down.
CACTGTTTGCATAACCGGGTTTACATTCCCCAGCGCTAACGCTAAGGAAGCTCTGTGAACTGTATGGGGCTATGAGCTGAACTGCAGAACGCTCACCCCGACGGACTGTTTATTGTCGCCGGAGATTTCAACCATGCAAATCTCAAGACAGTGCTCCCTAAATTCCATCAGTATGTGGACTTTGCAACGAGAGGGGCTGACGCGCTTGATCTTGTTTACACAAACATCCCAGGCGCGTGCAGGCGGAGCCCGCCCCCACCTCGGCTACTCAGACCACATCTCTGTTATGTTAATTCCAGCATACAGACCGCTCGTCAGGCGCACAAAACCGCTTCAGAAGCAGGTGAAAACCTGGCCAGCAGGAGCCATCTCTGCTCTTCAGGACTGTTTTGAGTGTACTGACTGGCACATGTTCAGGGAGGCTGCAACATATGGCGATTCTACCAACTTGGAGGAATACACAGCATCAGTGACCAGCTACATCAGCAAGTGCATTGATGATGTCACTTTCTCAAGACCATCACCACACGCTCCAACCAGAAGCCGTGGATGACTGCGGAGGTGCGCGCGCTGCTGAGGTCCGAGACTCCGCCTTCAGAGCAGGCGATAAGGCAGCCCTAAGAACAGCTAGGGCCAAACTGTCACGGGCAATCAGAGAGGCAAAGCGGCGCTGCGCCCAGAGAATCCACAGTCACTTCCAGGACAGCGGTGACCGCGGCGCATGTGGCAGGGCATCCAGGCCATCACCAACTACAGGACAACATCAGTTGCCTGTGACAAAGATGCCTCCCTTCCAGATGCGCTGAGCGACTTCTACGCTCGGTTTGAAGTGCAGAGCGGCGTGATGGCGAGGAAGTCCACCCTCCTCCCAGCGACCAGGTGCTCTGTCTTACCACGGCAGATGTGAGGAAAACTCTACGTAGAGTCAACCCACGGAAGGCTGCTGGACCAGACAACATTCCTGGCAGAGTGCTCAGAGGATGTGCAGACCAGCTAGCAGATGTTCTTACCGACATCTTCAACATCTCTCTGAGCAGCGCCGTTGTTCCAGCGTGCTTCAAGGCCACCACCATCATCCCCATGCCAAAGAAGTCTTCAGTGTCCTGCCTCCAGCGACTACCGTCCGTCGCACTTACACCCATCATCATGAAGTGCTTGAGAGGCTCGTCATGAGGCAGATTAAGACCCAGCTGCCCCCTCACTAGACCCACTGCAGTTTGCGTATCGTTCAAACCGTTCAGCGGACGATGCCATCACCACAACCCTCCATCTGGCCCTCACCCACCTAGACAATAAGGACTCATACGTTCGAATGCTGTTCATAGATTTCAGCTCAGCATTCAACACAATCATTCCCCAGCACCTGATTGGAAAGCTGAACCTGCTGGGCCTGGACACCTCCCTCTGCAACTGGATCCTGGACTTCCTGACTGGGAGACCTCAGTCAGTCCGGATCGGGAACAGCATCTCCACCACCACCACACTGAGCACTGGGGCCCCCAGGGCTGTGTGCTCAGTCCACTGCTGTTCACTCTGCTGACTCACGACTGTGCAGCAATGCACAGCTCGAATCACATCATCAAGTTAGCCGATGACCACGACCGTGGTGGGTCTCATCAGCAAGAACAACGAGTCAGCATACAGAGAGGAGGTGCAGCGGCTGACGAACTGGTGTAGAGCCAACAACCTGTCCCTGAATGTCGACAAAACAAAAGAGATGGTTGTTGACTTTAGGAGAGCACAAGGTGAACACACTCCGCTGAACATCGGCGGCTCCTCTGTGGAGATCGTCAAGAGCACCAAATTTCTTGGTGTTCACCTGGCGGAGAACCTCACCTGGTCCCTCAACACCAGCTCTATCACCAAGAAAGCCCAGCAGCGTCTCTACTTTCTTCGAAGGCTGAGGAAAGCACATCTCCCAACCCCCATCCTCACTACATTCTATAGAGGGACTATTGAGAGCATCCTGAGCAGCTGCATCACTGCCTGGTTTGGGACTTGCACCGTTTCGGACCATAAAGCCCTGCAGAGGATAGTGAGGACAGCTGAGAAGATCATTGGGGTCTCTCTTCCCTCCATCAAAGACATTTTCAAAAAACACTGTATCCATAAAGCAACCAGCATTGTGGACGACCCCACACCCCTCACACAAACTCTTTACCCTCCTCCCGTCTGGCAAGAGGTACCGAAGCATTCGGGCCCTCACGGCCAGACTGTGTAACAACTTCTTCCCCAAGCCATCAGGCTTCTCAATACTCAGAGACTGGTTTGACACACACACGTGTCCTGAGTTGCACTTTAATAACTGTCACTTTATAACTGTCTGCTAACTGTCTGCTACCTCAATAACTGCTATGTGCATAGAACATTATCTCATAGTATGTTATGTTTACATTTTAGAAACTGTCATCTTTTTGCACTACTGAGTACTGGTCGGCGCTGCACTGTCTATTGTCCTGTTCATTGTCAGTAATTTGTTGTACTGTCCTGTACTTTTTGCACATGTTTGCACGTGCACTTTATATAGATATATATAGGTTTTTTTATATAGGTATTTTATTTCGTTGTGTAGTCTCATGTGGTCCTATGTTGGTCCTTTGTTGTTTTTATGTAGCACCATGGTCCTGGAGGAACGTTGTCTCGTTTTGCTGTGTACTGTACTAACTGTATATGGTTGAAACGACAATAAAAACCACTTGACTTGACTTGACGTGACTTTATCATATTACAATTCAGATAGCAAAGTTTGTCAAAATGGTCCCTTCCAAAATGCTAGCTTTAAATGCAGCAGCTTGAAACAAGTCACAGATGAAAGCAATAGTGAGTGATCTGTCAGAAACATCATATCATGGTAAAGAACGAGTGGTGGAGATTTCTGATTCTCTCATTGACATATCTACATGTATGATTTGTTATGAAACATCCGTAAAGGTCACGTCCATAACACATATGATTTGTTTTAGTGTTTCAAGTAACAAAGGGAGACCATTTGTTCATTATGATTTACAGAAACATACAGGTAAGTTAGCTTTGTACAGAAAGTATCAACTTCGAATGAATATTGCTTGAGTGATGTAAATTCAACCTCTAAACTGTTACGGACGTGACACAGCGCTGAAACACAGTGACATCATAAATGTGGCTCTTATAATAAAATTTTTTAAAAAACATTGTTGTTACAAAGTGTGCATCTGGTAAACGTCCAGTTAATTCCAATAAGACAAGGCATCTTGGCTCTGACTTATGGAGGGGGAGAATGTGAAAAATGTGCTCACAGATAGTGGCGCAAATGCGGCGACCGGAACTAATGCTCTAATGCCAGATCAACTCAATTGACCTTTTAAATATATAAATATACATGCTACTTTGACAGAAATACTTAGTATATTCATGAAGCATACTGCTGATGAGATATCCAAGTTAAACACATGAAGCGTTGAGAATAATTCACACTTCATCAATTTCTCTTTGTCGAATAAAACGGTGCATATGAGCAGACACCACTTCTGAAACAATTGCTGTGATTCTATAATTTACACATATAGATTTGACCAGACTCCGCACCGTAGCTTAATACATTTGATTGAATAGGACAACAATAAACATGCATACTTAAACTCTACAGGTTCATATTCTGGAAAGCAGTGTGACTGAACTAGCCAGAAAATTAAAAATGCGCAATCTGATCCAGATCTGTGCGCAAACTGACGACAACTAAATGCTGTTACACACGTTGCTGAGTGTTGTTAAACTCACAGCTGAATGTTGTTGCACAGAGCATTGTAAAACTCACCGTTGCGTCTAATTATCATAAAAATTGTATGGCAATGCCCCCGGACCATAATAAAGAAGATTCCTGAGAAATGCAAGCTGTTTACTCCAGAGGGCAGTAAGTGAAACTTCAGCTGTATGGCAAAGCGCAGTTTATACAGAGAACAAAACAACCCTTCAGCAGGTAGCACAACACAAGCATGCATTATGTTCTTGATTTCAAAACACTTGATGGAATTCAATCTAAGGGATTTCAAGTTATGTTCTAAGTATTAAACTATATTTAACTTGACACAGTGACCTAAACATTTTATGTTTATGATGCAATGCACAAGCATGTCTGATGCAGGTGTACATTGACGAGTCCTTAAACAAGCACTCTAATAAATCTAAACCAATAAAACCAAGAGGGTTGCTAGACAACATGAAGGCACCTCAAATCTCTGTGTTGCAACATGGCAGTCTTATTGTATGGTATCAAAAACAGTAAAACAGGGCAAAACTGTTCTGTGTTAAAGGGGAGAAGTCACTATTTAATTCCAAACTCACAACAGCGAGGAAAGCGAAAAGTGAATTCCTGACCATTTTTAGCCAGCAGTTCCACAGAGACCAGGACACCCAGTGACCTGCCAATTTCCTTGTCAGAGATCTTGGTGGCTGAATGGCCAATTTGTGGCATGACGCTTTTAACAGCACTAAAAGGCAGCTGCACTAAAGACCTGAATTCTCACTGAACAGGGAAAACATAAATTCATCATTTGCATATCTGGAAAGAAAAGCACCAATGGCGAAACTCGAAGGCATGGCGACACGGCCCCATCAGGGGAGCGGCTTCATCTTTCAGAAGAAAGCAAGCTGAGGGCAAAATGTCACGAGTTTCATGCACTAACAGTGAACGCAATGAGCACTGTTTAGAAAACCATGGTGTTGTGTTGTTTTGTTTTGTAGAATGATAATGATTTTTATTACCATAGTTTTGTTTTTCTTGCATAATTTTTATGGATTTACTATGAATATCATGGTTAAAATATGTTTACTGTAGTAAAACCATGGTACATTTTGTGGTTATGGTTTTACTTCAAATACCATAGTTTAACTGTGGTTCCCCGTCTGTCGCTCACTTCGACGTTGTGTCGAAGAAGCGACACTAGGGGTCATTCTTGAGCACCGAATATGCCTCTGATCTATGAAAAAAGGCCAATGAGAAGTAGGCAGACAGTATTTGCATATCCCGCCCCCGGACATATGGGTATAAAAGCGGGGAAATACGTCGAGTTCATTCAGAAATTTCCTTCAGAGCTGATGGTAGTGTATGCAGTCAGCTGCGAGTCACACACCCGTTCCTGTTCCTCTGAGCTTTGCCTGCTGTTGGATCTACGGCGCACTTCAGCGGCTTATCTCCTTCTCTACACGGCAGTGCAGTTTGCCCCTGGGCTTCAACAGTGCAAAAAACTTAAGAGTTTATTTAAAAGAGTGATTTTCTCTATAAAAGAGTATTTTCCTCTAAAAGAGCTTTGCACAGCAGTGTTGAACGTCCTTGTCAGGATGCATCTTTTTAAAGGAGTGTTGCGTCCTCATGGGCACTGGCCAGGGGCACCTCCCTGGCAGACATAGGTAGAGCAGAGTGTTGGGCAACACCTAATACCTTTGCAAGGTTTAACGATCTCAGGGTTGAGTCAGTATCGTCCCATGTTTTCTTAGGTCCAAGCCGGTAGAACTCGGTAACATGCTGACGGACTGACCGGGTGGATCGCTTGCACCTAGCGCCCTTCCCCTCAGCGGAGGTAAAACGGTGCGCTTTCTCTCCCAGGAGATCCAGTTCACCCTGACTCCTCCCTAGCCCTGTGGGTCCGCAATTCAGCGGAGGAATTCGCCGACCCAATCCACTGCGGGTACTCAAATCTACCCTGTACTGGAATAGGTGCTCCACAGGCCGGGACTCCTTCGTGGACTCCTCCTGTGTGTATTTTCCACGGTACGGTTCCCTTATAAGTGGACCTGCGTCTCCCTTAGGCAGTTCAAGCTGCCTTCCGGTCGCCATGTTGTAGCACTCCCACCTCCTTGACGCTGGATCCACCACCGCGTCATTTTCCCACATGCGACTTGAGTGGCCCATGTGATGGATTTTGCCACTTTACCTCCCCCTTCCTGGGCAGGTGTGGTCTCTGCAGGGTCTTTTCCCACTGAAAGAATAGGAAACTGGGTAGGACCCCCTTCCCACGATGCGTGTAAGGGCCCCAGCCGTTTTTTGGCTCTATGCGAGAAACATAGAGAGAAAAGAGGCCCAGCGAGGCTCGGCCCATTCCCAGGTTGGCAAGCATCGCCTTGTTCACCTGTTAGGGTAACCAGAAGGACTCCGATGACTTTTATGGGGCATTGGGGAAGGGTACGTGCAGTCTGACACAGCTGGTCGCCTTTGCACTTGAAATACACGTACACGTCTCAGCGCATGGTGTGATTTAAATTGGACCCCTAGTATCGCTTCTTTGACACAACGTTAAGGTGAGCAACAGACTGGGAACATATAGGTTACGGATGTAACCTCCATTCCCTGATGGAGGGAATGAGACATTGTGTCCTCCTGGCCACATCGCTGAGCCGAGCCACTGTGGTGGCCGGACCATTTCCGGCTCCTCAGAAAAATCCTGAATGAACTGCAAATACTGTCTACCTACTTCTCATTGGCCTTTTTTCATAGATCAGAGGCATATTCGGCGCTCAAGAGAGACCCCTAGTGTCGCTTCTTTGACACAACGTCTCGTTCCCTCCATCAGGGAACGGAGGTTACATACGTAACCTAGACGTTACTGTAGTAAAATAGTTTTCATAAAGGATGGATAAAGTAATTGCGAGGAAATGCAAAACGAAGAAGGGAATACTACGGTTGTCCTGGATTGCACAGTACATCCAAATTAGCAAAGCAAATGAAAACAGAAAACATAGAAATAAATCACAGTACAACAAAGTTAAGCCACAACACAACGGAAATATGTATGTTACATATATAAAAAAATTATGGTTTGGATAAACAGAGAGTCCTTCCCCAAACTTATCCCATTGGTTGAGCCAATGTTGCTTTCTCAGGGTGGTAAGGTTGCTGAAGCAAACAGAGCAATGTTTTGATAGTACTACATTGTTTGCACTTTTGTGATAATCAACACATGAATGGCTTATAGTTTTCTCTGCATAATAAGCTAGGAAATAAGTATTTTAACATTGAAAATACACATCAACTTTAACACATATATTGGAACAATTGAACATCCTCTTAAGATTTACAATATTGAAAATTGGGGAATTCACTATACTTTTCTGCATATCGCGGCGCCACTTTGTGGTCCATTCTGCATAACGCCCGTTCGGCAAGTTTTGCGGCCGACCCACCGGCCCGCTCGTTTCTCCCGATGGCCAGTCCACCACTGATCGGCCCGAAAGTGCGTCGGCTCACCGGGAAAATGCCCATTATGCCAGATTGCCAGTCCAGCCATGGCCGTGGTCAAGCGTCCATCCGGAGAGAGAGAAAGCCATAAGGGCGCTTACACCTGAGCTAGATAATGTATCTGTATCTAACTGTATCTACCTGTATCTAATTCTAGTGAGCATGGGGAGAGTGGCATATAAACGGCCAAGCCACCAGCAGAGAGGCAGAGAGAGTCTGGCACAAGGGAGCCTTCAGTGCTCGTGGAAGCTAATGTGTTTATGTTTGTGAAGCTTTGAAGTGGCCGATTAAAAGCCTTACATTAGTCTGGAAAAACCCGCTTCCTTGTGTCCTCCTTCCCTTCTGATTGTGGAGTCCCTCACACTGGTGCCGCAGCCCGGGATTGAAGTTGGAGGAAGTACGTCCCATGGAGTCCTTGCTGTTGGCAAAGATCCTCCAGGTCCTCACTGGCCTACACAAGTCCCACCAACAATCCCTGCTTGAGCTTTGCCAGGACCAAGATTGCCAGTTCTTTGAGATCCTACAAGCTCAAGCAGAGAACCGGCATGCGATCCGTAGCCTCCTCAGCCAGGATAGAGCCCCGGCCATGACCTCGGACAACCACAGCTCCCTGCCCCCACCTACACTCTTGAAGATGGGGGTGGAAAATGACCCAGAAGCCTTCCTCAATATTTTCAAGCGAATTGCAGAGATCTGGGTCTGGCCGCAAGACCAGTGGGCGGCCAGGCTCCTCATGTTGCTGTCTGGGGAAGTCCAGCTTGCTGCTCAACAACTGCTGGTGGTTAACCTCCTGGCTTATGAGGACCTGAAGAAGTACATCTTGCAGCAGGCCACAGTCCAGAGCAGTACTGCCAGCTCTTCTGATCCATGAAACTGGAGAGGACTGGCCACTCCCATCAGCTCCGGAAATGGCTGCCACCACCCGGCGTCACTGGAGGAAGCTGTCCAACTGGCAGAGGACCATATAGCGGCATACCCAAGGGTGGAAGAGCCCTACTACTCTCCCTCCCCTCCCCCTGTGTGTTCCCCGTTCTCTTCCCTCTCACTCTACTCTCTCTCCAGAGACCATTCCTGCCCCATGGAGGTGAGTAGCCCCGCTACCATGGCCAGGTTTGCACGGCCTCCAGCATCTACAATGCCCTGCTGCTGTCCTCCTCAGGTGGAAGTGTCCGCCTGGGCCAGTTCGTGGTATCCATGATCAATGCCCTGTGATAGGCTGGGGACAGTGGTCTAGATCCCCGACACTCCACAGGCTGCCCCGACTGGGCCGGAGCATACCGGATACCAGTAAGATTCAAGGGGTACTTACCAAGATTTAGTGGACATGGGTAGTAATCAAACCAGTATCCACCAACGCATGGTTCAACTCGAGGCTTTGGGCACAGCTAAACCAGTGTGGTTGAATTGTGTGCATGGGGATATTCACAACTACCCTGTGGTGAAACACGCCATTCTCTGATCAAGTGAGAGTGATCGATGGGCAACAGCTCCGGCAGGATGTCGTACTTTCATATCCCTATTTCGTAGTTATAAACAAGCGGTTGTATAGAGTGACGCGAGTACGCTCAAACAAATGAAGATAAAACCTAGCTCTTAATACCGCGTAGCAGCTGGGAAATGGTGTTCCATGCGGCTCATTACAATCCAATCACTTAGGGAAAGGAAAACACTGAGCCAACTAATAGCCCATTTTTATTGCCGGCGATGTTCACAGGTGGTTTGCGGCATTCCGCGAATGTCAACTGGTGAATCTACTGGCCACCCCAAAAGCACAATTGCGCCCCTTTCCACTGATCAAGATTCCCATCGAGAGAATTGGCATGGACCTTGTCGGGCCATTAGAGCGGTCAGCAAGTGGACATCACTTTGTGTTAGTCCTAGTCGACTAAGCAACGCAATATTCCCGAGTGCCACTACGCAGCATCTCGGCAAGAAGTGTCGTGGTGGGACTCACTCTTCAATATAATCTCCGGGAGGGATTCTGAAAGAAATCCTCACTGATCAGGGCACAAACTTTATCCCCTGTTATTAGCATTACAATAGGTCCCGCAAGCCTCCACTGGGTTTTCCCCATTCGATGACATTGATGTCATACATAAAGCTTGGGAGGAGGGACCTTCAGCCAGTAAGAATGAAATTAAATACATTCTTGATCTTAGAGCAAAACTCCACACCTTGGGGCAACTAACACAGGGAATTTGCTCCAAGCTCAAGAACGACATATCCAACTATAAAAAAGGGGAACTCGGCTGCGGGAATTTGCACTGGGAGATAAGTTACATGTATTACTCCCCACATCAAGCTCCAAATTACTCGCCAAGTGGTAAAGACCCTTTGAGGTCACACAACAAGTGGGAGATCTCGATTATGAGGTAAAGCGAACCAATAGAGGGTTTGCAAATTTGATTTGCACATCAAATATATCACCTCAACCTCCTGAAATTGTGAAGGGAGGTGGTCCCTGTAACATTGACTATGGAAGTTCCAGAGAGGGCGGAGCTCGGGACAGAGGTGAATACAAAACCTAATCATATCACCCGGTCACTTGCAGAGACAACATCTCACCGTATCAAGTCGCAGAGTTTGCCAAGTTGCAACAGGAATTTGTTTTCCCTCTACGGGTCATATTTGTGTTCTTCCCTCTACTGAGGTCATACTGAACCTCATCCAGCACCACATCGATATATTGCTGGGAGTGGCGGTGCGTAGTAGTCCCTACTGTTTGCAATAGCACAAAAAGAAAATAGTTCAGGAAGAATTGGATGAAATGATCAATATGGGGATAATAGAGTCAACACTGTGTCTAAATTTGACGCATACCTAATGACTCATGTTAATGAGTTGCTCGATTGGTTAGGCACTGCTCAATTTTATTCGACATTGGATTTGACAACGGGTTATTGGCAGATCCCCTTGACATCAATTTCCCATGAAAAAAAAACAGCCTTCTCCACACCATTTGGATTACATACATTCATGACACTTCTGTTTGGTTTGTTTGGGGCTCCAGCCATGTTTCACACCTCTCTAATTCCAGTTAGCATGAGGAGAGCGGCATATAAACGGCCACACCACCAGCAGAGAGAGTCTGGCACAAGGGAGCCTAAAGTGCTTGTGGAAGCTGATGTGTTTATGTTTGTGAAACGAATGCGTTTATGTTCGTGAGGCTAATGAATTTTAGTGCCTATGTGCCTCTGAGACTGTTGAGTGTGTGAAGCTGTAAAGCATTGAAGTGGCTGATTATAAGCCTTACCCGAGCCTGGAAAAACCCGCTTCCCTGTTTCCTCCTTCCCTTCTGTTTTTGGAGTCCCTCACAGTTGCATAACCTGGTGAAACCTTTTGTTCCTTTAACTACATGTGACAAAATATCTATGCACTGCTTTTGTGTATAACATAACCATAACCAACCTTTTTTTGCGGCCCCCTTTGGCATATCACGGTGCCATTTTGCATGCCCTCTACAGCCTGTCGCGGCCTGTTCAACATAATATGGTGGCCCATTTCAGCTTATCACCGGCGTTTCGCGGCCGGCCCATCGGGAAAAGTCCCAGTTCTCCCTATAGCCAGTCCGCCCCTGGCTCCATTCCAGTCATTCATGCAGTCTCACAGCATGTGTAAATTAGCAAAAGCTCATTGACAGCATGTCAATATTCTTTAGAGATCCTGACAATGCTCTAATCATAAGTTGTGTAATCTGGAGACCTCTGTCCTCCTTCAGATGTGTATTTTTAGGTGTTTATTAGGTTTTTTAATCACTTTATCCCTTTATTTGTAAAGTCTGAACCCTCCATTACACAGATTAATTAAAAGATGAATATAACCTATGAGTTTATATTTAAAAAAAAACATATAAAAGGTTTTAATACGTTAAAGTGTTGTTCTTGTAATGCAAAAATTACATTTATGCAATATAGTAAAAGTATTTTGATGTTAAAAGATAGCATTGTGTGAGGAACAGTCAATAAGTGTTGATGAACTTATCGTTTTTTTTCTATTCACGATTTGTGTGAAAGGGAATAGGAGTTGTTTTAACATCTATAATGTTCATTTCACCAGGAAACAGTTGCAATACGTACAAAATTATATACAGAAAATTAAAAATCTAGTTTGTTTTTACAATACCATTTGTTGCTGTTAGTTGTGCGAAATTGCACACTTCACCTTAAATAATGGCTGATGGTCTTTAAATTATGCCAAGCAGCTAGTGCAGTCTGTACAATCTTCTGATACCTTTTAAAAAATAGTTATTCTAAAAAATGTAACCAGAAGGCAAAATCTGATGCAACAATATTACTTATTTCATTTTCATGGTCCAGCTCATCTGCTTTCGGGAGCAGTGATGATTACATCATGGATTCATATCTTTCCTCTGCTCCCTGTGTAAGTGCTCAGATACTTTGATGCTGTGCTGTTTCTATCAATATCAGAATTCTAAGGCCGGTCAGACCACACCACCCTCACACACAGAACTTTTTCAGATGAAAATTGTACCTATAACCTTTCAATCTGTACTGCTGATGGTAGAGAGAGAGAGAGAGAGAGAGAGAGAGAGAGAGAGAGAGAGAGAGTAGTGTGTGTGTGTGTGTGTGTGTGTGTGTAAGAGAGAGAGAAAAACAGATACATGCACACAGCTCTGATAACCTAAGCCTTTACTGGTGTGGAAGTTTAGGTCCACACCACTAAAGCATACTCTCCCTCTTACATTCACAAATGCACACAAACTCTTGACTACCAAAATATTACTACCAATTAATACAAAAGGACATCTCCGTCTAATCTATTTCTCATTTTCAAACGTATTAACGTGTTATAATGCCATATATGCAGGGTTGGGAGGGAATTACATGCTGTAAAATGTAACTTGTAGCGTATTCTGTTAGATTACTCAAGGTCAGTGACGTATTCTAAATACTTTGGATTTCAGCACTGGTAGATTTTTTCACTTGTTTTGACTAATAAAACTGTGCCGATACAGTAAGACAAAATATACACATTAAAAATACATTCTCTGAAAAACCTAAATATCGTATGCAGTGTTGTTTCTAAAACAAGATCAATCTAATTGATCATGTTTTAAGGATTTTTAGATATTTTTACAGGCTGACAATTTACACAAGGTTTATTTCTATTTCATGTGCTCCAAACTTACTTCAAGCGTACTTCAAATGTAATTCTCTGTCTGCTCGTATGAATGTAACACATCATAAGAAAGTGTTTCACCGCTGTTCAAATGCACTTTGGATTGCATCATTTATACTGGATATATTTTTACTAAATATTAAATGAAACAAATGACAATAAAATGCAAAGTAATTTTTTCAGTAATCAAAATACATTTGAATGTAACTGTATTCTAAATACCAATATTTAAATTGTAACTGTAGTGGAATACAGTTACTTATATTTTGTATTTTAAATACGTAATCCCATTACATGTATTCCGTTACTCCCCAAACCTGCATTCTACTACATCTATTTAATTTTTGAGCTTCACAAACTGTAGTCCAAGCCACTTTTCGTCTTCTGACTACCGGCTAGGGCTGTCAATCAATATTTTGTTTTTATAAAATTAATAATATTACATTCCAATTAATTAATCAAATTAATTATAATAAATTGCATTTCAATATTTGCTGAGAAGGCCTCCAAATAAAGATAATTGAATATAAATAAAACATAATAATTTAAGTAACTGTAATAATTCAGATTGAAATATATTGCATTATGGTGGCAGACAATTAAAGCATTGATTTGACAATGCAAAAAGTGCATTTCAGAAGTATATATTGTTTGTTTTATTCCCATATCATAGACCTACAGTCAGCAGTAATTCATTATGCAATTGAGTTCATCTATCTGCCCTGTTCTCACAGGACACATCCTTGTGTTCCATCTTTGCTATATTTAATTGTCAGTCTATGTACAAATGAGTCAAACGAATGATTTTGGAGCATCTCACTGGTTTTCAGCATCATAATCTCTGCGTTTTTAGTTAATAGTAGTTGAAACTTTGAAAATCACATCTCGAGATCCGTGCATTCTGTTGTGCTTTGTCCAGCTGTCAAGAATACGTTCTGTGCGAGCGGCTCTGATTCTGTGGCTGCGTTGCCTGTGAGATTTGTTGTGGTGCGCTGACTGCCCCTTGCTGTCTCTGCTTGTAAAAACATAAAGTTGCATGTACTTCAAACTTGAATTACTCAGATGGAATGAAAGGTACATACTTTTATTACAAAATTTCTGTACAGGTATTGAGGCATACTTAATTGCATACCGTAATTTCGGACTATAAGCCGCAACTTTTTTCCCACGCTTTGAACCTCGCGGCTTATACAATGGCGCAGCTAATATATGGATTTTTCCCGCTTTCAAATTTTATAAAAATTTTTAAAAAAAAACATTCTGTGACGTGCTCAGTTTTTTGGCGTGAAGCTTTCATTAGACCAATGAAATTGCCGAGCGGGTTAAGGTCAAAACAACTTTTTTGTTTACTGTTTAGATTAAATCGAGCGGCTCAAACTTGGCAAAGACATGGAGAAACGCATATGATGCTGCTTTCAAGTTGAAGGCGATTGATCTGGCTGTTGGAAAAGGAAATAGAGCTGCTGCACGGGAGCTTGGTCTTAATGAGTCGATGATAAGGCGTTGGAAACAGCAGCGTGAGGAATTGACTCCGTGCAAAAACACAACTAAATCTGAGGCTATTCAACTCCGACACGAAGGAGATGACTTCAGTGGTTTCAGTGCACAGGACGAGGAAGATAGTGACCAATGACTTTCTTGGTAGGCTACTGTTTACTGCAAATGTTTTATTACAAGCCGTGTGTGGCAGCGGGCGTGGTCAAGTGCCTGTCCGGAGAGAAAAGCTGTAAGGGCTTACACCTGCGCTAAATTATTTCTAACACCGGTGTCTAATTTCAAGTGCCCTGCTTCACATGTCCTTCTTGGGAAAACTGTCACACGGGCACCAGTGTGACAGTTTTCAGCAGGGCACTTGACGTTCCAGGTAAGGCTTTTAATGGCCACAGCAATGTTTACAATCAATTTTATAAAGTTTCTCAATTCTTCTATGCGCCAACACTAGACTGGCGTGTGTCACTCTCTCAGCTCTGTGGCTGCTGCCTCTTTATGCCGCTCTCCCCATGCTTACTGAAATTAGACACGGTGTTAGACATAATTTAGCTAAGGTGTAAGCGCCCTTACCGCTTTTCTCTCCCGGACGGGCGCTTGACCACGCCCCGCTGCCACACCGTGTTTCATTAAAGCCTATTTATTTTTGTTACAAGACGTGTTTCAGTTAAAGCCTGAGTAAAGTTCATTTGTTTCATTGTACCAGTAGGCACCTGCGCTTATAGACAGGTGCGGCTTATTTATGTTCAAAATAATATTTTATTTAAAAATCAGTGGAGTGCGGCTTATATTCAGGTGCGCTCAATAGTCCGGAAATTATGGTACATTTCTTTTAACCGTTATTTTTAATCACACTAAATCGATATATTAAATCAACAGCCCTACAATTGACTTATAAAATCTGGTCCGGTTTGCAGAATATTCGGTCTAGGAATTGTAAAGTTTTTACCAAACAAAACCGTCTGACTCCACAGTTATATATTTATTTATTAGTGATGTTTCCAGGTAAATATGAAATATTCAACACCAAAGAAATAGGTAAATATGAGATATTAAACACCAAAGAAATAGGTAAATATGAGATATTCAACACCAAAGAAATAGGTAAATATGAGATATTCAACACCAAAGAGTGGAAAATGTGTGCAGACTTTGTGCTCAGAATTTCAAAGACATAATTTATAAACAAAGCAAACAAACAAAATTCTTCCCTATTATAATACAATACTATAAGTGTGGGGTAAATTACCTAAAATAGTAATACACTATAAATTACAAATTATTTTATCAGATTATTTCTGTAATCAGATTATTTTACTGATTACTTAATTGGAAAAGTAATTACATTACTAAACACTTTTAAGTTACTTTCTAAAACACTTTTTTGCTCAACAAATTCAATGTAGCACTTGCTTTTAAAAAAGCTATAGTAAAATGTATACATATGAATGTTCAGATTTGTATTTTCATGAATACATATTTTTACTTTATAACACTTGGACCCATGCACGTGTAGCATTCACCAAATGCTCAAACTATCTTTATGTCTGTAATGTATTTTATTTAAAGCCTGATTGGTTTCCTAAGTGTCAATTTTGTTTTGGAAAAACTTGTGATTGGTTAGGAGGAGGGACTTAGTTCAGGTAGTGTGTGTATGTGTGTGAGATCAAAGAGACACACAGAGTGTTGCTCTTTAATATTTATCTCTTACTTTTGAGGAAACTCTTAAATCTGTAATTCATATTTCTTGTTTAAAGACTTGAAAGTCAAGTTATTACAGCTAAATCATTGTTAATTGGGAACTATAGTAATTGTAGATGATTGTGAAACTTCTGTTGATTCATTGATCTAAAACACAAAAACAAGAGACAATTAAATCTTGTATATATTTTTACTTAATATAAATAATAAATAAAAATAATATAAAAAAAAAAAAAACATTCTATTGAAATCCTGTCGTT
Source organism: Xyrauchen texanus (assembly GCF_025860055.1). Taxonomy (NCBI): domain Eukaryota; kingdom Metazoa; phylum Chordata; class Actinopteri; order Cypriniformes; family Catostomidae; genus Xyrauchen; species Xyrauchen texanus. Next base: position 9,061,873 of record NC_068294.1, on the reverse strand, counting down.
TTATTTTGCAAAGCCTTTAGTTCATATCTATATAGAGTGAATACCTGTTAGCAAATATAACTCAATGCACTTTGTTTTCAAGGAATGAATGAAGTGCTACTTGGATGCACTGCTGGGATGTTTTTTTTTTTCCTATTTCTTATACATTCAGTATTGTGAATGTTGAGGAAAGCAGCCAGTACAATTAATATGGGTACTCCTCCAGACATTCTGAAATTAACTGAAGAGTTAATTCAATGGTGTGAAGGGTTAGGAGTTGATCCCTCTTATGCTCTTGTGCTCACTGGCGTACCTATAGACGTAGATGTCACAACCATTGACAATTCTGCACAAGCTGTTAAGCTTTTGGGAGAGTATGTGAAAGGGTTGACCAGTACTATTCGCAGATGAGATGTAATATTGTGCTATGTGAGAGCTGCCAGCCTTTAAACCCTAATTACACTCAACCTGAGATCATACATGTCAAGTAATTTGTATTTGTATAGCGCTTTTCACAGCACACAGTTTCAAAGCAGTTTTACAGAAAATCTGGCAATAACAGAAAATTAAACCATAATATCTATAAAGTCTTAGAGTCATCATTGTGTAGTTTGATTAAATATGATTGTAAATAGTGTATAAAAATAAATTATTAAATAATAACTGTTTTTAGAACTCCAGTGAGCAAGCCGAAGGTGACTGTTGCAAGGAACACAAAACTCCATAAGATTTTGGTTAATGGGGAACTGTGGGTGCCAGTTCCCCTCTGGCTAAACAGAGTAAATATAATGCCAATATTATGGGGAGTTTACACAGCATGGTACAACTCGACTCATTTGGGGGGTTTTCCACTGTGGATAGTACCTGGTATCTGGTACTTTTTTTTAGAACCACCTCGGTTGAGGTTCCAAGTGTGACCTTTGTTTTTTTTTCTCTCTAACCCGGTTTGTCCCACCCTTCATCAGCACACACACACAGAACGTTGATGATAGCCGAATTTATTTTCCTGCACACAGAGCAGTAAAAGAGAAAGATAGTGAGTTGCACTTGTTTAAGCTCCACCCACAGCAGTTCTCTTTAGCTCTGCTACTCTCAATGAGTAATGTTTACTGTGACATTCTCATTAGATTGTACTTAACAAAACAGTATACAAATAAAACAAATCTGAAATGTAATAATCTCTTCAGGAAAATTACAGACTTTGTAAACAATTGTGTTTGTGATCGTATAAAACAAATTATACAGCTTACATCATACACTGTTACTCTTAAATGTGTGAAATTAATGGAAATAACATCAGGTACTTTTTTAGCAAAAACACAGTTCGTACACAATATTTCTTAACACAGAAAATACAACAACATGAACAAGTAAATTCTTAAACACAATATGATTTAAAACATTTACCTGCACACAGAGCAGTAAAAGAGAAAGATAGTGAGTCGCACTTGTTTAAGCTCCACCTATTCAAAATACATTTCACCACGTTAGAAAGCACATGGAAAATGACGCAGATAGAAAAGTTAGTAGTGCATCCAAACGGACATAAAACGATCAAAATACCCATAAATATAAACAGAAAACACTCTCTACAAATCAATCAGTGTCTACTGTGAGCAATCCTTTTATAAATTGTCAAACATTTGATATGAAATTATATATTTTTACTTTTAGTGTGGAGCAACCATAGAAACGACTCACCCACAGCAGTTCTCTTTAGCTCTGCTGCAGATCGTTCAAACACAGTGGCCTATAGCGCCACCTGCGCAGCCAATAAGATACGCAATCCCATTATTGCAGGATTTACTTAATGAACCCTCAACATATAATATTTATCTCGTTACACAAGCAAGCAGAGACGATACTAAATGTGACATCAAAACCCTGCAGATCACTGATTGGTCAGAGAGAATCATCACTATTTGAGTCACTGGATTTGTGACAAGGGACATCGACCGCTAGTTTTAAAGTTAGCTACAGCGATAGCAGTATCATTTGTTCACGCGACTTTCGAATTGTTAAAAGAAACCGTGCCATGGTCAATAAATGAGGTGCAGGCGTTCCTCTCGTTAGCGATGAGCGAAGCGATCACGAAATTAAAAAGTCTTTCAGGAAGTGTCTCAGCTGTTGGCGCACACGACTACCACCAGATCTACCAACAGTGTAGGGAAAAAGCTTTCCAATTTCCTACAGAGATTGGAGAGATCTCTCAGAGAAGTCCTGCAAAGAGGCGGCATATCTCCTCAATGCACTGATCAAGCTTGACTCGAACAGCTTATTAGAGGTTCCTCAGAGTCTGACATGACACTTGTACATCTCTGTCTCTGGGAGAGAAAAGAAAAGCCTCCAACATTCTTAAAGTTGTTGCATGAGATTTGAGTGGAGGAAGAGTATGAAGCCTCACAACTTACAGTGAGGAAAATAAGTATTTGAACACCCTGCTATTTTGCAAGTTCTCCCACTTTTAAATCATGGAGGGGTCTGAAATTGTCATCGTAGGTGCATGTCCACTGTGAGAGACATAATCTAAAAAAAAAAATCCAGAAATCACAATGTATGATTTTTTAACTATTTATTTGTATGATACAGCTGCAAATAAGTATTTGAACACCTGAGAAAATCAGTGTTAATATTTGGTACAGTAGCCTTTGTTTGCAATTACAGAGGTAAAATGTTTCCTGTAGTTTTTCACCAGGTTTGCACACACTGCAGGAGGGATTTTGGCCCACTCCTCCACACAGATCTTCTCTAGATCAGTCAGGTTTCTGGGCTGTCGCTGAGAAACACGGAGTTTGAGCTCCCTCCAAAGATTCTCTATTGGGTTTAGGTCTAGAGACTGGCTAGGCCACGCCAGAACCTTGATATGCTTCTTACAGAGCCACTCCTTGGTTATCCTGGCTGTGTGCTTTGGGTCATTGTCATGTTGGAAGACCCACCCTCGACTCATCTTCAATGCTCTAACTGAGGGAAGGAGGTTGTTCCCCAAAATCTCACAATACATGGCCCGGTCATCCTCTCCTTAATACAGTGCAGTCGCCCTGTCCCATGTGCAGAAAAACACCCCCAAAGCATGATGCTACCACCCCCATGCTTCACAGTAGGGATGGTGTTCTTGGGATGGTACTCATCATTCTTCTTCCTCCAAACACGGTTAGTGGAATTATGACCAAAAAGTTCTATTTTGGTCTCATCTGACCACATGACTTTCTCCCATGACTCCTCTGGATCATCCAAATGGTCATTGGCAAACTTAAGATGGGCCTTGACATGTGCTGGTTTAAGCAGGGGAACCTTCCGTGCCATGGATGATTTCAAACCATGACGTCTTAGTGTATTACCAACAGTAACCTTGGAAGCGGTGGTCCCAGCTCTTTTCAGGTCATTGACCAGCTCCTCCCGTGTAGTTCTGGGCTGATTTCTCACCTTTCTTAGGATCATTGAGACCCCACGAGGTGAGATCTTGCATGGAGCCCCAGTCCGAGGGAGATTGACAGTCATGTTTAGCTTCTTCCATTTTCTAATGATTGCTCCAACAGTGGACCTTTTTTCACCAAGCTGCTTGGCAATTTCCCTGTAGCCCTTTCCAGCCTTGTGGAGGTGTACAATTTTGTCTCTAGTGTCTTTGGACAGCTCTTTGGTCTTGGCCATGTTAGTAGTTGGATTCTTACTGATTGTATGGGGTGGACAGGTGTCTTTATGCAGCTAACGACCTCAAACAGGTGCATCTAATTTAGGATAATAAATGGAGTGGAGGTGGACATTTTAAAGGCAGACTAACAGGTCTTTGAGGGTCAGAATTCTAGCTGATAGACAGGTGTTCAAATACTTATTTGCAGCTGTATCATACAAATAAATAGTTAAAAAATCATATGTTGTGATTTCTGGATTTTTTTTTTAGATTATGTCTCTCACAGTGGACATGCTCCTACGATGACAATTTCAGACCCCTCCATGATTTCCAAGTGGGAGAACTTGCAAAATAGCAGGGTGTTCAAATACTTATTTTCCTCACTGTATGTTGGATCCTACTGTGAGGCAGTTTCAAGCTACAGAAGAGGTAACACCAAAATCTTCTGAAAGTTAGGAGTTGAAAGCAGAAATCAAAATGTTGACTTCCAAACTTAGAGAGTTGATCAAAAAAGAGATACAGAGCCTGAAACAAAGAGTTAAAAGCCTAAAAAGACAGTTGAGATCAGCACAGTGTGATGATCGTGTTTTGCAGAAATGAGTGAAACCACTTCAAGAGCAGAGTGCAATGACACACAGCACCTCAGCATCTAGAGATTTACAAAAGGAGGAAGTTAAACACAAACCAAATCATTACAAGCATTCTCAATCCACTAATGACTCTCCTGGGTTCTTTTGTTATAGACGTGGTGAGGATGACCACACTGCCACTCATTGAAACTCTCTGGAGAACACTGAAAAAGTCATTCAGAAACTGATCCGAGCTCTTTATAAGAGTAAAAGTGAAAGAAATCCTATCAAAGAATCGTCTGCAGCAGTGGAGAATTGTTCTGTCAGACGAGGAACTGTCAACTCTCCTAAACTCAGTCGCCTCCCAGAGGGCTTAGTTGGTCCCTCTCCTCTTGCTAATGTGACAATTGATGGTCAGCTCTGTAAAACCCTTCTCAACAGTGGTTCTCGTGTCACAATAGTATTTGAGAGTTGGTACAAGCAGTACATTTCTCATGTTCTAATTGTGCCACTAACAGATCTTGCCATATGGGGTCTCAGTGATTCCACTTACCCTTATAGTGGTTATAAACATTACGGTGCAAAAGACTTAGGTGAGGTTTCACAAAAGCATTTGTTTTCAGATGGATATTTAAGATGGAAATATTTATGTAATTATTTTTGAAGACATCCTCACAATGCAAAATTTTTCACAAGTGCCTAAAACTTTATCTGCTGACTTGACTTTCCGCACTGACAAAGAGCTCGCTGAAGAGAGAGTTTAAATCTTGGCTCTGGTATGTCGTGACTCAAAAAGTCCTGATCCTGTGTCTGTCATTCTTGGCACCAATGCTTCTAAGCTCAAAATATTTTTAGCACACTGTAAAGAGTTGGACAATAGCCGCACCGTCAGATATCTGAGAATACAGCCTTATAATTTGAAAGTCCCAAAACAGTCCCTGAAGTCAAGCAGTTTAATACCTTATGATGCTGTGGGACTTGTAAAATGGTTAGGCCCAGGACCCTTAACCATCCCTTCTCATAGCACTAGATATGCGGCCTATAATGTTACATTCCACCAAACTTCAGGCAACAGCATTCTTATGGTGGAGACTAGAGAAGACAACAAACTCCCTAGTTAGTGCCTTCACTAGGGATGACTTTATCTACTATGGATTTAAATAACTTCCTACTACCACAGTGTAATGAGTCCCAAAAAGAAACTGCCATTCCAGTTGGTGCACTCCTTACTAATGTGTATGCTGTAGACACTGCAACTGTGCCTCAGACTCCTAAATCCATGCAAAAAGCCCTAGATCCTACTCTTTGTCAGTTCTCCAATTCCTGAAGTCTGGAAAACCCAGCTAGCCAGAAATCTGTCAGAGAGAGCAGGAGTATTTTCACTGGATGAATGGGACGTAAGGCTGGCCAAAGTGGTTGAACACTACATAATTCTAAGCCATTCCGTGAAAGATCCAGGAGAATTGCGCCTGCTGATATTAATGATGACCACTGCCATTTACAAGAACTGCTAGCGGCAGCAATAATTTAAAAATCCCATAGCCCTAATTCCTTCCCCATAGTCATCGCCAGGAAGAAGAATGGGTGGGTGCACATGTGCATTGACTATCACACATTGATCTCTAGAACAGTACCAGATCAATACTCTATGCCGTGTATTGACGATGCGCTTGAAGCAAGTTGTTTTCCATTCTGGATCTGTGAAGCGGATATTACCAGATTGCATTGGCAGAGGAAGACAAGGAAAAAACAGCGTTCATTTGTTTGCTTGGCTTATATCAATTAAATGGTTGCCACAGGGATCACTGGAGCCCCTGCAAAATTTCAGAGGTTAATGGAGGCTGCTGTGGGTGACATGAACCTGTTAGAGGTGCTTGTCTATTTGGATGATATTATAGTGTTTGGAAAAACACTGAAAGAGCATGAAGAATGCCTTTTTAAGGTGCTGGATCAGCTGGAGGAGTGTGGCCTCAAAATCGTGCTTGACAACTGCCCATTTGTCAGCTGCAAGTGAAATATGTACCGTAATTTCCGGACTATTGAGTGCACCCGAATATAAGCCGCACCCACTGATTTTTAAATAAAATATTATTTTGAACATAAATAAGCCGCACCTGTCTATAAGCCGCAGGTGCCTACCGGTACATTGAAACAAATGAACTTTACACAGGCTTTAACGAAACACGGTGTGGCAGCGGGGGCGTGGTCAAGCACCCGTCCGGGAGAGAAAAGCGGTAAGGGCGCTTACACCTGAGCTAAATTATGTCTAACACCGGTGTCTAATTTCAGTAAGCATGGGGAGAGCGGCATAAAAAGGCAGCAGCCACAGAGCTGAGAGAGTGACACACGTCAGTCTAGTGTTGGCACATAGAAGAATTGAGAAACTTTATAAAATTGATTGTAAACATTGCTGTGGTCATTAAAAAAGCCTTACCTGGAACGTCAAGTGCCCTGCTGAAAACTGTCACACTGGTGCCCGTGTGACAGTTTTCCCATGAAGGACACGTGAAGCAGGGCACTTGAAATTAGACACCGGTGTTAGACATAATTTAGCGCAGGTGTAAGCGCCCTTACAGCTTTTCTCTCCCGGACGGGCACTTGACCACGCCCCCGCTGCCACACACGGCTTGTAATAAAACATTTGCAGTAAAAAGTAGCCTACCAAGAAAGTCATTGGTCACTATCTTCCTCGTCCTGTGCACTGAAACCACTGAAGTCATCTCCTTCGTTGTCGGAGTTGAATAGCCTCAGATTTATTTTTTTTGCACTGAGTCAATTCCTCACGCTGCTGTTTCCAGCGTCTTATCATCGACTCATTAAGACCAAGCTCCCGTGCAGCAGCTCTATTTCCTTCTCCAACAGCCAGATCAATCGCCTTCAACTTGAAAGCAGCATCATATGCGTTTCTCAATGTCTTTGCCATGGCGAGGGTGACAAAATTACTACCGTAATCAGAATGATGGGAAGTTTGAGCGCTCTCGATTTAATCTAAACAGTAAACAAAAAAAGTTGTTTGACCTTAACCCGTTCGGCAATTTCATTGGTCTAATGAAAGCTTCACGCCGCCAAAAAACTGAGCACGTCACAGAATGTTTTTTTTTATATATATATATATAACATTTGAAAGCGGGAAAAATCCATATATTAGCCGCGTCATTGTATAAGCCGCAAGGTTCAAAGCGTGGGAAAAAAGTTGCGGCTTATAGTCCGGAAATTACGGTAGGCCATATTGTGTTTCCTGCTGGCATTGCCACAAACCTAAAAAAGTTATTGCAGTTCTAAATTGGAAGAAGCCCACAGATCTCAAGTCTCTATGGTCATTTCTTGGACTCTGTGGATACTACCGTTGATTCATTGCAAATTATTCCACAATTGTCAGACTTTTGATAGAGTTGACCAAAGGTTATCCTCCTGCTCAAAAGAAAAGGAAAACAAGTAGTACCAACAATCAGCACTACTTCAAATAAGTCTGAACCTTTTGCTGACTGGTGGGATGAAACCTGTGTTGCTTCCTTCCAGAAAGTCATACATTGTCTTACAAATGCCCCAGTGTTAGCCTTCACTGACCTAAACAAACCTTACATCTTACATGTTGGCACAAGTCTTGATGGTTTGGGAGCTGTACTCAACAGCTCCCAAACAAAGGATCTGTGTGAGATCAGAGTGACCCAGAAAGATGAGAACTTCAGAGTTAGGCACGCAGAGTGTTGCTTGCTAATATTTATCACATATTTTTGAGGAAAGTTTGTTTTATCTTTTCTTTCATCATTTCAGAGAGTAATAGACCTGTTGAGAGTTCATCACCTGTGAAAATTGTGTTTTATGCACAAATTTATTCTTCACTCACACGTTGCATGCCCCATTTGCTGTCTGAGTCTGAGACTGAGCTCCTCCTGCATCACTGGATTAAATTATCCAGACAGGCCTCCAGGTTACTGGAACACATGTGATCTCACCTGGCATCAGTGGATTTTGTCATCTCCCAAACAGACCTCCGGGTTACTGAAACACCCGTAAGATCCACTGGCACCACGGGAGGCCTGGATTCATCATGGATCGGAATCACTCTCTCACCCACTGCTCTTCTCAGGTCCCTGGCGATCACAAGAACTGTCAATGTTTAGAAGACTCCATTATATTTTGTGAATAACGTTCTATTGTTTCTTCTCTGTTAGGTTGAAGCAGCGATGTAGTTTTATGCCTCAAAGTACCCAAGCATCGCACAGACCTGCAACAAGGTATTTGGTTTGTTTATTTTCATATTTAAGTTAATTGCCAGCTTATATAAACTTTTAAAAGATTCTGGATCCAGTGAATATCTGTGTATACCAAAGAAAAGAGTATTTAAGAGTGTTTACCTTTGAATTTGAGTGACAAGTGTGTTTATATTCATGTAAAATATTGAAAAGCTGTGAGTTTTGAACAAAAGGTTATTTTGAGTATTCGATTTGCTGTTCGAATCTTGAAATGTTACTTGATTCTTTTTAATTATTTGACTCCCAATTTGAATAGTTAAATTCCCTATTTCATTCCCTATTGAATTAAATGAGTTTATATCAAAACTGATTAATTGAAACAAATTTCATAACTTATTTAATTTTAGTTATATCAAAATGTAGTCATGTCAGTTTGCCTGAAAGAACAACACGTTTGGATGTCTTATGCACAATTCACATTTGATCAGGAGCAGGTGTAAATTTTGTTCATACCAACTAAGGTTTAGAAAAAACGAAAACGTAGAAAATTTACGTCAGAATGGCTTTACGAACAATTTACACAAAGAAATGTAATGAGGCCCAATGTAAATATACAAAGCTTTTAAATGGAGGTAAAGTTCAGACATCATCAGGTCAGCACACTTAAAGTAATAGTTCTCCCAAAAATAAAAAATATTTTTTTATACAAAATTGACTGAATACCAATGTTTGCTCTCTCTTTAATTTTTGTTCGACCGTTGCCTCTCCAATACATCCAAATTAGAGGTCGACTGAGATTGGATTGTGCTGCTACGATAATGATGCTTTGAAAGAAAGGCAATAATAATTTTATCTGCCAGTCACTTTTATAACAGATTTTTAAAACTTAAAGCACATTTTTCAAAAGTAGATAATCAGCAATCACTTGTGATAAATGTGCAGTATTCACTAATTATGAATCACTCTGAAACAGCTGCAAACACTGTATCACAAGCTCTCCGCTTGAAGAATGTTCAACAGTGCTGCATCTTCACGTGGCACACGCACTGTGGTGGTGGAGGCGTGGTTGAGGGCTGGCTTGTGAATGGAGAGTGAGATGAGGAGATGAGAAAGGTAAGGATCATCACCTGGCAATGATTGTCTCTAACAGCTGTTTGTCATTGCAGTGAGAGTTGAGACAGGATTTAAGAGTGAGTTAGGAGAGAGACACACTGATGCACACACACAGAGACTGCGTGGCTATTAACAGAGTGTTGTTTCATCCTGGCTGAAAATAAAAAGTACCTTTTTGAGTTGGCTCTTGCCGCCTCGCTTCCTCCTTTCCATTAAGAAGAGAACTGATACAAATATGTATTTAGTTCAATCGTAGTGTTTTGAAGTTGAATAATCACATTTAGGCCATATCGCGATTCCGGTCCACAAATGTAAGACATCTTTAAATGATAATTAATATGGTTTTACCTTAAATTTTATAAAACTGAATTTAAGAAATTAAGACTTTTTAAGGATCCGCGAGAACCATGATATACCAGGGGTCAGGAACCCTGTTCCTGGGGAGCCATAGTACTGTATTATTGTATGGCTTCCTTATCTGACAAACCCAATTCAGGTCATGAAGCTCCCTACTAAGAGGCTATCACTTGAATCAGGTGTTTTAAATAAGGTAGACAATCCCTGAGGGGCAGGGCGGGACATTCTGTTTGGCCAAACCATGAAAAAATAGGTGTTTTCTGGAAACCTGTCTGTAAACAGTGATTATTGTTGCTTCATGTCACAGAAATTTTAAACACGCCACCTTTAAACACACACTACCAAAACAAACCATAAAAGAAATGGGCATTTTGAAATTCTCAAACTTTAGATTATTTTTAATGCTAGCTGTTTCTATTGTTAATTTACAATATATGACAAAGATGTCATGAGTCCAACTTTCCAGAGTATCTGAAGCCTAAACCTCTGCTCAGTGCTCTGTTTCACATGCTCTCACCATGGGCATATAAATACATTATTCCAGAGACACGGGCTGTAAACATAATTTACTGTGCAGTGCTGTTGTGGCGCCTCCGTTGTTTGCCAGTGGATTCAGTCTGTCTGCTGTTATCCTGTGATTTCAGTACAGACATTGCACTGTGGATCTGTAGAGTGGAGTGGCAGCCAGGGGCCTCTTCATATTTCCATCAGCCAAGATGTGAACTGCTCATCACACTGGCCAGCACTTCCTCTGAAAAATTATTAACAATTGAACCATGTCTCTCTCCCCCTCATCCTCTGTCTCACTCTCTCTTTTCTCTGTGCCCAGTGAGCGCTTTGTAAAATGAATTGGGGGGTGGGTGTGATGTTAAGTGCATAGCGGCTCCTCTAATGTACATTATCCATCCAACAGAGGTCCTGCACATGTGTATTGGGAAACAGATGGGACTCCTACTCACTTTAATAAAGAAAACCGATCAGCACTACTAGCATTGAAAACACTGCAGAGTTGAATGCACAGCGCTGGAGGTATTGAAAGAATCTTGATTTCTAGCCAGGGGCGGAGCCAGGAGTTTTTCAAATGGGTGGCCAGGCAGGGGTCAGCGATCAGTCTTTGGTGGGACAGAAATATACGGGCATTATTTTTGTATCATCAGAGGGTAATGGTGGTTGTTGGTGTAGAAAGCGGAGGCACGTGGATACAAAAACGGAGGAGTGTGGAAACAGTGACACCCGGAATGGAGAGGTGTGGTGACCTTGGTGTTTGCACATGTTAAGTCACCTGTGTGTTGCGGTTGTACAGAGACGGTTCCACCTCTAAAAAACGAAGACAAAAAATTACTAAAATAGCAATTGCGAGTGGAGTGGCCAGGCTTTGGTCCACGGTGGCCACCCCTAGCTGTGCCCCTGATTCTAGCACCAATTAAAGCAACCCATTTTCATTTAATAAGTTCATCCCTTTAATACCTAAGGTGGTCATCTAACTCTAATTCATTCCAAAGTCCTGCTGAAACCTGTAAATTCTTGTAATAGGTTATCGACTAAATAAGCCCATCATTATAAAAAGTCCTGTGGTTGTATAAGACAGCAATAACATGGTACTGTTTAATTACTATATTTTTATACAACGACATGGTTGAATTCTTAATTCTGACTGGCATTCCAATGTGATGATTAATAGCTTTGTTTCCATCCACATATTTTTATGCAAATTGAGATATTACATAAAAAATGCTGGATGGAAACACCAAGACACAAATAAAATCTCCAAAATGCACATAAAATAATGCTTGAGGTGGAAACATTTTTTATTCGATAATAAAACATGCATTCAAATAAGATTTAGAACTACATTTACTGAATATATTCTTATAGAGTTGATATAGGAATATAGATGTGCAAACCATGTGAAAACATAATGTGCTCAAAGAATATCATAAATATCATCACATAGAATCTAAAATGTTTCTCTTGACTATTACCTCCCTGAACTGTCTGACAAGCTTTCACATAAAGCATCTGCCGCTAAACGCTAACATACATGAAGTTTGTCAAAGCATTTTGTCTTACATTTAATAGAAGAGCCTCAGTGGCTTCAACTTCCATTTTCATGTCTATTTTGAACCAGTTTCCCCAAAAGGGATGATTTTTTTTCTTAAACACATAAATTACATTTGTAACTTGGATGAAAACATAACTAGTGTTCTATTAATGTATGAATATGAAGTAGTTCCAGGTTTGTTGACCACATTACAGTTTCATATTTCTATGGCACTGAACTAGTAAATTTTAGCAAGATCCTTAATTGGTGGTATGAGGGAGAATTATTTTAGGGACAAAATCCTAAAATAAATGTGTAGTGATAAACACTTTATATAGATATGTACATGTGGGAACCTTGGTTTAAATGGAATAACTGACTCCAAACTGTAGAATTATTGACAATAAATGCCTCCCTTTGTAGTGCATTCCCACTCCAGAAGTGCATTGATTTCCCAGACTGATCACACTATGAATTTGGCAACAGTAGGTCAAAAGTTCTTCAGCTGAAATGGATATTTGCTAACCGAAATTTAAATTACTGCTTCCAGTGGCTGAACCTGGAAGCGTTGTTGACCATGGACACATGTGAGCTCTAGTCTCCCTGTGAAATGTGGCACCCAATCAAGTTGTATTTTTGGTTGTATATGATAAAATACAGTCAACATGAGGGCATATTTCATTAACTGTACCACCTAACCCAAACCCTTTTATCAGTGAATATTTTTTTTTATTTTTGAGCAAAAATGCAACCTCCGAATGGCACTCACCATTTTTTATGTTTATGCAATTACTTCCTGGTTCTTACAGGACCAGAACCTGTGTCTCGTGTTTGCGCAACACGCTGTCAGTAGCACTGGAGCAAAATGTGATCATGCTTGAATTGACGCAAAATATGTGATGGGTGATACCACATGTCCGTAATTCGGCTGAATGGGGTCTATTTCAGGGTTCATATACTTTCAAACATGTCGATTTGCCATGTGATCATGTTGGATTTTCAGGAGTTCAACTCACTGTCATCAATTATTTCTGACATATTAGACTAAATCATTCAAGGGAAAGCAGCCAATAAATAAATTAATGTTATCCGTCTTTTAAATGTACTGTGAACATTAAAGTGATATATGGAGCAAGACTGTTTCCAAGAGAAGGAAATCTACCCTGTAAAAATTTCCCATTGAGGGAGTGTATTTTATTCTGCAGAACAGAGTCTAATAAAGTAAGAAACATAAAACATCCAATGAATACATCATCAATGCATTTGCATGCACTCACACACTCAAAAAGGCTGTCACACTTGGTGCAACCCATTGTCATAGCTATAAACTCAAGCTTCAATACTTCTGTGTGTGTGAGTGTGTGTGTGTGTGTGTGTGTGTGGGTGTGTGTGTGTGTGTGTATACTGCCTTTACGATTAATGTGTGCTCTTGCGGTTCATGTGTGGATGGTATCGCTCCCTGTGGTAGTTCTGTGGAGAGGTGAGTGCCGCCGTCTGGCTTTTGTGATGTTTATTGTGTCTCCGATTCTCCAGGTTCAAGGAATAAATATCTGCAAAGATACTTCTTATAATAGAACCTGCTTGTTATTTTATATATTTGGTGACTGAATTGATGTTTGAACACCAGAGATGTTCAGCTGTCATGTTAGAAACAAGAGCCAACAGGAATAACTTTGTTGTAAGGTAGCTGCCACAGATTTTCAAATATGCAGATGAATAATGACTCTCAAATCCTAAAATTATTCCGTTAGTCTCTGCTTATGAGAAAATAGTTCAATCATATTGGTATTGTCATGGTTTCATCACAGCCGTGTCACTTTTAAGTTCCCAGGACTCTTATTTTTATATGGTCTTGTCATCTGTCTCTAGTCTCCCCTGTACTACATTTCCCATGAATCCCTGCACTTATTACTACCATTTGTTTCCCACCATTAATCCCAGGTGTTTGTGTTTGGTTATTATCCTAGTCTGTATATATACCCTGTAGTTTCAGTCATGTTCATGTCGTCACAGCCACGCGTGAGTCTGCTCCACAGCATGTCACAGCCAGGCGTGTCTCAGCCATCGTCAATTCCAGAGCCTGAGTTGCCAGGAGGAGGAGGAAGAGGTGGAGGAGGAGGAGTAGAAGAAGAAAGGCTTCTGTTTCCAAGTCTCTGCCAATGTACACGAACACAGAGGCCAGTTCCAAGTCTCTGTCCATGTTCATGACCATAGAGGTCGCATGAGTGTTATTTCATAGTTTTCTTAGTCTGTAAACTTGAATGTTCTGGTTCCTGGTTTCACTCCTCGTTGTCAGAGTCTCACATAATTTCTATTAAAGAAGCATGCGTATAGATCCTTGCTTTTCATCTCATCTCTGACCAATCCTTACAGAAGAACTGATCACACAAAATGGATCTAGCAGCTAATTTCCAATGAATGTGTGCGGCGAGGACAACCTGCCGCATCACAAACTTGTTTAGGCATGGGCTGAGATGTCGACTCAAGGACATAAGAGTCCGGAGTAGCAAAGCATCTAGCCCATAAAGTTCGATGAATGCGTGCGAAGAGAACCCTATCGCAACACAAACTTGCCATAAAACTGATGAATGTGAGCGGAGAGGACCAGCCTGCCGCATCACAAACTTGCTCAGGCATGAGCTGAGATGTCGACTCAAGGGCATAAGAGCCCGGAGTAGCAAAGCATCTAACCCATAAAGTTTGATGAATGTGTGCGAAGAGAACCCTATCGCAACACAAACTTGTCATAAAACTGATGAATGTGGGCGGAGAGGACCAGCCTGCCGCATCACAAACTTGCTCAGGCATGAGCTGAGATGTCGACTCAAGGGCATAAGAGCCCGGAGTAGCAAAGCATCTAACCCATAAAGTTCGATGAATGTGTGCGAAGAGAACCCTATCGCAACACAAACTTGTCATGAAAACTGATGAATGTGAGCGGAGAGGATCAGCCTGCCGCATCACAATCTTGTTCAGGTATGAGCTGAGATGTCGACTCAAGGGCATAAGAGCCCAGAGTGGCAAAACATCCAAATTAAAAAAGTCCAACGAATGTGTGCGGAGGCGACAACCTGCCGCATCACAAACTTGTTTAGGCATGGGCTGAGATGTCGACTCAAGGGCATAAGAGCCCGGAGTAGCAAAGCATCTAGCCCACAAAGTTCGATGAATGTGTGTGAAGAGAACCCTATCGCAACACAAACTTGTCATAAAGACTGATGAATGTGAGCGGAGAGGACCAGCCTGCCGCATCACAAACTTGTCCAGACATGAGCTTGAGATGTCGACTCAAGGGCATAAGAGCCCGGAGTGGCAAAACATCCAAACTATAAAAATCTAATGAATGTGTGCGGAGAGGACAACCTGCCGCATCACAAACTTGCAGAGGGAGACCTCTAGCCAAGGTTTTAGAGGAGGAGTGCCCTCTGGTAGAGTGCGCCCTGAAACCTACTGGCGAAGCTTGACCGTGCGCCTCGTGAGGCCCGGGCAATAATGAGGATGCCTCTTTGAGGGCACCCCGCCCACCAAGCCGTGGCAAACCGCAGTGGCCAAATACAGCCTGGCAGTGGCGAGGCAAGTGCCCGCTGACAGTTCTTTCTACAGAAAATCCAGAACTGAAGCAAACTGGCAGTTAGCTGGTTCTGTAATAAGAACTTTAGCAGAAGGAAACGCATGCAGGCGCATTTGCGTTTCTACGTTCAGCCCCTCCGAGGGGAGGGAGGACTAGGCGACTCGGGGAGAAGTAGAGGAGACATTACGCTATCAACAGAGGCGAAGAGGTCCTCTTCTGCCCTGTAAAATCTACCCAGATCAGTTCCAAGTGGAGGAGCCCTAGCACTTGAAATGCTCTCGATGACCTCAAGGATGAGAAGGTCCTCCCTGTTCGGAATCGCCCAAGGCGAGCCGTCGAGGAGAGGAATTAACTCCGAGAAACATATCCTGTTCGGCCAGCGCAGCTCCATTATTAGGAGGCAAGACCCTTGCTGGTGAACATTGCCAAGACTCCGGGAGCAGAGAAACCGGGAGAGAAACACATACAGACGCATTATGGGTCATGTATGTGTCTTAACGTCCAGACCCAAGGGGGCTGGGTGATTTCAGGGAGAAGTAGAGGAGACATTGCGCTATTCATAGAGGCGAAGAGGTCCCCTTCTGCCCTAAGATCTCACCCAAACTTGTTCCAAGTGGAAAAAGCCCGGCATTTAAAAAGGTCTCGATAACCTCAGGAGAGAGCCCTGTGTCCCTCAGTTGGTACCCTTAGAGGCCAAACATGAAAGATTCCACAATTTGGGGCAGGGATGAAATATTGCCCTGTGCCTGAGATAGAAGATCCTTCCTGTTGAGATACGCCCAAGGCGAGCCGTCGAGGGAAGAGATTAGCTCCGAGAACCAAGCCCTGTTTGCCCAGCACGGTGCTATCAGTAAGAGGCAAAAACCCTTGCTGGCGAACTCTGGGCAACTACTACCTTAGGGTGGAGTTCTTAACTCCCCCGTTGGTATTTCCTGTCTGGACCGTAAATCTGCTACCGTATACGGGCATCCAGGGATATAACTGACATGAGTGACAGGAGCTTACCCTGGGCCCTAAGGAGAATCCGACGTGTCAGAAATACAGCTGACAAGAACGTGGGTCTCCTTTAAGATTTATGTAAGAGGCTACCGCTGTATTGTCCACCCGCACCAAGACATGGCAGCCTCAGGAGGAGGTATTTCAGGGCCATAAATACAGCCATCAACCCGAGACAGAGACTGTGACAACCGAGCTGATGACCCTCCTATCCCCTTAAGCTGGATGACCACTTAAGGCCGCTACCCGCCCATCAGGGAGGCGTCTGTCGATTAGCAGTCTGCGACAACAAGGCGCACCTAGAGTGGGACCCAAGGCAGAAAACCGGGGTCTGAACCACATAGGAAGGGAGCGAAGCCTGAGGCGCGTAACCCTATTTAGCCCAGGGGTTTTGGCCCTTGGAAGAAATCCCTGGCTTTTGGCCATAACAAAAGCGGTCTCATGAGCAGAAGGTCCAGAGGGATCACCGAGGGCGCGTTAAGCCCTGAGACCTGGAAATCGTTGGTACTGATAACAGTGCAACCTTGACCTAGCCTGACTTTGCTCAGGGTGATCTGAATGGACTCAATCCTAGCGGGAGACAGTTGTGCCCGCGTTGAGATTGAACTCCATCACGATGCCCGATAGACAGTGTTCTGAGTGGGAGAGAGGACGGCTTTTCTTGGCGTTGAGCCTCAACCCCAGAGAAACAGATGAGCTAAGGCGATGTCCCTGTGCTGAACTGCCAGTTCCTGGAACTGCGCTAGGATCAGCCAGTCGTCTACGTAATTCAGAATGCAGATGCCCCGAGTCGCAAGGAGCCAGCGCTACATCATGCATTGTGAATGTGCGGGTAAAAGGGCTAGGCTGAGTGAAAGAACCTGACCCTGTAAGACTTAAGCCCCAGAAGTGAACCTCAGGAACTTTCCATGTTGTGGCAGAACTTCTAAATGAAGTATAGAAGTGCGTCATAAGATCGATGGTGACCAGCCAAACGAGTTGTAGGGCTTGAGACACGACCGTCTTGACAGGCATCATCTTGGACTTGAACACCCACGGGTAGTTCAAGCTTTAAGATCTAAGCCAGGCGCCACCCCTCACCCTCCATGGGAAGCGGGAAGTATTTAGTGTAATAACCTAACTCTCTCTCTGGAAGGGGAACACATACCATGGCCCCTTTAACCAGGAGATTGAGTTTTTTTGTTTTTACAAAAAGAAATCCGGTTCATGGTAGTGAGAACACGCCGTTGAAACACGGAAAAGCGTGAGAGAATTAAATCCTGGCGCCCTTATAAGACCCACAGAAAAGAATATATCCGGCAGAAGTTTCCACGCTGCCAGGATCTCTGAGATGGGTATTATATTTTAACACTTCCTGTTGAGGGGTTGTCGGGTGTTTAGCGTCCTGAATAAAATGCAGGAACAGCGAAAACACCCGATTTTGACGAAGCCTCTGCAACCCGAAACACCAAGAGGTGGCGGGAATGGAGGGGCTTCGAGGGGGTACGGGAGGGGTGAAGTGAAGCACGCGCCCGTCCGAGGGAGCTACCCCTAATCTAGGCGCAAGACCGTCAGGGTTTTCACTTACTAGAATTTATAGTCCTGAGGTCTTGCTCGAGGGGCTGGCGAGTGGCGAGACTGTCCCCAATCCCTGGGAGGAGGAGCACGACTCGCCACGCTTTGCTTTTGAGCCTCCCTTCAGTCAGGACCGAGGTGGGTCTGAGGCTTGCTTGTCAAGCGCAGAACCCACACTCAGGTCATCCAGGAGGTCAGCCTGGTACGCCTGAAAAACAGCATAGTGTGCAGAGCAGCACCAGCCTGACCTGCTGCTTGATAAGCCCATCCCACTAAAGTGGAGGTTGTCCTACAAGGCTTTGAGGGAGAGAGGGCTTCTTAAGTGATGATGTCGAGCCCGGCGAGATAGCCCTCAAGCGTCTCTTCGACCGGCGGCATCACTGAATACCCCGTGCCTCAGCACCCACGATAATCGAATATAATGGCGTCGAGGGTATGTGAACACGGGAAGAAAATATATATATATATATATATATTTTTTTTTTTTAGGGGTTCTCCATGAGAGAAAAAGCTCTTCATGGAGGTTATCAAAGAAAGGGAAGGGACCCATGAGGCGTTCCCTTTCTTAGACTGGAAGATAAAATCTATCCCCTAATTTGGAGCGTTTGGGGGTCTCTTTTCGCGTGGCCAGTCCAATCTGGCAACCGCACGAGTAACAACATCGAGCAATTCCTCCGTATATTTTTTTATCGCGGACGGAAGCTCAGAGGCGGGAAGAGAATTGCGATCCACCTCATGATCTGAAGAAGCGTCGGAGCAGCCGAGATCATGTGAAGGACCAGCTGGGTTTGGGGAGAGAGTGAGAGAAAGGGATCAACCCGTCTCTTGCTCCTCAGCCAAATCCATGCACGAGCCCCACGAACGATCTTTTACGTGAGTGCTGACTCCGGAAGCAAGCGAGGCGAGCACGACGCACTCTGCCTGTTAAAGCAAATCGCAGTGCTCGCACCCGCCCTGCTGCAACGCGAGCAGCGTGCTCTTACCCCCAAACAAACAGCAAAAACTGATGTGTGCCGTCTTCAGCTATAGAGCGAGAAGAGAGGAACACGCACCGTTTGCTTTCAGTCATTCTCTCTTTTTTTTATATATATATATAATATTTTCTAAACAGAAGAGAAAAATAGAACAACATTCACTGCACACTGCCTAACTGATTCTATCTCCTAACAGAGGAAAGAAAGTTTTGACAGGGTGTGTGAAACACACAGAAACAGAATCGCTCTGAAAAAAAGAGTTTCTGACGACACCTGGTGATGTATCCATTTATAGCCTGGCCTCAGGTGCATCTAATGATTACATCAACCGAGGCTATAAATTCCGGTCAATGTTCATTGACGTGTTCCACACATTATTTCAGCTCGGCTCACAGCGAAAGCTGTTCCCCCGTAGCGCTTAGCAGCGCAACATCAAAGTGAAGCCTTTTGTAAAGGGAACTCTTGCTTCAGAGGATCCTCCTCTGTCTACCCTGATCCCGGCTTCCAAGCTTACCATGCCAGAATCTGCTCCACGCCATGTCACAGCCATGCCTGAGTCTGCTCCACGCCATGTCACAGCCACACCTGAATCTGCTCCATGGCATGTCACAGACACGTCTGAGTCTGCTCCATGCATTGTCATTACCAAGCCACCCGAAGCCCATTGCCCCATGTTCCACATTTGCCACAGCCACTGAGCCAACAGCCACACCTGCCAGGTCCAACAAGACATATCCGAGGTCGTATCCGAGTCTCTGTCTATGCTCACTACCTCAGAGGATATCCCCAAATCTCAGTCTATGCCCTTGACCACAGAGGTCACTCCCGAGAGTCTGCTCATGTTCACGACCACTGAAATCATCCTGGACTCTTAGCCTTGAGACGGCCATGGCTTTGCCTTCCACGGTTTAACCTTTTGGGCCTGCCACGGCTCTGCCTTCCATGGCTCCACATTCCATGGCTCCACCCTCGAGCCTCCCATGACTCCGTCCTCCACGGCTCTGCCCCTTGAGCCTCCCACGGCTCTGCCTGCCACGGCTCCACCTCCTTGGCTTCACCTTTCGAGCCTCCCATGGCTCCGCCTTCTACGGCTTCGCCCCTCAAGCCTGCCACAGCCTCGCTCCTCAAGCCTCCCACAGCTCCACATTCCAAGTCTTCCTTGGCTCTAGTCTCTAGTCTGTAGCCCCCTCCCAGGCCTCCTGAACCTATCTCGACCCAGTGGTCGCTATCCAGGCCTCCTGATCCGGTTTCAGCCCTGTGGCTGTCAACCAGGCCCCCTGATTCAGTCTGTAACCTTAAATGTTCCTGTATCGTAGTCATAGTGTTCTTGCCATTGTTTTGTTCCGGGTTTCACTCCTCATTGTCGGTGTCTCACATCATCTCTATTAAAGAAGCTTGCTTATAGATCCTTGCCTTTCATCTAATTTCTGAAAAATCCTTACAGGTATATTTAAAAAATGATGCTTGGGTTTTCTTCTGTATCATTTAGCAGAATTCATTCCTTGTGAATTTCCATAACAAGATTGATAGAGTTGTTTTAGATATCTTTGTTTTTTTAGCTATTTGCACAGCACAATTCCACATCTTAGGTCAGTTCTGAATGCTAGGTCGTAGAGTACGTAGCAGACTACCATGATCTGGCATACTTTACATGGGCTGTACAACATCAACTCCACCTCTGTTATCCAGGCAACTGAATTGGCTCTTTACAATACTGAAAGTACACTGAACCACACCACAAATTTGGAAATATGCCAGATTAGACATGCTGGAGAGACTTCTTTAACCGTTGAACCATTTATCGCTGTTTTTTAGCTGCTGGACCACCACATTTTTAGACACTATGTCAACTTAAACAAATGTATGCTTTAAACAAATAGAGCCTACTTCAACAAATGTATTTGTTTGAAAAATAAATCATAAAGAGAGTGAGAGATTTCAGGTTTGGCTTAAAATAGTACAAGTAGGGTCATGGGCCAGTTTCAGGCTTCAACTTAATTCCCATGCAGACATCTAGCACAGATTACTGCGGATGTGCCAAAGACTCTGGTTTTTGATATTTCATGAATTTGCCCCTGTAACTTTAACTGCAAATAGAGCAGCCCATTTCCTACAGTCTCATTTTCCATTTCACATATGAATTTAAAAATGTAAAGTCTCATAATGATGCTTCACCCATGTGTGAGCTGAATGTGAAATGGCATCTCTTGTGAGCCAATTCGCAGCTGAATGAAAAGCAGCTTGGATCATGTATTGATTTCTGCCCCGCTCCTGTAATGAAGATGGTGAGAGCATTGACAAACCTGCTAATGATCTGACAGATATTCAGCAGCTGCTGCCACTCGCTGGCTTTTGTTTGGCTCCGTGGGAAGATGCAATGCCTGCACGGCAGCCATGAGAGCCAAAACCATTGAACAGATATGTTTCCTAATCTTTTCAGCAAGGGTGGCCCATTATGTGCAGCCTGTAATTAGCCACTGATAGATGAAGAGAGAGGTGCAATTTACATTCTAAATAAATATAATATAGTCACTGATAATCATGTGATCACATCCAGGCAGGACATTTTTTAGAGGGCTCTATGGAAGTGGTTCCCAACCTTTTTTGGGGTACTGTAACACCAAAATACTTTCACCTGCCTGAAGTACCCCCTTATGCATGTGTGACCGGTGTGATTCCTAGATTAGGTGTAAATTTGACTAAATTAGGTTTAATATCAATATTATTTGTCTGTCTGTCTGTCATTTACCTGTGAATAATGATAATGTATTACTATAATAATACTTGTGCATTTATCAGTCTTCAAGTGTCCAGACCAGTTATACAAAAACAAAGATACAATTTTATACACATTGTAGCAGCCTACTCTCAATATGACCCATATGTATAGACTTGTGTACGACACATGAGGACTCGCCAATCAATGAGAAACTTGACCCTGTCTTTCACTCATAAGCTTTGTCAGTCTCAGGACAGTGTGGCAACAGCAGTTATCAGGCTTTTCTCAAAGTTGAGGCTGTTCCTGTGCTTGCTCTTGATTATCGTCATAGATGAAAATGTCACTTCACATAAATACAGTATGTAGATCCAAATGGCAGCAGTTCATTCAGTGCATGTTTCCCCAAATCAGGATATTCCTTCTTCACATCACACCAGAACTATGACAGTGTTGTCTCTGAGTACCTCATCTTCAAGCCACAGTCTGAGGACACATCCAGCAGATTTTCCTGTGGTCTGGTAGGAATGTTGTTGTTTGTACTGTCAGGCATGAAAGGATTACGCACCCAGTCAAGTTTGGCAGACTTTTTTTTAAAGTCAGGGAAGTAGGAGTTGAACACACTGTTGAGTTTGGATAAATGTGTGCTTACTAGTTGCACAATAGGACAGGTGTCAAGCTGCTGGAAACAACTTATGTCCCCATCTTCATATTTCTTCTCCCAGAGTTTGATCTTCTTCATGAATCCACACAATTTGTCATACATGTTTAGAATGTGTGTGTGTCTTTACCTTGCAGAGTTAGATTCAGGCTGTTCAGGGGCCTGTACCATGATGGTAGTTGAACAAACTCGGGGTTACAGGATTGGTTTTGAGTCGACAAAACCAAACCGATGCAATCAGGCTTTATTGGTACCATGACGCAGCTCATCAACTTTCTCTGTCAACTCAGGCTTTGATCCTTAAGCTATGATTACTCCACACGCGTGTGCACATAAAAGAGTGACGTCGACACTGAACAACCAATCGCGTTCGATATGGATAGAGCAAGAGCTATATATTTTTCCACGCAGGAGCAAGAGATTATTATTCAGAAATATGAAGAATATAGGAGTGTTTTTCAAGCACGCAGTAACACTGTATCTGCTGCCAAAGCAAGAGAACAATCTTGGAGGAAGATTGCTGATTAGCGTTAATGCGTAGAGCTAAGTTAAACAATTAATGTAAATTTATGTAGGATAATCATATTAAAAATTTATTAAATGCTAAAATTAAAATGTGTATTCGTGCTGATATATACATGCATACATAAGTGTGTGTGTGTGTGTGTGTGTGTGTGTGTAGATGTATGTAAAGTGTGAATGTATAGGCTATTACATCCTAAGAAAGATTGATATTCATTGATTTTTAGATGCAACCCCAACTCCAAACGTTCTTGGCAGCAGATCAAAACAAAATATAAAAATATAATTCAAAGTGGTGAGTATTAACCAAAACCTTTTATTACTTTTGTGAACATTTAATCACAAACACTTGTTTGCAGCAAACAGAAAAAAGTGTGACATAAGGAAAACTGGGGGAGGGCCACCTCCTCCAGAATACACTGTGGCGGAGGAGTTGGCACTGAGTAACAACAAGGGGTGGCCGATTATGGATGGGATTGCAAGTGCTGTACAGTCTGACCCTGGTGCTGGCTCCTCTAAGCAAGTGACACTGGGTATGTGTGTGCAATGCATTACTAATGTTTTAAAAAAAAGTTAAATATGGCTGACTCTATGTTCTGCACAGTAGAGGGAAATACAGTGTCCCTGTTGAAGCCAGCACACATGCACACAGTTTCCTGCACAGAGGTCAGTACACCAGACAGAACACAATGAACATAACCTGCTTTATAACAATTTTGATTTAAATTGGCCTTCAATTTATAGGGTGAACCAAATGATGAAGACACTCTGTCTGTGTCTTCAGAGACAGTTGCTGAGGTGAATGCACTGGGCTTTTTATTATAGCACACATTTGAATGTCATAATTAAATGACTGGCTCTTACACATCTCTTTTATTGTAGGATTTTTCACAACCTGCCCCAGAAACTGAAGCCTCTACCTCAATGGGCTTCAGAAGGAATGTGAACAAGGTAATGCTTTAAACCCTTAATTACAGTCAGTCCTATGTTTGTAGAAAGTCATGCCACTTTTTGTGATTTGATCAACCTCCAGAAAACGTGTAATGATTGTTTGTGGTGGAATTGTTTCAGGTGGAAACAGACTCAGTCAGGGCCCTTTACAAAAGGAGTCTAGAACTACACTGTTCACTGAAGGAGCTGGACTGTGAGTTGAGGAGGCTCCAAATTAAAAAAATTAAATTGGAGAGCAAACAGCTGGAAAAAACAGATCTCAGTATGTGAACTTTTTTTTTTTTTTAACCAAGTTACCCTGTATGAACACTATGAATGTTTATTAATGTCATTTTTCTTTCTCTCTTTCCTCTCTAGCCACATGACCAATAAAACAGTTTGAGACCTATCAGCAGTGTCAGTGTGCTTTTATTAAGTAAAATATTGTGTTGTGATTGCATCTCTGACAGCTGCGCCAGCTGGGTGGTCAATTGTGATGGGGTCAATTTCATCAGGGAGAAGCTGGTTTTGTGGTGGTACTCGCTCCCTTCTGATAGTGGCTATATTGTGCAGAATGGCACATGCAGCCACTATCTGTGATGCCCGCTCTGGTGACACTCTTAAACGCCTAAGGCAGTTGAAACGTGCCTTTAGGATGCCAAAGGTCATCTCGATCTTGACCCTGGTTTTACTGAGGGCCACATCGAAGCGGTTTTGTGGCCCTGTCTGAGGGTCAGGATAGGGGTTAGCAAAAACCTCTGGCATGCATAACCTCGATCTCCTACCAACAGGCCATCAAAAAGCCCTGTCATAGAACAGAAAAGGGAAAAATTGTGTAAGCTTTTCAAATTAAAACTTTAAAGTGTACTGTACCAATTTTAACTTGCCTTCCTCAAAGCTGACACAAAATAGACTCACGGAAAATTTGTGAGTCATGCACTGAGCCAGGCCATTTGGCATCCAAACTTGTGATCATGCATTCATGATCACAAGTCATCTGCAGATGAAATGTACAGTAAATAATTGTCCTATCTGTTAGTTACTTATTTAAAGATTGATCTCAATGCAAATAAAAATAACTTCACATTTTTCAAATACCTGAACATTAAGGCTGTGAAAGGAATTTCTGGTCACATAATCTGCCTCATGTTCTCCTAGAGCTGTGGAGATTGCAACATGTGTGCAGTCTATTGCTCCTATGACTCTAGGGAATCCTATCATAGGAATTAAAAATATATATTTAAAATCATTCTTAACAGCTACTGTAGACTATTGCATTATATATTTCTAAGTATGAAATGTGCTTTCCCTGCGATGGACTGGCGACCTGTCCAGGGTGTCCCCCGCCTTTCGCCCAATGTTAGCTGGGATAGGCTCCAGCCCCCCACGACCCTGTACACAGGATAAGCGGTTGACGATGGATGGATGGATGGATGGATGGAAATGTGCTTTTTTACAGAAGAAAAAAAACGAACGTGAAAGGTTAAATTTGTTCATATGATGTCACCCAATCAAGATATCTTACCGGCAATTTTATAAAATCCCTCTTTTATGGACATGGTCGATAAATGTCCAGGGAACACAATGAAGCTATTTATGTACCCCTGCAGAGCGAGGACCACCTTGCGAATGGTCCGACAGACCGTGTTTTTCCCTAGATTCTCTGCATCACCGACCGCATACAAGTATGTACCACTTGCCAAAAAACACAACGCAATACATACCATTTGCGGTACAGTAAGGGCATGGCTTCGACGAGTCACATTTGTTATGTGCGGTTCAAGAAGTTCACAAAGATGAGACATTCCTTCCGCGGAAAAACTGTATCTTTCATACAAGTAAGTATCGGGAAAGTCAAATGGATTTTGTCTGTCCCTAAAAACTCTTTCTCTACGAAGTGCTCGTCTAACAATTTGCACGGAGATGTCCACAGGATTTGGGAGAAAATGTCCTTCTCCCATTGCAGCAGAGAACAGATGCTGGGAATTAGTTGCGTCACCTATATGTTTCTTTGCTCACAGCTGATTGGTCAAACTTCAGTCTGAGATCTTGAATCCAGAACATAACCTGCCCCGGAGCAGGTTAGCCGTGCAGCGTAAGATACCATGGCAAAGAACACCGATTAAAGCCGAGCTACTTTCATAGTACCTAAAACCCAGGGTTGGCGGAAGCTAAACTGGAACATAGCTGGCTAGCCACCTAAACCGGCTTCATGGTACAGGCCCCAGTTTGCTGAACACATCAGCAAGATAGGCAAGGCGGGCTACCCAGTCTGTGTCCTCGAACACAGCGACAAGGGGGTGTGAGTGCTCTGACAGAAAAGGACATCGTTGCACAGCTCAAAAAGCCTACGTAGTGTTTTCCCTCTTGATAGCCAACATATATCTGTGTGAAGCAGTAGCTGCTGGTGTTCAGTCCCAATGTCATGGCAGAGCCTTTCAAACAATCTGTGATTCAGAGGCCTGGACTCAATAAAGTTAATCACTTTCACTGCGTAATTCAAAACATCATGTAAATCAGGACTCATTCTCTTGCTGGCCAGTGCCTCCCTGTGAATGATACAGTGACTCCACTCAATGTCGGTGTTCACCTTTATTTGGGCAAGTAATCCTTTCACCCTCCCAGTCATTGATGCCCAGTCATTGATGCACCATCCGTGCACACATGAGTACAGGATTTCCAATACAGATTGTACTCTGAGAAAAAGCTGTCAATAACTTAAAACATGTCCTCACATGTAGTGCTCCCCGTTAGCGTCTTGCAGAACAGAATGGGCTCATTAATTTCTTGTGTATCGCACAAACCTAATGAACTGGGCTTCCCCACTGACATCGATCGATTCATCCAACTGCAGAACAAATGAAACGGAATGTTTTAACTTTTCCACCACATGATCAACAATATCAACCCCCATGTCATCGATCCTGCGGCACACCATGTTATTTGACAATGGTACAGTCTTCAGCTGATTTCTTATCAATCATTGTTTCTGCAAGAATAACAGCAGCAGGCGAACTTAGCTCCTCGGCTATAGTAAATGGATTTTTGGACTTAGCCACAAGTAGTGACACAGCATATGCGGCTTCCAAAGCTTTGGTTGATTCTGCAGTTGCTTTCTTTAATTTCTCTTGAATTCCGACAGCTTTCTATGGAAAAACGAATCTGTCTTACCCACACAGGAAAGATGCTTGGTAGATGCTTGGCGTTGTAAATGGGCTGGTTTCATGCTAATATTTGAGATCACATCGCCACAGGGGAAACACAGTGGCTGAGGTGGTGCCACAGGTGTGGATGAGAAACTGAAGAGGACATACTGTTCATGAAATCGAAGGCACTTTGACTTGTCAACTTTCTTTTCTCCATGTGATCACTTGACCTGCCAGGAATTGGCTAGGGTGAATTAAAAATACACACCAATACTAAAGTAAAAATTGTCCTATAAATACTAAATAAACTAGAGATTTCACACCAGTGATCTCAGTAAATGTTTTCCTGCCTATTGAGATTGAAATAACTTGAACATATTAATTGTTTTGGAAATATTTTTCCCAATATTCTTTTTATTTCTATATTTATTTTCTTTGCACATTTTTGAAAATCTTCCCCATGTAGCCCCTGGGGACTGCCCGCGTACCCCTAGGGTTGGGGAAGACTGCTGTATGGTTTGCTATGTTTAGTTAGTCTTCATAAAAATATTGTACCTTCATTATTTTCAAAGTTTTACAAAAAACTACTCTTATCAAATCACTTTGTCACTCAACCATATACACAAGTGCAACAGTGGGTGAAAGTCTTGGGTGCAGTTCCAAGCAACATAGCAGTATGACAGTGATGAGACATTGTAACGTTGGTGTCTAGGAGTGAAAGAGAGGAGATGCAGGATTAGAATCTTTAAATCCTTTAATTATAACGCTGGAGTAGAACAAACAATGGAGCTAACGTCACAAGATTACAAAACAAGGAAACACTTTAGTTATACTCTTCATTAACTCAAACTCAACACTTCAAGTACTGACAAATCACTGAACAAAACTAGAGGGTATTTATACACAGAAATCGAATGAGGGAATGGAAGACAGGTGAGGACAATGATGAGCAGATGGAAGTTATTAGGGCAGTGAATTCTGGGAAATGTAGTTCAGGGGGAAACTTCAAAATAAGAGTCCTTGAAGAACATGATGGAGACAGACTGTGACATATACCAATTTACAATAAACATCAGATTTACATAACCCAATTTACTAAACTAATATACACATAATTACTCACAATACAATATACCCAAACTTATATCCATATAAAGTGGCACAAAAAAGTATTGGGACACTAAAAGGTACACTAAGTAATGCTTTATTTTTCTCTGGTTGAAGTGGCAGTCATCTTAGACTTATACATACTGACACCTAGTATAGATTGTATATAAATTCACAATAAGACAAATGCTTATTAATTTTAAAAGCAAAAAAAATATATATATATATATATATATATATATATATATATATATTATATAGATATATAATATAAATACAGTGACTTTATTGCATCAGAGATGTCACTTTACTCACAGCTGATTAGTTCAGCATCTGTTTGCGATCTGTAAACCACAATAAAACTTGCTCCGGAGCAGGTTAGCCATGTGGTGTAAGACTGTAACGAAGGCAGGAGGAGGCAGACGAGGGGTGAGGATCCAAGTGCGGGTTTTATTGAAAACAAAGTGAAAACAAACAAGACTGGAACAAAGGAAACATCCATGATGGGAATACAAAACAAAACACCCAAAGGGAACACAGGCTGAAGAAAACATCCACGGTGGACAAAGGTAAACTAGACAAACTGGGTAAACATATTAAGACAGCTACATCCAAACATCCACATTCATCAACAATCGACAGGGGAATGGAGAAACAGCAGGGTTTAAATACACAGGAGACATGATGATGACAAACGACAATCAGGTGAGAACAATGACACAGGGCTGGAAGTGATGAGGGCCGGGAATCATGGGAAGTGTAGTTTGTGACGGTAACAAGAAACACGGGGCAGACAACAGGGGATCGTGACAAAGATGCTATGGCGATGAACACCGGTAAAAACTGACCCATCTTCTTGAGCCCGAAAAACCAGAGTTTGCTCAAACTAAACTCAAACTTACCTTGGTATCAGATACCTGAGTAACAGGCCTCTGATAAATGTCTTATTGACGTCCAAGAGGAAATGTCCTATAGATTGCTGACAGCAAACAACCTAAACACACACTTCAGATGTAAACACACACTTCATATAGACATCTGGGTAATGTATGTGTGTCATCGGTGTTGTTGATGATTGAAAATAAGTTATATGCAGTAGATAATGAGTAATTTGTTATGTTAACATTCTGCATTCATGGCGGTAATGCTAAGCCATCATATGCACCAGTTACCTTCTATTATTGTATTTTCTGATGAATTTTCTTACAATAATTCATAAAAGATCACGAGAATACTTGTGGTCCATACTCGTTTTCAAAGATGGGTGTATTAAAGGGGTGGTGGCATACAGGTTAGGGGGACAGGTGTCAATAGGCAGAATGCAGACAAAAGAATAATAATTTGACAGTGTTCACATATTTTATTTTATTTATTTTAAACATTTTGAGCAGTATCTATTGTTTTATCATTTAAAACCATTTTTATTTGAAAGTGTTTGTGCATTCTTTCTTTAAAAAATAAACTTTGTTTGATACTTTGCTATCTGATGCATACATACAAGTGTGGCTTAAGTTTCCAAATACTTTGGGGCAACTGTATCTAGTACCTTACAGCCTCATTCTTGATTTCAGCCCTTTTTTCTATTGTAACCAAGAACAAGGCCATAACCATGTCTTGAACATTGGGGGGGGACAAAATTATTTTGGGGGTGGGAAGTCACGGGTGTTGAGGTCACAAATATAATGGTTATCGTTGGTCCTTTACAATAGTAAAGGTGCTGAATGCAATAATTTATTGAATAAAGGCTTTAAATTATATAAAATGTAATTATATAAAATTGTATACTTTTTGGTTTTAACCCTCAGGGGTCTAAGGGTGTTTTTGGCCCTGGAGAAGTTTTGACGTGCCTTGACATTGTGCTTTTTTCAGTTGCTTAAAAACATATTAATGGCTAAAGTCTGATTACACTAAATTCAGCACAAACTGGGCTACAATAATATGTGAGCAACATGTATGTACATGTTTGTAATTTTGAGAAAATAACGTTTATGCATGGTTTTTGAAAAAACTAAAATTCTAAGTCATTGAAATAAGCCCGTATAACACATACTAAACATTTGTCCACAATATTTTTGAGAACTGGATCTTGTAGCCTGGAGTTTTTGATACACAATGATGTGAAAACCATCCTGATCACTCATTCATACAAAACAATATTTAGTGTTAGAAAGGTCAAATGCAAGGAGGCATGAATGATCATTGAATATTGACGACGAAAAAAAACACCTGAGGAGACAATAGACCCCTCCCCTGGGCCTATCAATGAGGAATGTGACAGAAAGAGAATGAATATGAGGAGACTTAATGATCAAAAAGTTTTAAGTTAAAATAAATAATCTGACTATACATTTTCTTTTTTATACATAAAGACAAAAAGAACAGTTTTCTATTTGTATATTTTGTCAAATGCAATTTGTGATCAAAGCTGAATTTTCAGCATCATTACTGCAGTCTTCAGTGTCACATGATACTTCAGAAATAATTACAATATGCTGATTTTCTAATATGGGCATATTTAAAGTGCATTTTACTCATTTACACCTGAACACATATTTGTAAGCACAAGCTTCATTGATGATAATGAGGCAGCATAACCACTAGTTAAAATATAATCTAAACATTCATATTATTTTATATAATATTACATATCATATTTATATCATACAGCATACAATTTAAATACATTCTTTAGCCGAAACAGCATTTAAATGTTACTAAAACTTATAGTAAAATATGTACATGTTTATATAAAATATCATGTCAACTAATATGTAAGTAAAACTAAATTGTATCCTCGGCTGGATCGAGTCTCTCTTCAAAATACAAATGTTCATCGGAGTCCCGCTCTTCTTCTGAGGAAAATGTTAACTCTACGTCACTATCCAGGAGTTTTCTCACTTGTGTATCGTGCTTAGAGGTCGACCGATATTGTTTTTTTTTTTTCACGCCGATGCCGATCTTTTGAAATCCGGGTTGGCCGATGGCCGATTGATTAATGCTGCCGATTTATTTTGGCCGATATTTGACCGATATGTGCTTGTTTTTAACCTCTTATTTGAACCTTTTATTTGAAAGATAAAATGTAACAAATAATTATTTAAGATAGACAAAATTTCTCAACAAAAACATTTATTGAACACTTGACCAATCTGCACTTGTAAATTAAAAATGTATAATGTAAAAACATATTGTATAAATAATGTTTAACAAATATATTAAATAAACAAAGCAGGTGTTACGAACTGCTCTGAGACATGAAGGTTGAGATCCAAATGCAGCTTTAATTAAGGGGCAATCCAGACACGTAATCCAATATTCAGAGCATCCAAGAGAAGCACAGGCATAACTAGGGATGGGTATCGTTAAGGTTTTAATGGTATTACTACTCTTACCGATACTGCTTATCGATACGGTACTTTAATGGTATTCTTAACAGTTCTTTTCGTATATATATATATATATATATATATATATATATATATATATATATATATATATATATATATATCTCTGACTGCGAATATCCCACCTTTATGACCGAGTGTAATAGGCTCCTGATGCACCATATTTTTTCCCAACTATTTCCATAACTACGTCCATTTAAAACATAAACTGTGTTTAAGTGAATCTGCAAGCCGGTCGTTTTGACATATTTTTGTGTATAGTTGATCGTTTAGACGCGCACATGAAACCCAAAGTAGCCTATACTTTGCTTGTCTCTTTGCGGTGTGTTTCGGAGCGCGCGCCGCCTTGGGAATGGTATCTCTTGCGCTCTTTTTATTATTAAGCGCGTCCCGCAATTTAGCAACAGTAGCTAGACTGCATTTTACAACAATCACCGATCGTGCTGATTCTGACGGTAAGTTTGAGTTTTAGGGAGAAATGTCAGTGCACCGCTGTGAAGGGAAGGAAGTTGTGCTAGACAGAATGCGGCTTATGTATAAATATTCTTTTTATAATCTTTGGAAGGCGAAATCTAGAATAAAATCAGACTAATATCACAGATCTAAACCAGGCTACGTTTGAATGTTTAGTTCTATCCTCTGTCGTCACTCATTAAGCAGGGCTCGTGTTGTGCTCGCTGTGGCACCGCTTGAGTGAGATCTCTCTCTCTCTGACTGCGAATAGCTAAATTGCATCACAGACAAATGGTTTCATATTATTATACATCGAAATGGCTGGCGAGATAAAATAACTTTCTCTTTATAGCAATAATAAATGTATTTTCTTAATTTCTCCAGTACCGACAGCAGAACCAATAACGTCCGAGCTTACCAAAGCCAGTCCTTCACTAGCCTATAGTGCGTTGGTTTTTTATGACTTATTTCTCTGCATTGAGTGACAACCCTCTCAAATATAAGACACACAAACAGAACAAATAAAAGTCTCAGATTCACTGTCTGTAATTGCAAAATTCTTGCTTGCTTATTGTGACATGATAGCAACCCTTCTGCTGTGATAATGCAACTTCAACTACGCTATCAATATCCAAAGTAGCCAATAATCAATATCACGTTTGTCGCGTTTTTTCTAGAAGTTGGCAATAACATATCAAAAGTTTTTAATTAAATATAAAGGAGTTATACAAATTTAATCCTTACTGTTTTCTCCAAGGAACTTAGCTCCTTCCTTAGGCACTGGATGAGGTCTGCTCACTCTGCTTGAAAATGACTCTAGGGGCAGCGTGCGTCGAACGTGTTCCACAACAACACTAGGCTGCCCACAGATGTGCCTGCCTAATAATCGGCTTGCTATACTTGGATATTGGCCGATGCCAATTATGTAAAAATCAGTCGACCTCTAATCGTGCTGTCTTTCAAACGTGCAGAAAAGTGAATGACTTTATTTTTAAGGCACTATCAGGGCGTTCACCATTTGCATTGATCGCTTCAGCACATTACCGTATGAATAGCGTGCTCTGCTGGTGGGTGTGATCAGATTAGGGATAATTAGCTGAGCCAGGAGAAAATGTACATCGCTTTGTTTCATACATATTACATTGCAGGAGAATATTTGTTTTAAAGAGCAACATGCAGGTTGGACACCCCTATATAGCATAGTGTATGTTGATGATAAAACAACTAGATTTTCTGAACTGGAGTAATATATATATTTAGCCATTAACGATATTTTGAGATAAATTGTGATAAAATAACTTCCGCGTCTATAAAGCACTAACCGGAAGTGACGATGGGCGAGGGAGTCTGGTCAAGTTCAAGCTCAGGTTCCAATGGATGCGAATGAAGAAACCGAGTTCTCCGGTGTGGACGAACATGCCTATGATGGCCCACAGGCCTATAATTATGAGCAAATTAAGAGTTAAAATAATTAAAAGTAAGACTTACTCTGCTAAGTCCTCGTTTTCGTTGCACAGAATGTCTGCTAACGTTAGCACTTTGTCCTCCAGTCCAGCCCGCGCCAAAATCCGGTGTACACTTTGACGGTGGACTTGATTCCATCGAGTGCACCGAGGGAACAGCATCAGTAATCAGCCTCACGTGGTCCTTACTCCGAAATCCCATCCGAGACTCCAACAAATCTCCAGGTCGATAATTCTCCGGAGTGAAATGTGCGCCACAAACGACCGAGTGTGTGGTAACAGACGCGGCAGTGAAGTCTGCTCTCTTCACCTGAACAAAACGCACTCAAGACCGAAAAGCCTTGTTTTTTCTAGAAGGAAAATGATGGACACGATGTCCTGACAGGCTGTGAATTCGTGCAACCAGCACAAACACAATAATTTACCATTATGGCTTCTCTAAAACTTTCTGTACTGCTCTAACTACATCAACACCCACAATGAGAGCTGGCCGCGAGCTCTTTTGTTTGCCTCGCCCTACGTCATATGACGTGTTGATAGCGGGAAAGGCGTATTCCAGAGCCTAGCACATTTTCATCAAAATCTCTACATCAAATGAGATTTCATTAGTAATTTCTACATATGTGTTTTTAAAAGACCTCTGCAGACAATATAAAGTATTAATTCAGTTATAAATTCAACCTGCATGTTGCTCTTTAAATTTGAATTGTTTTATTTAAAAGTAGATATTTTAAGCTTTCTTTAGACATATGTTTCATGTTTGTGTGATAAGTATTCGCAGAGTTTCAGTTCATTTTTGTGACGTGTTTCTGAAATATGCTCGTGAACACAGAGACGTCTGATAGCTCACCCTTTTTATTTTCTTTATTTTACAAAGGCACAAGGTTTTGTTGTTATTGTGTACACAAATAAAAGTAGACCCTTTATATTCTCTAATGATGTCTTACACTTATCTGGATGCCCCAAAATGACAGAGTATTTTATGTTGTTTCTGCTGTAATGACGAAAAAAAACGCGCCGGCGCGTCCATCGACCCCAGAAGGTTAAAAAATATGTTGATTTTTATTTACACAAGACTACCACTGTGTCTACTACACATTTGTGTGCTGTCTCTTTTTCAAGTTTTTCACCCTCGTTGTTTTTTTGTTTGTTTGTTTGTTTTTGTTTTTCAGTTGAGTCCTAACTAGTGCTGCACGATTAATCATATCGCAATCGCGATGTCAGCCTGTGCGATTATATGACGGCAAATGTTGCAATTTTATAAAATAAATAAGTGCATGTGTGGACGTGACAGCCCATTCTCTCTGAGAGCTGTTAGCCCATTTCCTACATCGCTAATGAAAAGATGACCAGTCTGTCTCAGTTTAGGGAGTGGCACATGTGGTCATGTGAGTTTCCGGTGTGCAGTGTGGAAATCAGGTTAAGATAGATGCCGAGCAGACAGACGCTGAACTGGTGGTCAGAAAAAATAACACAGAAACACAGACCGGGGAGTCGAGACCGGGAGTGATATAAAGTTCCGCCGGCTGATGCACACACTAACACGGAAATGCTCGTCTCTCACCCCCACTGTCTGCAGCTCGAGTGTCTGATAGAAACACAGATCACAGATTGGCAATATGTCTTTATTTAATCCTTAATTAAAGTTAATATATTATGGGAGTGCGCCATGTAAATAAACACAAACTCCAAAAATGTCATTCTCGGTGCGGTTAGAGCCGCTTCAACCAGTCACGCAAGAGACCCAATCTGAGTGGGAGTTGAGTCTGGGAGAGATTTAAAGTTCCACTGGCTGATACGTACTCTAACACGGAGACGATCGTCTGCAGCTTGCAACGTGTTGCATCGTTGATGAGATCATCATAAGATCAATCTTATGTGAAAAATAACATTAAAATTACAACAACAATAAAATGTGCGTGTATTATATATATATATATAGAGAGAGAGAGAGAGAGAGAGAGAGAGAGAGAAATAAATAATACACTCACATTTTATATTTATTTAATAAAAATGTAATTTAATAAAATATTTGCCATCATATAATCGCACAGGCTGACATCGTGATTGTGATATGATTAATCGTATATATATATATATATATATACATATATATATACATACACATACATACATATACATACATACATATATATACATATACATACATATACATATACATACATACATACACATACTAGGGCTGTCAATCGATTACAAGTTTTAATCAAATTAATGACATGGTGTCCCGATTAATTAATTGCGATTAATCGCATATACAAATATTTGCTGAGAAAGGCCCTCATAAAACAATAATTCAATATATAATGATTATACATATTTATATCTGTTACGAATGCAGACAGCAAAGGCAGACGAGGAGAGCGGGTCTAAGTGCAGCTTACTTTATTATTACAAATACAAAAACACAAAGGAAAACCCTCAATGGGGAAAATAAATACAACACCGAAAACACAGGCAGGGAACACACACACCGGGCTAACAACATTCAACGAAAGACAAGGACTGAACCAAAAACCAGGATATAAATATACAAGGACAGGATGATTACAAATGATAAACAGGTGTGAACAAAGACACAAAATGGCAGTGATGATGACAGGTGGATACTGGGAAGTGTAGTTCTTTAAACAATAGACTAGTGAGACAGTGGAGCTAAACAAGGGACAAAAGTGAACCTATGGAAAACAAAAGGGACAAAAATGGAAACCAAAGGGGCAATGGTAAAACAAGACAAGGTAACCCTAACAATATCAATATATAATTTTACATTTTTTTAAATATATATATATATTTTACAATTTTACATTCTTTAAATATATATATATATATATATATATATATATATATATATATATATATATATATATATATATATATATATAATAAAAAATATTCAGATAATTACAATGCATTACATTCTTGTGGCAGAAGAGTTAATCATTAATGCAATGGAATCATAGAATACAATGTATTGTTTACTACCATATTATTGATCATAATAAATGTATGCCAACTGTATTGGCATACAGTTCACAGCAATCCATTTCACAAGTTAATTTATCAATCAGTTGGAGATTTATTATGAGGGCTTGTTTAAGGACCTGTCAATTTACACCTGCGTCAGACATGCTTGTGTTGCGTCTCGGGTACATTTCGTCATAAACATAAAATGTTTAGATCACAGTGTCAAGTTAAATATAGTTTAATACTCAATCTTTAAACACATCTTGAGATCCCTTAGATTGCATTTGCGCTCCTTCGAGTGTTTTGAACGCAAGAATGTAACACATGTTTGTGTGTTTCTGCCTTCTGAAGTGTTTTCTTCACTGTATAAACTGTGCATTGCTCATACAGCTGAAATTTCACTTACTGCCCTCTGGAGTAAACAGGTAGTACTACAACCTTGCATTTCTCAGGAATCTTCCTTATTATGGTCCGGAGGCATGCGATTAATTGCGTAAATATTTTTAACACGTTATTATTTGTACAATTAATTTCACTGAATTTGGCAGCCCTAATATACACACACAACAACAACAACAACAGTTTTAGTGGTTTGATTGGGTGAACCACAAGAGTTAATACAAAGTACATGTTACATCCTGCTTAAATGTCCCTGTTTGTTTGGACAATCTTATTTTCGTGAAAATCTTTCTGTTCTTATTTATTGTTCTATTTTATTTAGGTGTAATATTGAGAAAATAACAGTAATGCAAAGATATTATTTAATATTTAAAACACTGTGCATTTATAGTTGTTGTTTTTGCTAGTTTGTATGTTTGAGTTTCACATTTCAGCATTATCAGTAATCTATTTGTGCATTTTTCTTGATAACCAATCAAGTTGGCTCATGATGCCATTTGTTTATTATATCGCAATCGCATATTGCAATATTAACCTCAAAAATCGCAATATGACATTTTCCCCAAATCGTGCAGCCCTAGTCCTAACACATTCTATTCTTCAAGAATCTTAGCGCTGCTCTTTTTCATACAAAAATAGTTTAAATATTGACCACTGCTATCAAGGTAGGTAGTTAAATTCCATAAAAGTAGTCCCTACAACACAAAGCTACTATATGGCCCCCAAAAAACATGGAATATAGTGCACATATGGACTACTTTTATGTTGTCTTTATATTACACTTTTATAAGTGCTTTATTGTATGTATTTGTCCTTTTTGAATCTTGACATCTTCTGCTCACTATAAACTGTTATGACATGGAATAGAGCTGCTTAGAATATTTATATTTCCAAGAAAATATAACAGCATATCTGTTTGTAATAATGTAGGGTGAGTAGATGACAGAATATTTAGGTGAACCACTCCTTTAATTAGTGGCTAATTTTTGTAACACAGACATGACAAGGAAATACCCAAAATCAAATTGTTGCAGTTCATGAACCCTGGTCTCTTAAAGTAAAAAAGAAATGAGAAAAGCTCAAATTGGTTATAAATTGTTTATAAATAATATTTGCATTAAAAGTGTATGACACTGTCCTTGCCAAAACCTAAAAACACAATGGAAGCCACAAGTCACAAGTTTTACCATTCTAGTTCTAATCTTAGGTTGAAAACGCTCCTACTTTGTGATTTATGGATACATTTGTAAGACAATATCAAGTGAATTTTCTAAAAGGCTACTTCAAGCCTTCGGTTAGCCAGATAACAAGTCCATCCAATTCACTTATAATGTGCACACATTCACTCTTTGTCTTATGCCTGATATGCTGAAACCTGATCCGTAGATGTTTTTACATTCACAGTTACGAATACGAATAACCTGAACTGCTAAGTGTGCTGATGAGTGGCACTGGAAAAAATAGATTTGCGCTTAGCTTCAGTGAGTCACACCTTTAACGAGCGGTGTTAGACCACTGAGTGTGACCATTACGCAATCCCTGCAACAACTTAATGACAATTAGACAGCAACAATGATATCAATTATTGTGGGGGACAATTTGGCCATATCTGATTATTGGGGATACATGTCCCCTCAATATATATTGTGGTTATGGCCCTCACCAAGAATGTGCTGCTATGCAATAAAGTATTTGGCTTTGTAATGCATACAGGGCTACTAGACAATCTCTACAGTGTCAAGGGCTTTTCTTTCACGTCATCTCCATTATAGGAATAGGTTTGATGCATAATTGAATTTTGTGAATTTGCTGGCGGGTGCCCTAGCCCCTGCCCCTGAGGTTAACAGTGTTTACTTTTCACTAGACACATACGATGAAAAATGACTGTTCAAATTGAAAGGTGATTTTTCTGTTCTCAGTCACGTAGAAGGGCTTACAGGGCATCTGCTGAGGAGGTGTCATTACTGATAACAGAATTATGAAAGTACGTTTTTATTTTCATTTAATTCACTTTTTTTTTCACTTTAAAAAGGCTCAAGGACTCAAGAGGTCATTTAGATGATGAAACTTTTGATAGAGTTGTCTTTTTTTTGTATTCTCTGAAAAAAAAAAAAAAATCTTCTTTTTAAGACAGATTTATAACCAGAAGAACATAACAATAGGGGAACTTTGGAGCCACGTCCAAGCAGATAACAAAATACCATATAAAATCATTTGGACACATCCCTCAATTTGTAAGAAACAAATCAAAATCTTTACAGTAATACATTGGATTAATTTTTTGCTATCTTTTGTCTTTTATGGAGCTTGAAAGTTTTGATCCCCATTGTACGGAAGAAAACAAAAACTCATGCATTCTTCAAAATATCTTTGTTTGTGTTCCCAGAAGGAAGAATGTCATACGCTTATAAAAACAAGAGGGTGAGTAAATGATGAGATGATGATCATTTTTGGGTAAACTATTCCTTTATTGTGGAAGAGTACTACTCTCAAAATCAGTTCTTGGCTGTGCAGCAGTATAATACAGCTATATTTCAGCACAGGCAGTGGAGTTAAGGAGCGCCTTGAAATGCATGTAATTAATTCAGATATATGCATAGATTACCATAACGCAAACATTTCATGTCTGTGCAAGCAAAACAAGTCACTGTTCTCACATGATTACAGGAGCTCAGCTGTCATTCTGGTAACAGTCATTTTTTGTATACTGTATGTGTGTGTGGGGATGTTTTTTGGTTACAAACTGGTAATTACAAGGGTATTATGCTATAAATGTGGTTTATGAGGACATTTCTAGAGTCCACATAATTCAAATCGCTTAAAAAAAAACATACTAAATAATTATTTTTATTATTATTATTATTATTATTATTTAAAATAGGTTTAGTGGTTAGGATTAGGGGACAAAATCAATAGTATGTACAGTATAAAAATCATTATGTCTATGAAGAGTCCTGTGTGTGTGTGTGTGTGTGTGTGTGTGTGTGTGTGTGTGTGTGTGTGTGTGTGTGTGTGTGTGTGTGTGTGTGTGTGTGTGTGTGTAAGCCTGGATTCAACAGCTAATATTTCTCCTTTGCTGCATGGGATCTGTGATGTCTATAGTATCAGTGGTTTCTGGACATCTCAGCAGAGAACTTTCTGATAAATAAATATACGGTCATCCATCGGATCATATGTAAACAGTGTCAGAAAGATTATTTGAAGGGTAAGTTAGAGAAGATACATTTTGGATGTTTAAATGCATTTTTGCATTAGAGATGCATTTCTGATGCAGGCACACGGTCCTGTTTGTAGACTGAAGCCACATCTGGCCTGTTTAAAGTCCAGGTTGCTCTTTGGTAACAGGAGGGGAGGCAGTAGGGTAAGTTTGCGGTGTTGTCTGTTGACTGTTCAGCTGAGTGAGGAAATATAGGGTTGCAGTGAACAATGTCAGGCTGACAGCCTGCAATTAGGTTTGGTTTATTTGTTCCTATTGGGAGTGCGAAAAGGTGGAAGCTTTCAAAAGATGAGAAGTTTCTGGGTCTGGTAAAAATAGTGGGTGGACTTTACGTTAGAGAAGTTAAGTTCCTAAGTGTCTGTGTGTGTGTGTTTGTGTGTCTAAAAGGGCCTTTCAAATAGACAAAAAGACAAATGAATGGATGGACAGATAGATAGACAAATAAATGTGTTTGGGTATGTGCGTGGGAGGCCCACATGGTACATATATTAATAGTCCAAAAGTATCCTTTGCAGGGTAAATGCAACCTATTTGGTAACAATAAGGTTTTATTTCTTAATGTCTCACCCTTATGTAATCCCAGATATGTAGGTCTTCTTATGCTGAACATAAATAGTTTTTTAATTTTTATCGCATTTATGAATCTAATTTTTTGATAATTTGTAAATATAATATTGTTCTTTGTTTGTTCATGTTTGATCACAATGCAATACTTATAATGTATATCACTTTTAATGTAAAAAATCTATGTAGAAATGGACCTTACATTAACAATGATTACTAAATGCTGCAAACATATTGTTAATTGTTAGTTCATGTTATATGCTATTTAACTAATGATAACATATACAACCTTATTGTAAAGTTACACTTAAAACCAGTCAACTGAAAAGGGTATATTATTGATGCTAAAATAAAATAATGCTATTAGGCTGATCAGAATATTAATATTGCATGTATTAATACATATGCAATGCGCATTGCATTATTACACATTTCATATTAAACAACAGACATAAACTAACACAGACATCACAAAGGGCCATGTATTAAGAATTTATGAATAATGGCAAATACACAGTTAGCCTTAAGCACAATTTAAAAGTGCATACATTCATTAAACCCTGTACAAAAT
Source organism: Xyrauchen texanus (assembly GCF_025860055.1). Classification (NCBI taxonomy): domain Eukaryota; kingdom Metazoa; phylum Chordata; class Actinopteri; order Cypriniformes; family Catostomidae; genus Xyrauchen; species Xyrauchen texanus. The sequence goes on along the minus strand of NC_068294.1, from coordinate 9,020,754 downwards.
CCTTAAAAATAGCTCTTTAAACTTGTATTTAATTTCATATTACTCTAATTGTATTTTCTAGTTTTAATATTTGGGAAGAATTTGAGGCAAACATTCTCATACACCGTCAACTTTAGTTACTTTTTACTCTGTAGTGTATCGTGCTGTGAGAGGCTGTTTTTATGTAACTGCACAGAAGTGCGGATGTGACTAAAAGCTTTTGGGTGTCCCTCAGCAGATCCAACTAGTGATTTCTTATCAGACACTGTCAACTTCAGTTACATCCCAGAAACACTAACAGGAATCAACAATAAAGCAAAACATATGAGTGATAAAGTTAAATCAAATCAAATACTATTTTCAAAAGCTCTGTAATATGACAGTGCCGAAGAGAGAGAGAATGAACAATGAAGGCCATTTATCACCAAAAATGCAACAAGAGGGAACAGAAAATCCAGATGAAATTAATTTTCATCTCTGGTTTCAGATTCTCATCTGGGATTATTGGTGAAATGAAGGGAGATATTAGAAGATTATTGGCCTACATTGTGAGATTCTACCTTTATTGCTGCAGGCAAGGTGTAGCATGAAAACTCAGCATGAACAAATGGAAAATGGACATGCTGCTTGCAAAAATTTGTGTACCCTGAAATAAACCCCACTTTTTTCCCTTTAGCACTGCTGACAACTTGTTAAGACAACAGGAAGTTGTCGTGTTTACATATTAAATGGTGAGTGCAATTCAGAGGTTGCATATTCTCTCTAAAATGTTATTTTGACTCCACTGACGGTTAGGTATAGGGTTGGGGTTTTGGTTAGGGATTAGAGTTAATAAAATATGCATTCCTGTTGACTGTATTACTTCATTTACAACTAAAAACTCACTTTTGGCGACTCTCTCTTTACATTTCACCTCAACAACACTTTCGGCTTTGGCCACTGGGTGAAGTGATTCAGATTTCGGTAAGCACAGACCGATTTTAGCTGTAAAATTTTCAACCTACTTTTGCCGAATTCACATTGTGATCAGTCTGAAAAACTTAATTTGTGCACTCACCAGAAAATGTGAGTGGTGATGCTAGCATTTTTTAGGCTCACAAGATTCTAGGTTGTTGTGGGTGGTTTCCAGGGTGTTGCGGGTGGTTTCCAGGGTGTTGCTATGCATTTACTAAGTTGTCCTGAGCGTTTTTATGTCAGGTTGTTATGCGATTGAGGGTGTTCTTGGTGGTTCATAGGTGGTTGCTTACTGGGCCATGTCAAAAAGGACCACTCAAGGTCTTCATGATATTCTGGTCCCTAAAAATTATTCGGGTCCCTGCCGCAATGGAAGTGTATGATCATTTGTATCAATTTTATTGTGCTCCGACCATTCAAGTCCATATCACAAATGGTGCCTGACAAGTTGTGTGCCAAAATGTAATATTCAGAGTTTGGGTTTGTTCAAACCACTAACCCATATGAGCAATGAAAATAGTTATGATTGTCTTAGCAAAGACCAATAATTATGCTTTCACGTGAAATTTCACACACAAAAAGGCTTGTACCATGTGCATACTCAGAATACTTAATAATTCATTCATAGTCATAATTCAGTAATATTCCCTTCTCAATCATTATAAACAATTGCTGTTTTAACACTTAATTATGTGTCAACTACTACTAGAAAGTCATTTATTCTTTATGTTATTATAATGTCAGAAAAATTACATGACTCTTTATACACTTAAAAGTTCATAATGATTTCCTGGCTATTAAAGGTCAGCTGGTGGGAATTAGTGATCATATGTTGGCCTTTATTCAACCCCACAGGACATCTCACAGCAGAGGAATCACCTGTGGAGACGTGTCTAAATACATCTGCTTACTAATTACCAATGGTCATTTCACTCATTATTGGTAGAATAAATCCACAAAAGAAGAATACAATATGGCAGTGGTGCCAAAGAGTAAATAAAAAACAAAATGTGATTAGTTTTATTTACTGTAGACCAGGGGTACTCAACTTAAGCCAGGGGGCCGGAAAGCAGGATCCCTTAAGCCTCGAGGGCTGCACTCCTTTTTTTTAATTTATTAAAACATATTTAATATTTTTTTATATTAATAAGGTGAGCAGACTACTCTATGCTCTGTAATTAATACATAATTAACACAAGTAAAATAAAACATTACATATAGGTATTTTGCTAAATTATTGTAAATCTGTGTTTCATTAAAAAAGTACAAATAAAAACTGTGATATACTATTTTAATGATCATATATGGGCAAATATGTTTTTTGTTTATTCCACACTTTTACATTATGCTGCAATATGTGCAGGGGTGTAAAGTAACAAATTACAAATACTCACATTACTGTAATTAAGTAGTTTTACCCAGGAATTGTTGTTTTAACATTCCATACTTTTACTTTTACTACAGTATATTTTAAGTGCTGTAATTGAAATTTTACTGTGCTATTTTCCCACCATCTGTGTTCGCTGCTTCCCTGTCCTGATTTTATTTTTTATCTATCAATGTGATTGTCTTGAGAGTCTCATGACTCCCGTCAAATCAAATCACACCTAAAAAACTTAAGATGCAGATCTGGCACCAACTTTTGTGGATGTGGAGTATGCCTCAAACAGCAGTTCAACACTTGAGCATCACAGCAGCACCTGAAAGGGCTTATTGCAGTGAAAAAGGCCAATTGTATGATTGTGTCACTTGAGTTTAATTTGCTCAAGCCAGATATCAGCATTAATCCTGTCTCTAATTTGAAGAAACATATCGAGGTAAATTTCATATTTCTGCTTACTAGATTCTTTGTGTCTATAACATAGCCTGTAATGTAACTATCTAATCTCAGATTATTGGGCTGCTGTGAGAGATTAATGCAATGTTATCAACAGGGCTGGGCAATAAAATTATTTAGATGTTTATTGGAAAAAAGAGAGATGTCCTCGATCAAACTTTTGAGTAGTTTTCTATATTTAGCCTATATTCTACATCTAGAACAGGGGTGTTCATTACATCAAACGTGATAGCAAGATCACCACTGGTTGGTTGATCTAGATTAAATATAAAAGATTTACTTTTATGTCCTGACATCTGTAGCTACGTGTTGTTTGATTGACAAGCGGCTAATGTTTGATTGCTAATGCAGTTACATGCCTAATGGTCAAATACACTTTATAATTCCTCCAATGCCCGTCTTGATGAGGATTTAATGTAAATGCAGACGTTTATGTCTAAAGTGAATTTGAACAGTGTGACAAAAAGCGTATCAGCATCGAAATTGGACTTGAAGTGTGCATGTAACCGAATTGAGCATGTCATATAAGGTCTATTAATCAAACAACAATAACAAGGAAATGAGCAAACCGCTCACTACTTTTGGTTGAATAACTTGAGTAGTTTTAAAAGTATTAATGTAATAGAATAAAACATTGACATTTTTAATATAATATTTTTTGAAAATATTGATCGTTTTTTAATAATACTGACCCCTGATGTAGAGAGTGTGTTAATTGTATAATAAAATACCAGGAAAGTAGAGTGATAAAATAATTTATAATTATGCTTAGCCTTTATAAAGATAGAAAAGTATCAACATTTGTGGAGCAATGTTTCAGGCAATGTTTCCCCCCCAACAAAAGTATCTGTCTTCTACATGTATTTTATACTTATAAGCTGCACATTCACACAGTGTAATGAGAACCTGTAACAAAGGATGTATTTTGTACCTTTTTGTAACTTTTTTTGTTACCTAAAATTTAATTGTAAGGAAAAAGGAAATGTAAAGAGGCTATTAGGCAAGGGTAAGAAATCAGCGAACAAAGGTTTAATATATATCTTATATATATTATATATATATTATTTATTATTAGTCATTAATTACTTTCTTATTTCTGATCCCTAAAATAAAGAATTGGATTCTTTTTATTTTACTGGAATCAATTTTATATATATATATATATATAAAATTAAAAAAAATGGTTAAAAATATCCAAACTGACTTCATGTTGACACCCTCATGTAAGCAAACCATCAATCCCTCACTGAGCAATGACTAACAATAGGTCTTTATTTCCATCCTGTTAGGTATATTGTGTGTCTAATAACATAGGTTATTATTTATTCATGTATTTGCCTTCGTGTATATAACCGGTATACCTTTTTATAGAAATACCACAATTAATTACAACAGAGACATATACATGTTTTAAAAGATTCAGAGTTGAAAGGGTTCTGCATATCAGGAATGACCAAATTAACTATTAAGATTAGACAGGACAATCAAACTAAAATAATCAAATATCATGAATAATATATTATGTAATAAAACACAGGCATTTCAGATATGTAAACAAAACAGTATATTTATCACCCATAAAATCTCTCTTCTACTCCTGCTAAGATCTTACCCGCCTGGGAATCACTCCTTTATCATTCTTTCCACCACTCTCATCTCCTCCTTAGATCTGTCTATAAACTCTCTCCACCTGCAGAATTCATCGCCTTCTGTTTCCTGTGCCTCTTTAGTACGCAATTACCTACAGTAGACTTTCCAAAAACACACAAGCAATTACCCCCAAGCTCAGCGCCACGTTGGCGGAATGTGTCATTATAACAAATTTGGTTTTAAAATCCCCAACCAACAGCTTTGTATTTATGCACCTCACACGGCAGTGATATTATATGACAAGTACAGCATTATAAAATTGGCTTATACTCAGAAGAGGAACACACAAACGTAATCAAAATACACACAATGGGGATATCGTACGTGTCTAAAACAGCTTGTTAAGCAAGGCTTTAACACTCGAGTCACACTTAAAATTTTATAAATGTCATATCAAACTAAGTGGCATCTCCAAACAAATGGTGCTAGACTGTTTCTAACAACTAACATTGCATTTACTGTTAACCGATTGGTGACTATTTTGAAGCTTCAAAATGCACATAAAGGCAGCATAAAAGTAATCCACACCAGTGTTTAAATTCATGTCATCAGAAGTGATATGATGGTGTGATTGAGAAACAGATACATTTTTAAGTCTATATTTTTTTTCCTATAAATTCTCCTCCCTGCCCAGTAGGTGGCGATATGCACAAAGTATATGAATCACAAAAAACAAAAGAAGAAGAATGTGAAAGTTAAAATGGAGATTGATACTGAAATATTGATCTTTTTCTCACCCAAATTTATCATATCACTTCTGAAGACATGGATTAAAACACTGGAGTAATATGGATTACTTTTATGCTGCCTTGAGCTTCAAAATGTTGGTACCCATTCACTTGCAATCATCTAAAAATCTTTGTTAGTGTTCTGCTGAAGAAAATAGTCATACACATCAAGGATGGGATTAGGGTGAGTAAATTATGATAAGGTTTTCATTTTTAGTTGAACTAACCCTTTAATCACAGACCTTATTGAACTCACAAATAGAAAACCGTAATTCTAAAAATCCATTAGCAATTAGTTACTGAAGCAATGTATCCTGAATTAGGCTTCTGGGTTGCCCTACAACTGGGCATCATGACAAAACAGCACCATACTGTATTAATACTCTGTTTTCTTTTGTCTCCCAGCAATGATTTATTAGGCGTACGATATCAGTGCTTTCTCTCATGATTTAATCTTTTATCTTTTGCTTTGCTTATTTGCTGTATTTTAAGAAAGATTGTGGACTGATATTCAGTATTTGTCTGCGTTCCAGTCCTTCCGTGGTCCAATTTCACTCTTCTGTAACACTGTGTACAGAGTGGTTTGATCCACTCTGCTTCAAAGAAACAGTCCATCAGCGCTGAATCATCGCCACCATCGCCTGATGAATTAACCCCTGTACTGGGGAGTGTAGTAAACCGTTTTAAAAACATCCGCCTGTTTTAAATAAGCGGTTGTCAATGGTCCTAGATTTTACAACATTGTGGTCAGCACAATTTCCTTATTATTTTTCCTTGCTGTCTGTGACCCTATCAGAACAGACCTACCATGTGAGAAAACAGCCACTTCAAAAGAAGAGAATAGGCACATTCTTATTGTGTGACGATATTTGTTATTGAACTGTAAAGCTTTGCCATTTGTAATGGCTGCGACTCGACTTCAAATTGTCTCTTTTGTTTTCTCCATCAGCAGGGTTCTGTTTTTCTCATAGTGACATTTTTTAAAAGAGTCTGGCACAGTCAGAAAATGTCATGCTGTAGTCTATCAATGTGGGCAGAAGTTGCTGTGTAGTGTTGATGCTGATCTGGGATCCGTTTTATCGTATCACTAACAGTTAACTGTTTTGGCTGGTGTGGCTGAAGCTGGTCCTAGATCAGTGAAGTGTCCACCAGACAGGGACTGATATGTTTGCTAAAGGGCAGGTCTCCTGGGATATCTGCCATCTCTCATCATGCTGACGTCCTGATGCTTGGTGAAAAACCACAGGAGAGGCAGAAAAATATCACTGCTTGGCAAAGATATTGTTTTTTGTGTGTTTTTGATTCAATATATAGAGGTTGTTTCACAACTCCATATTATAAAATGTGTATCCTGCTTCTACAACGAACACTTTTTTTTTCCCCTGCCCTACAATCTAATCTGTACTGTGCTTTCTATCAGATCTATTCAGCTTCAACTAATAATGTAGACAATGTAGACACAAAAATAGACAGAACAAACTGAAGTCTCTCCAACAACAAACAGATATACATATGTGGTCTCTAATATAAATACATATATGATTCTAAGTTAGTTAGTCTTAGTTCTAACCATCAAACTGCTACTTGCAGTAAAAGACATTGCAATAAAAGGAGGGAGGGAAAACCAAGGCTTAATTATCACAAAAATACTGCAATAAAATAAGTGTCTAATTATCTCCAAATGTGTCTAATGCATATATCATTATCAATGAATGATGACTATAAACCAACCAAAATAGACAATATAATAATAGTAAATAAAATCAAACAAAATAGAAATGTAAATGTCCAAAAGCAAACATTTGCTGCATGTTGTTTGATTGACAGGCGGCTAATGTTTGTGCGCTAATTCCTCCAATGCCCATCTTGATGAGGCATTAAAGGGGACCTATTATGCAAAATTCACTTTTACATGGTGTTTGTACATATATGTGAGTCAGCAGTGTGTGTACACAACCACCATATAATGTTAAAAGTCCCCCCACTCCTCTTTCTTATATTTCTATTAATCACATTTTTTTCTGCGCTGGAGCAGATACAGTGAGAAGAATAATGTCTCTGCTTCATAAACGTCATAAGTGTTTTATAAAATTGTACATAAAAATCTTCATGTACTCCCGGCATCACAGCCACTGAAGACGCAGTGGACAAGGTGGACTGGTAATCTGGCATACCGGCATTTTCTCAAAAGGAGGATAATGTGACCCCCCATGTGCTACTTAAAGAAATAATTCACACAAAAATGTACATTCTCTTATCATTTACTCACCCTCGTTCTATCTGTCTATGACTTTATTTCTTCAGAACACAAATTAAGATTTTTAGAAGAACATTTCTGCTCTGTAGGTCCATTCAGTGTAAATTATGGGGTGCCAAAATGTTGATGCTCCAAAAAGCATATAAAAGGAGCATAAAAGTAATACATACAACTCCAGTGGTTTAATCTATGATTTCAGAATTGATGTGACAGATATGGGTGAGAAACAGATCAATATTTAAGTCTTTAATTACATTTATTTGCTAGAAATTCTTCACCCTGCCCAGTAGGTGGCGATATGCATGAAGAATGTGAATCACCAAAACAAAAGAAGAAAGTGAAAGTTAAAGTGGAGATTGACTGAGCAGGGAAGAGAATTAAAAGTAAAAAAAGGAATTAAATATTGATCTGTTTCTCACCATATCTATCATATCGCTTCTGAAGTCATGGATTAAACCACAGGAGGCACATAGATTAGGCAAGGCAAGTTTATTTATATTGCACATTTCATACACAATGGTAATTCAAAGTGCTTTACATAGAAGAGATTAAAATAAGAATAAAAAAAAAAATAAGAATAATTGAAACAGTTTAGAATATAAAATAAAATAACAGTACAAACAGTCGGACACACAGTGGCACAGTGCTCATTCAGTAAATGCACAGCTAAACAGATGTGTTTTGAGTCTGGATTTGAATGTGACTACTGTAGGAGCACATCTGATCTCTTCTGGAAGCTGGTTCCAGCTGCGGCTGGCATAATAGCTAAAAGCAGACTCTCCTTGCTTAGAGTGAACCCTTGGTATTTCTAGCTGATGTGATCCTAATGATCTGAGTGATCTGTTGGGTTTATATTCAGTGAGCATATCTGCAATATATTGAGGTCCTAGCCCATTGAGTGATTTATATACCAGTAATAATACTTTAAAATCAATCCTAAATGTAACTGGGAGCCAGTGTAAAGACCTGAGGACTGGTGTGATATGTTCATATTTTCTGGTTCTGCTCAGAATCCTTGCAGCAGCGTTCTGTATGAGCTGCAACTGTCTTATGGTCTTTTTGGCAAGGCCAGTGGGAAGTCCATTACAATAATCCACCCTGCTGGTGATGAAAGCATGCACAAGTTTCTCTAGGTCTTGACTGGAAACAAAGCATCTAATTCTTGCAATATTTTTCAGATGATAGTATGCTGATTTAGTTATTGCTTTGACATGACTACTGAAACTAAGGTCTGACTCTAGAGACACACCAAGATTCCTGACTTGATTTTTAGTTGTTTGACCCCTAGCGTCAAGGTATGCATTCACCTTGAGAACTTCATCTTTGTTTCCAAACGCAATGACTTCAGTTTTTTCTTTGTTTAACTGAAGAAAGTTTTGGCACATCCAACTGTTTACTTCATCAATGCATTGGCACAGGGAGTCAGTGGGGCTGTAATCGTTAGGTGATAGGGCTAAGTAGATCTGTGTGTCATCTGCATAGCTGTGGTAAGCATGGATTAGACTACTTTTATGTTAATTTATGTGATTTGAGGAGCTTAAAATATTTTAGCACCAATTAACTTTCATTATTCAAAAAATCTTAATTTGTGTTCTGTTCTGTGTTGTGGCTCTACAATCAGCTTGTATACACTATTATCCAAGCTGATAGGTCCTTTCCTTTACAAAAAAAAATAGAGTTCTGGCAAACTAGCCCACATCGTTCCTTCTTCCCACGGGATTGGGGACGACCAGGCTGGCGATGAAGGCGATTTGGGGATGACGACGGGCTCGGTTTCGAACCACCCGAACCACCCGCCCCCCCGGCACGCTTGCTTGCTTCCGTCCGAGCTCGGGAAGAGTGCGGCTCGCCTCGCAGCCAGCTAGCATTCTCCCTTGAGCCCCCGGAATTGGATGATGACATCACCGCTGCATCGGAGAGCGTTACAGCGGCATCTGATGCTGATGACTCGCCTGGGCTGCCACCTTGGGGTCTACTCGCTCAGTCTGAGGCTGATGCGCAGATGTCCGCTATGCTTTCCCGGGCCGCCGTGAGCACAAGGCTGGACTAGAAACTTCCGACCTCCCCTCACGGCTACTCGATCGGTTCCTCGGGTCATCAACAAGCATCTCCAAGATTGACAGGAAAACGGGCCAATTAAATACCACGCCCGCTTGCTGAAAACGAAAGAGGCAAGAAAAGTCACATTTATGACATGGGACGTAACAGCGCCGCTCATAGCCATTCCTGGAAGTGCATGACGAGCTGACGCGGTTGTGGAGGGCACCTTTTACTGCACGGAACCAACCCCTCCGCTCATACGCTCCCACTACCCTAGATGGCGGGGCGGACAACGTGTACACGGAGGTCCCCCAGTTTTCGGCAGTGAAGAAGCAGATGGAGGCGATGACCCACATCAACTCAGGTCACAGCACTCACATCCCTGGCAACCGCAACACGACGGCGGAGGCACTGTCGCGACAGGTTTCGCCCAGCGGAGAGTGGAGTCTCCACCCCCCAGGTGGTCCAGCTGATTTGGGACCGATACGGCACAGATAGATCTCTTCAACTTCTACTGCCCGCTCTGGTACTCCCTGACAGAAGCTCCTCTCGGGACAGACGTGCTGGCACACAGCTGGCCCCGGGGGCTGCACAAGTATGCATTTTCCCCACTGAGCATCCTTGCACTGGTGCTGTGCAAGATCAGGGAGGACGAGGAACAGGTCACCTTGATGGCTCCTTACTGGCCCACCCGGAACTGGTTCTCGGATCTTACGCTCCTCTCAACAGCACCTCCCTGGAAAATTCCCCTGAGGAAGGACCTTCTTTCTTAGGGACAGGATACCCTCTGGTACCCACGCCCAGACCTCTGGAACCTCCACGTCTGGCCCCTGTACAGGACGCAGACGATCTAGTGGATCTACCACCTGCAGTCGTAGACACGATCAACCAAGCCAGAGCTCCCTCCACCAGGCAACTTTACGCCCTAAAGTGGCACTCGTTCACGATTTTATTTGTGTTCTTCCCGAGCCGAAGACCCACAGAGATGCACAGTTCAGCCAGTGCTTTCATTCCTGCAGGAGAGGCTGGACTGGAGGCTGTCCCCCTCCACCTTGAAGATGTATTTTGCTGCTATTGTGATGGGAAGTCCCTGGGTAAGCACGAATTGATTATCAGGTTCCTTAAAGGTGCCTGGAGAACCTCCCTGGCCAAGCCTGTTCCCCTCTTGGGATCTCTCGGTAGTCCTCATGGGCCTTCAGAAACCCCCCTTCAAGCTGCTTGATCCAGTTGAGCTCAAGGCCCTCTCCCTGAAGACGGCCCTCCTGATCGCGTTAGACTCCATCAAGAGGGTTGAGACCTACAAGCGTTCTCTGTCAGCGACACCTGCCTGGAGTTCGGTCCGGCACATTCTCACGTTATCCTGAGGCCATGACCGGGCGATGTGCCCAAGGTTCCTACGACCCCCTTCAGTGACCAGGTCTGCCCCAGGAGGAGGCAGACCCAGCCCTCTCATTGCTGTGTTCGGTACATGCTTGGCCTTCCAGACTCAGGCCGTGCCCGCCCCCTTGTGGGTTCGAGCATACTCAACGATAACTGTGGCATCCTCGTGGGCACTGGCCAACAGCACCTCCCTAGCAGACATCTGCAGAGCAGTGGGCTGGGCAACCCCCAATAACTTTGCAGATTTTACAATCTCAGGGTTGAGTCGGTATCGTCCCGCGTTTTGTCAGGTCTGAGCCGGTAGAACTCGGTAATGCGGCACAATGTAATGCGACCAGGTGTTCCTCTTGCACACAGCGCCCTTCACCAAGTTTATCCTGTGTGCCTTCTCTTCCAGGTTAACCGCTAAGCGTCGCTTCCAGAATGTTCTCCTCCCTAGCCTTCTGACCTGCGAATTCAGTGGAGCAATTCTCATCCAGACCCACTATGAGCCACAGGTGTTCTGTACTGGGGTAGGGCTCCACATGCTTACTTCCCTCCTAAGGCAAACTCCCTGTGATATATTTTCTGCGGTACGGTCCCCCTGTCGGCAGACATGCGTCTCCCTTGGGCAGTCCCACTGCCCCGGTCGCCGTGCTTGTAGAGTTCCCCCCTCATTAGGTGGGACCTACCACCGCGCCACTCCTACGTACGGTTTCACAACCCTCGTGGTGTATTTGCCACACGTGAACTCCCCCTAGCTTGGGTAGGATGTGGCCTCCGCAGGGTCTTTTCCCCCTGAAAGAATAGGACCGGGAAAGACCGCCTTCCCCGACACATTTCATAGCACTAAGATAGCCCCAGCCACTTCACACTCTAAAAAGGCCACGGCTGCCGGGCTTGCTCCCATGCTGGTCAACCCGGCACCGGCTGGTGAACCCGGCACCCCTGGTTCACCACTCAGGGGTGCCGGGAACCTAAGGTCTGTATATGACATCTCTTTTGGGGGCCTTGGGGAGGGCTACGTGCAGCCGACACAGTTGCCTCTAGCATGCAGCAGCCTGCTTGCACCCGTCTCGTCAGTTCACGTAACATGGACTAGTGCATGCCGCTTTTGAATTGGACCCCTTGTGTCACTTCATTCGACACAACATTGAGTGAGTGACAGAAGGGGAACGTCATGGTTCCTGTCGTAACCTCCGTTCCCTGAGGGAGGGAATGTTCGTTGTGTCCCTCCTGCCACAGCTCTAGACCTACCACTGTAAACGACCATGCCTTATTCTCGGCTCCTCAGTGCAAATCCTGACTGACAGACGTATACCCGCTTCTATTTATACCTGTATGTTTGGGGGCGGAGCATGCAAATTCTGTCTGCCAATTTCACATTGGCCTATTCTCAAGTTCAGAGGTACGCAAGGCTCCCAAGGAAGACCCCATGTGTCACTACATTCGACACAATGTCTCGTACCCTCCCTCAGGGAACGGAGGTTACGAAATTAACCATGACGTTTTCAATACACTGATCACCATTTTAAATCATAATGTATGAAACAAATACATTTAAATCAGTTTATGTGTAGGGTCTAAATTGCCCTTAATGGTGACATAGTGAGTTATTGTTGTGCATAAAATATTGTTCAAAACTATGCAAAGAATGCAAAAAATGCTAATAAAGCAGAAAAAGATTGTCACTTGGCATGTCACATCCCACACAATAGAGGTGGTATAGAGCAGGGGTGGGCAAAGTTTTTTGGTATGGGGCCACATCAGGCTTTAAGTAGCACATGGGGGGTCACATTGAATTTCTTTTGAGATACAATGTTGTGCATTGATTTAGTTATTGTATCGTTTAAGCCAAGAAACAGTTTTATGTATACACAATTTAATGAAGTGTATTTGTGACTGATGGGAATATTCTGCCTGAAGTATTGCTCTACAAAGGCAGATTCTTTCTGTCAGGCATTAGATAATCTTGATAAAGGCTGAGCATAATTATCAATTATTTTATCATCTCTACTTTCCTGGTAATGTTTTATTCAAATTAACACACTATCTACATCAGGGGTAAGTATTATTAAAGAACTTACATTTTCTCCTATGCTATACATATTATATATGATGATGATCTTCTTTCGCTCCATCCAAGTGACACATTCACATGCATGACCATGGCTATGGGCCCTGGAAATCATTCCCACCTTTCCCCCATACTCCCTATGTATATTCGCCTTCAATTTAAATCTAAAGGATTTTCTCACCTTTTTTATCATGTGCCAGGTGAAAATTCAAAGACGGATTGCTTAGAAAAGTAATAGCACTCCTCTCCACAGCACTCAATTTGAGGTACCTGTCATGTCTGTAGCACAAACATTAGAGGGCAAGTCACATGCCTTAATTTAATACTTAAACCCTTAACCCTACCTATGAGCAATAGTAAATGTGATGCTTGCCTTAACAAGCAACACCAATAAACACAAATGTGCAACACCTAGCTGCAAATACAGTGTTTTATATTTGACAAGTTTGATCTTCATTTCACAGTGGTGCAGTCATCTCTAAAGCCCCAGTGAAGTGAAAAGGAGAAGATTATATATTCAAATTGCCGTTTCTCATTTGATGTCTCATTGTCGTAAAATAATATGGGATGAAAATGAATCGATTTCTGTTGTGTATGTGATTGAGGGTGATGCCAAGAAGCCTTTCAGACTGGCATGTTGTTTGGATGAATTTATGCATTAAGAGATGTGTATGCATGCATTTGCTAATAATTGTCCTTGTGAAGAAATGTTTTCTCGCAAAGGAATACACCCAGCTCTGCACATCATCTTTAACTAGTGGTGACACATAATCCACAAATGGGTGGAGGCACAAACTGTGCCTGAAAATGGGATTCAAATTATGCAAAGACTTCTATAGGTGCAGGGTCATTTGGTATGCTGACATTTACTTAATGACATTATACAGCCATAATGAAAAATCGAGTAACTAACCAGGAACGTGACGGAAATATAAAAAGATGTCAAGGAGCAGAACTTCCAAACGTAGGATTCGCCCTAAAACTGTTTATTCATGCTGGGTTTTAAACACTTGTGCTCATCCAAAACCTCTCCTCCCACGCACCATATTTGCTATTGCTGCAAGCATGGGTTAGAATTCATGAGTCTCTACTTCAGCATATGCAGGGGATCAGTCCTGCTCATTTATGCCTTATTCTCAAATGGACAGTACACAGCGATGGAAAGATTTCTTCTTTGTGACTGCAAGCTGCCTGTTGTCTGCTCAGTAGAGATGAGCATAATTTTCCAAAGTATGCAACTCTTGCGGCCATACGAAATGGGATACCATTAGTATTCGTAGGTATTTGTAAACCATACAAAGCACTAATGTACTAACGTCAAAATTTTAGGTTAAAACTGATATGAATGTATGTGGAAAGTGTATATCTTGTTTTAATTCATTTTCACTAAAAGAGAACTTGAAGCTAAATCCTGTCCTTTCAACTGACATGGCTCCTGCTCTTCTTTGATGAGATATCTTCCAAATGTGAGTGCTGTACCAGCTCTGTGTGTGAGTGTGTGTGTCAATGAAAGCAACAGAGGCACATTGCTGAAGTCTGATACTGACATATTGATTTGTCTTGTGTGTTGAGTGTGTGTTGCATGTTGGATGAATACGTGTGTGTTTGTTTTCCATGGTGAGTGAGTATTTATCCCAGCAGAGTGCACAGATATTGACTGGGGAATCTCCGACAAACAGAACCCTCCTCTAAATTATTTTCCCTCCATCTGTTTTTCTCCACTGACTTCCAGTTACTATCGACCTACAAAATATATATATATGTTTTTTTTTTTTTTTATTTAGCACAAAGCTGAGCTCGTCTAAATGCCCTTGTAAGTATGTGTGTGTGTTATGCTCCTTCCATTTTTCTCCTTCCATATTATTGTGCCTTTTTCAGATGAAAGCAAAGTAATTAGCATGTTAATTGTATTCTAATTGAACAAGCCCATTTCATTTATTTTACAATGGGCTCTCTAATCAGTCAGTCCTTTTTTTCTTTTTCATTTAGAAACGGATGGGCAATGTGCAAAAACAGTCAACTTTATACACAGATTTAATGGTGAATTGAGCAGTGAAAGTCCAAAACTTTGCACTCAGAAAGCAAAACTAAGTAGGCTACAGACCCCATCTAGAAATGTTTTCACACCTAACTTTATGCAGAGAAATTAACCCTCCATAACTTTACACAAAATAACTGACTCTGCATAATTTCACACAAAAACAAACTGACCCTCCATAACTTTACGCCAGAGATTACATGACAGAGTCTGTTCTCACAGGAAACCTTTTAACAATGCCCAGAACATTAGTATCACCTCAAATGTGAGATGGATTTTACCTTTGTAGGCTTTTATAGTCATTTGTTATTACAGAAGAATAAAAGATTTATAAATATATAGTGGCAAGAAAAGTTATGCAACCCCTTTGGATTTGCCTGCATTAATGTATAAATGGTAACACTGTATAATGATGGCCCATCAATAATAGGTCATTGTTCAGGAATTAATGCAGTACAAATGAGTAGTACTACATTAACACTTTAGTTACTACTATTAACTAATATGGAAACACGATTAACTAATCAATAAATAATAGTGAACTGATGACTGTGGTAGTTAACTGTTAGGTAATCAATAATCACTGAATTTGATTTGCCTAATTGAGAACTATTAACTAAATATGGCTAATTTAAAATAACTACTAATTATTTACTACTCACAACATTAACATGTGTCAAATGTTTTTATTGTGAACAATATAATGAAATGTGCCTTTAGAGAAATATGTGCCTCACACTTGTTCTTTGCAGGAATTAATTTATGGATGTAACAGCTCTTTAAATCATGGTTACAGTGTCTGGTAGAGTATCATAGTCAGCTTGCCTTACAGAAATATAAGGATGTAGGTGTTGTGTACTCTTTGGGATATCTCTTCGGTTCATTACAAATTATTAACTTCTGCATGTTTGATATTGCTGAAGTTCTTTTTTTTTTTCATTTTGGTAACCCATAAGTAATGAGTCAAGTGTTATAACGTAAACATGAAGGAAATACTAATGAGCTGGACCATTATTCTAAAGTGAGGGTCATGGTTACGCATTATTAATTAATGAAATCTTTCTATTTCCTTCCTTGGGAGTTAAAGGTTATCCAGACCATTATTCTGTGAAAACACATTATAAACCATTAATAGTAACCGAGGATACTTGTCAGTTAGTAATGAATACTCAAGTGTTTGTTCCTACATTTTATTCATTTAATCAAACAGATGGATAACAAACATTCAAAGACATTAAAAAAAACAATTCTGACATTAAATTATGAATCATTGAATTAAGTGCATATTCTACAAACCTTTAACAGGACAATGCTTTTAATTGCTAGTGCTCATGGTTACTACATGTTTTAAAAGCTTTATCTCTTAACATAAAGTAAAATAATGAATCAAAATTAAAAAAATATGTGTCTAAAAGACAAGTATTTTGATCTCCACAAAACTTCAACAGACAATGGAGAGAAAACCGGTGTGCAGCTATGAAGCCGATTCCACCTGTGTACTTCTGCCCTAGAGAGTTCACTCAGTAAATATGTACAGTTTTTATAAAATCAATTTTACATTGATTTCTGAAGGCACATTTCATGATCTTGTTCACAAAAAAAACATAATCATTCACCTTCACAAGTTAATGTTTTTATCAGAAATTCATTAGTAATTATTTTACATTAGCCATAGTTAGTTAATAGTTAATAGAAAATCAAATTCAGTGATTATTGATTACCTAACAGTGAACTACCACAGTCATCAGTTTGCTATTACTTACTGATTAGTTAATCATGTTTCCATATTAGTTAATAGTAGTAACTAAAGTGTTAATGTAGTACTACTCATTTGTCCAGCATTAATTCCTGCATAGTTACCTATTAATGATGGGCCATTATAATAAAGTGTTACTGTATAAATTTGTCTTAAAAGTTTATCTTCACCTAAGTTACAATGACACATGCAACAAAACACAATCTATTTTAAGTAATAACACTCAAATTATTGTATTGTTCTTGTACATGTTAAATACATCATTCAAATATTCACAGTGTAGGTTGGGAAAAAATATAACCCTTAGGATAATGACATCAACAAAAGCTAATTAGAGTCAGGAGTTGGCAAACAGGGCATTCAATAAATGAAATGGGAGGTGTGGGTTATAGCTACTTTGACTTATCAAAAGCATTCAAACATTTTGAGTTCGATATTCACAGGAAGCATCTGCTGACGTGGACCATGCCTCACAGAAAAAAGAGATCTCAGAAGACCTACGATCAAGAATGGTTGCTTTGCATAAAGCTGGAAAGGGTTACAAAGTTATCTTGAAGAGTTTAGGTATTCATCTGTCCACAGTTAGACATACTGTCAATACATTTATTAGAGATAATTTAGTACCGTGTCTACTCTCCCTAGAAGTGGCCATCCAGCCAAAATTACTCAAAGGGCACACCACAGAATGCTCAATGAGAAAAAAGTAAAATAGAATGGCATCTAAAGGCTTGAAGGATCATTGGATCTGGTTAACATCTCTGTTCATGAGCCTACTATATGGAAAACATTAAGCAAGCATGTGTCCATGGCATGACACCACAAACAAAGCCACAGCTTTCCAACAAAAACATGGCTGCACACCTGAATTTTGCCAAAGACCACATTGGCACCCTTGACATTCTCCGGAATGACCTCAGAGAGCTGTTCACACCAGAAATCCTTAGAATATGGCTGTGCTGAAGCAGTTTTGTACGGAAGAATTGTCCAAAATTCCTTCTGAAAGTTGTGCAGGTCTAATCCGCAGCTACTGGAAACACTTGGTTGAGGTTATTGCTGCCAATGGAGGTTTGACCAGTTATTATATCCAGGGGTTCACTTACTTTTTCCACAGCACTGTGAATTTTTAATGGGATGCGTTCAATAAAAGACATGAAATATTATAATTGTTTGTGTGTTGTTAGCTTAAGCACATTGTTATTTGTCTAACATTTTATTTGTCGAATTTGAGATGATACAGTATTACTATTATTACTGTGAGGATTTGTTGTATAAAATAGTTATATTCCTGTCATATTTACTTTGCATTCACCTGGAGCTTATACACCAATCAGACACAACAATAAAACCACCTGCCTAATATCATGTAGGTCCCCCTCGTGCCACCAAACAGCTCTGACCCATTGAGCTATGGACTTCACAAGACTTCTGAAGGTGTGGTATCTGGCACCAATATATTAGCAGCAGATCCTTTAAGTCTTGTAAGTTGTGAGGTGGGGCCTCCATGGATCGGACTTGTTGGTCCAGCACATCCCATAGATACTCAATCAGATTGAGAGATCTGGGGAATTTGGAGGCCAAGTCAACACATTGAACTCTTTGTCATGTTCCTCAGACCATTCCTGAACAATTTTTGCTGTGTGACAGGGTGCATTTTACATGGGAGTACACAGGGTGTAAGTGGTCTGCAACAATCTTTAGGTTTGTGGTATGTGTCAAAGTAAAATCCACATGAATGCCAGGACACAAGCAGAACATTGCCTAGTGCATCACACTGCCTCCTCCAGCTTGCCTTCTTCACATGGTGCATTCTGCCATTACATTACTGGGTTTCATTTTAATTCATGTGTAATTTAGTGAGAGATTATTGAAAAAGGACTTTTACGAGAGCAGGGCACTCTGAGCCACTGTCACAGACTGTCACTTAATCACTGCTGCAGCATCAAACTCTTCAAAGTGAAACACTGTCTTCACTCCGCACAGTGAGAAAAAGAATAGTTTTGTCATGCAATGCCTTCATTTCACACCAAGACAAGAGGATATTTCAATATTAAAATTGCAGCTCCAACTTAATGCAGCACATCGAGGTAAGTTTTAGCTCTAATTCTAACATGGGCTTTTCTGTGTAATGTGATGGTAATTTTCAGGGTGACAATGTAACTGGGCTCTTATGATAATTTTTTAAGTGTACATTTTTAAATCAGTGCAGCAATATATCAGTGTGCTTTGTCCCATGTCCCGCATTTGCAGCTGCTTCGGGTGGATTATTATACAGTATAACAAATGTTGAAATGGTACGGTCTCTTTAAGAACAGTGGCTGTTTAGCAAATCTGTTTCGGTTGAGCTTTTTACCACAACCATGCTGTATGTTAATCTGACTGTAAATAACAGAATGTGTATTAAAAGCGACTTAAATTGATTGTGTGGATCTCAACTTTGAAAGAAAAAAGGAAATTGGCCTCGGGGCCCTTGCTAGTCATAATCCGCCCCTGCATGGTGCAACAGTCAAGGATTTTCGTCCAGCACGTTTACATAGGAAAACAATGAAAAACAGAGCAGACACAATCAAAAACGTGTTCGGTGTGAACAGACCCTAACTCATACATTCACACACAGTAAAAAAAGTTCATAAGGCCTATATATTTAGGGGTGTGAATATATAGACGTTTTTTGGGGTGTGAACTATCCTATTACATGGCCTGAAGGAGCCATGACCTGAAACACTGAACTTGTTGCACCGCCATACTCTATAAAGAGCCATTTAATCTCTGCTTTCATAATAAATAAAAGGTTTCTAATTTGCTCTCCACAACAATGCTGTCATACAGGTATCTAACCATCCCAACTGATATACAACTGATAGTGTTATCACCACATGCACTGCCAAACATGTGTGACTGCAGAACCCAGTACATAAAAAGCACTCTTTAGACTGCAGGGCAGAAAGTAAAGGCATTATATGGAAGTGACAGACTGATCAGCAGATGAACGGAGGGAGACAGGAGGTGAGGACGAGATGAAAGCGATGGACACTGTGGTGAAGAGACTCTTCACAGCATTTGCTTTCAGCATGCCACTTCTGATCAAAGCCTGCTACAGTGCACAAAACTATTCAACAAACACACCAGAACAGAGAGAGAGAGAATTTTTTACATTTTAAATCCACCTTTATTATAACAATATTCATAAATGGTTAATTTTATGAGAACCTTTTACATACTGTACGCGTGTTCCACGAGACTGCACGCCTCCGTACAATGCGCATAGACTGCTTTTATGTCATCTGTGAGCTCAGCCTCTTCCAGCTTCATCAGAAACAGCTGAAACCCATTCCACAGTACCATCCAAAGTACCTTGGCCTGACTAAAAAGCCTCACTTTTGCTCAGTTTACCTTTGCTGATAAGGCTTTCACATATAACTGAAGAACCTCAGCCTTAATATTCTGACCGTGACTAACAAAAATGGCAGAGGCCTCCTCTTTGGTGCCCTCCCAGCAGTTGGCACTCAAGGCGACCGCCTAGTTCGCCTCTCCCTAGAAACGGCCCTGAAGACAGAGCCCCCTTTTTAGGAGGTAAAGAAAAAACAGCCCAATGACAAGTATCAGGCAAACATCCATCTTTGTAACATTCACAAAATACCTCGTTAAGATCAATTCCGATGGAAAACCATCAATGCCAGGGACCGCCCTTAACTGAGCAGTGTAACTGCAGTGGTGAGTTCATCAAATGATAAGGGAGTATCCAGAGCAGTCTTTGAATCCAATTGAGGGAGATCTTGAAATAAATGTTTAGCACAGTCCAGATCACAATGTTTTGCAGTATACAGACAAAAATAGAAATTCAATGCATGCCGACGTATCTCTGTAATGTTCGTAGTAATCTTTCCATCATGCAAACGGAGATAAGCCATTTGTTTATGTTGTGCCACAGAATGCTCCAAATTAAAAAAGCAAGCACTGGGAGCGTCCATATCATTAATGGAGACGAAGCAAGTCCTCACCAAAGCTCCTTTCACCCTCATTTAACTAGGATCCCAAGTCTTTTTTTATTCTGTAAAATGTGAAACAATCCATGATCATGTCTATGAAGCAGTTCTTTCTCAATAAAATCTATAGATTTTTCAAGTGCTTTAATAGCATCACTTGTCCTGCTTGTGGAATTAGAAGAATAATGCTGACAAAACATCCGTATTAGTGTTTTTCCAATTTCCCACCACTGTCTTAGTTGTCAAAGTATATATTTTTTATTTACAGCATTCTAAGAAAACCAAATATTTTTTTTACAAAATGAGGTATCTTTCAAAAGTTTAACATAAAAATCCCAATATGAAGATCTCCTTGAAAATTGTGACAAGCTTACTGTAATAAAACCATGTGATCCGAAAATCCCACTGGAAAAATAGAGCACTCAACAACCCATTACTGAAACACTTAGACACATAAATTCTATCCAAATGGGCAGCACTCATTCTATTATCAGTGACTTTCACCCAGGTATATTGTCTAGCAGTTTGATGTTTAATCCTCCACATATTTAGGAGTTCACTCTCTTTCATTAGTTTAGACAGATAAACAGAAGACAGCATATGTGGCTCCTCATAGGATAGATCAACAGTAAAATCTGCAGTACAATTCCAGTCTACCCCAACAAAAACAATTGTTATATCATTCTTTCAATACATCACTTAAAATGCTGAAAAATCTGATCCGCTCATGCCCCACATTCGGTGCATAAAAATGTATCAAATAAAAAAGAAACCTGTTAATTTCAGCTTTAACTACAAGACTGCCTTTAACTGATTCTTCTGTACTTAGTATATTGACTCCAGTTTCTGGGGAAAAAAGAATAGCCACCCCTGCACTAAAATGTGTGCCATGACAAAGTGCATACTGCCCCTGGCACCACATTCCCCACTCTGCTTCATTTGCTGCATCACTCTGGGTCTCCTGGAGCAAAGCAACATAAAAACTATTATTTCTGAAATCATGGCTCATTTAAGTCTATCCCTCCCATCATTATTATTAATTGAACCCACCCTTTAATACATCTGTGTCTATATTTAAGAGGGAGAATACAGATTAAAATTATATCAGAAAAAAGGAGAGATCAAGTGATGCATAGCTAGTCAATTACAAAAGGACTTCCTTTTTTCACCTTTCTTACATTTTCTTCAATACCCTTCAACATTGCTGGTATTTGGCACTCCAAGATTAATATTACCAACCATCCAGCAGCACTCGTTGTGGGTATATTCTCATCAAATTCAACAACACAATTATTATTGCGCTCACAATGCTCTGTTGCAGCTGACTGTGTTTGCACTTCAAACACTGGCTCAGAGACCACGGTTTGTGTTGTATTGGTATCCAAAATGTTTGCTTCAGGTCCGCCTGCAATTTCTTCTCCAACAGAGTTTGCGGAGGCAACTGCAAAATCAACCTGCAGTTCTGAAACAGTGCTCTGCACTCCTTGCTCCCTATGTGGACAAGCAAGCCGCTTATGCCCTATATCAACATTCAAAACACGCAAGTTTCCAATAGTTGCATAAACCATATAAACATGTCTACTAAAAGACTGAAAATGTTTTAATGACTGATGTTTACAGCCCAAAGAAATCATACTATATGAACTTGCAAACTTACCAAATCTCACTAGTTCACGTTCCAACACCTCGTGAGCAATGAACTGTGGAACATTTGATATTGTAACTTTACAAGAAGGTGCATAAAACGGAGTAACTTGCACAAAAATTGAATTTATCACAAGGCCACTTTTGAACAATCTTTTACAACCGCTTTGTTCATGTGGGAAGCCGATGCAATACTCTCATAACCCACCTCCTTCTCCTATTACCATGAGAAACTCCTCCACCACAACACCCTCTTTAGGTATACACCTGAGAGAGATCGAGGCTTAAAATGGGTTCCCAAATACTCCATGTGTTCTCGAGTTGACTAGACAGTCGAAGTCTGTATCTAAAAGGTGATTTTCTCTTTTACCTGTAAGGCCATATTGGGTGTTCCAATTTCTCCCAATCATTTTAAAAGTGCTCCAGCTCAGTCTTAAGAGTCTCTAGTTATAATCATTGTTTGGGGACAGGACTTTTTTTTACAGTAAAATTCTGTTGTACCCTAGTTAAATCATGTGACATGGGAGATTACCCTATTCTAACCCAAGAAACATTAAAACTAATTTCTGCCATATTTTCTGTTGGCAGTTGGCAATCAAAACTTGTGATGCCCAATTTACAGATAAATCACTCTATTTATTTATTTATTTATTTTTTCAATTAAAGATGGCTGAGAAAATAAGCATGCTGGTCAAAGCCAAGCTCATTATTTAGATCTGTTAGTCCGACTTCGCAAAATTCGGACTGGTGCAATTTCAGTTCGAATAATGCGTTTCCATGGCATTTTAAAAAGAAACAATTTTAGGCTTGGGATCGGAAAGGCATCAATAATCAGAACATTTTCCAGATGATTAATCGATACAGTATATTGGCATGTTTTTCAGATGTAATTAGGGATGCTCTTTGCACAATAATCTTTGTCTCTTCAGACATTTTTCTTAAGAGAGTAATTAAGTATTTCTTATGAGAGTAATATAAGTATTAAGTATGGCAGGATAAATTAAAGGGGTGACATACCGGACGCATCTGGTGGATGACATCTACCAGATGATATCTTGTTCTAAACTTCGAAACATTTATTTTCTACGAAGGTACGCACACAACACCACCGCCGCTGGAGTCTGCTCAAAATCATGTCGCAAATGGTCACGAAACACTTGAGAGCCAATGGCTGTGTCTCGTTTGGAAGGCTGTGTCCTCCGGAGGTCGCATTTGTCAACCGCATACGTCATCGAGGCTGTCTCGTTTCAGAAAAGCTAGTAGGACACTCTGAATGCAGCCTTCGAATGTGGCCTTCTTTCACTGGAATTCGGAGGATGCATGAGGTGTATCCTTCGTGGGCACTCACGACCCACAATTCTTTGCTTCAACGGAAATGTCTAAACCAAATGACGCCAATTTGCTCATAAATATGATGTTCAAACTCAAGGAATGTTAATTCACAAGTTGAAGTACCTCATTATATGGGTGCAGAGTATATATATATATAATAAAGTTTAGACTAAAAGTACACCTGTAAAACTGTCCAATAGAATTAGCCTTCTAGAATAAGTCTTCTAATTCTCCACCCGGTTGTGGTACAGTTCAGAGGAAACATCAAATCCTGCCAATGTTCCACTAATTTTTCGGTCCAATGAGACTTTCTTGATAGTCATGCTAGTTGATGTTCTGTTGCTGGTACATCAGGACTCCTCCCACTGAAACTTCCCGTGCCCTGTTTCTTGCTCTCTCATTGACTGTAGTTCAATGCTGCAGTTGTATTCAGTCAAAACACGTTTACATTGCGTTCTTTGCTCACGGCAGCGAGCTCCGATTTGCCTATGATTTCGGGCTTTTCACGGCGATCTCCACAAAACTGTCAAATTCATGTAGTGTAAACTCGGCAATAGTGAATCAGGCGCTAAACAAGCACAGATTGCACGTGCAAATAAACGTCCCTTTAAGCAGCCACAATTAATTCTTAGTGAATCTGCCCCATAGTTTTCCATTCAATTCCACCCAAATCATTATCAAAGGACAAAGTTAATTTACTCTAGCCATCTTTGGATGATATATTGTGCATATGTGACTTTCATATTGCCTATACAATGCATTTTAAGTTAAAAGTATGTTGTTTTGTAGTTTGACAGCTTGAATGAATCCTATTCAAAGCTACATACTGAGAAATTGCATAATAATTTATAATCTTTCAAAACCATTGTAATTTTTGTGTGTATGGTGACTAGATCAATGACTGCCTCCTGCACAGCACTGAAATCGAACTTTTAAAGGGCATGTAAACATAATGAAAAAGAAACAAAAGGCTCTGGATGAAGTGGAATATTTAGCTAATAGTGTAGCTAATTACTTTTTCAAAAGGGTGGACTAATTATTGCTTAAAAACTTGAAACTCTTTAAATTATAAGTAGTTTATACAAAGTAGTTTACCCAACATTGGTTACTTACAACAGTCCAATTTAAGTTGTGGCTCAGACAGTAAGGCAGATTGGACTGAAGTCTGTGATTAAGCTTTCTTCCGACCCAAATTCTGCCCTGGAGTTTCAGAACTCGGTGTATCCAAGAAAATCAATCATACATGTTAAATTATGCAAATCTTCCCTCTAATAGAATTTCACAGATTCTAGAACATTCTTCAGGAAATGTGTCCAACTGCGGATGTAATTTCCTGCCAGGTTTGAATCTCAATAATTCTGACTGATGAAAATCTTATTTTCAGAGATCAGGGCAGGATCATTGGTCTGTGGTAAAACTGGGCCATTTTTAGAGTATCAATTTCTCTGTGAAATCTGTCTTTCGAAAGGCAAGCAACACCAAATATTCTTTGTTCTGCCCTTTATTCTGTTAAAATAAATAGCATTAAAGCTTCACTAACCTACAATAACATGAATAAAATTATTGATAGTAATATTTAGAAGATATTATATGGAAAATGTGATTGATCACAGTTAATAAACTGCTTATATAAAAAAATCTCACAAGTATCATGATTTGTTCATGTTTTAAAACATTCAAAACATGTATGACTATATCATCTATTATTCCATTGTGTATTTAACATTTTTGCTTTTTTAATGGATTATTTCATTTTGTTTGGTATTCTCCATGTAACACAATGTCATATCAAATGTCCCACTAACAAGGAGATGTCTTACTGGCAACCTATTTTCTGCACCACACTGCCGTTATGCCCAGGAAGCAGCACTGCATTTGAAAGATGTCCATGACCGCTGCTGACCTTTGCCATTCATTTAGACCCATTTTGTGTCTGCTGAGAAATGTTACTTTATGCAGTGAGCCCTGTTTATACAATAGCTGTCAATCAAATGGCTACACACAAAATTGAAACTGATGGAATGCGAGAGCCACAACAAGCCTGCAGAATCCCCTGATAAACACAACAGCATGATCATATACATTCAAATGTTATGCAAACATAATACCACTTTGGGCGATAAAGATCAAACAAAACAACCCCATAAGTATCTATAGATTACTGCTACTTTAAAATATTTTTTTCTGCAGTGTGCGTATGATAAACATCCTGGTTACTTTCGTTGATAAAAGGCTAATGGGAATTGGAGAGCGGTATTTGCATGCCCCTCCCCCGGACATGCGGGTATAAAGGAACATTCATACCATTCATTCAGGTTTTGTGCTGAGGAGCTGAGAATAAGGACCCGGCCATTTCAGCGGGTAGTTCAGCGTCGTGGCAGGAGGGGCACAAAATATCTTTCCCTCCATCAGGAAATGGAGGTTCCGAAAGTAACCAGGACATTCCCTATCTGTCACTGACTCGACGTTGTGTCGATCTAGTGACACTAGTGGTCCCCTACAATAACGGCACTCCCAAGGGGAAGACACCGCAGAGACAACACCCCGCCCAGAGAGAGGGGGGAATTAAGTGGTAATACGTCACATGGTCTTGCTGAGTCTAATCAGAAGTATGCCATGTGGAGAAGTAACATGGTAAGTCCTACCTGGTCCTACATGGTAAGTGGGGAGGAAGCTCTATGAGGATGGAGACTAGGGCAGAGGGGTCTCTGCCCAAGGAAGACACAGTTTGCCAACCGGGAATTTTTATTTCAGCGGAAAATACAATCGCAAGGGGTTGCCTATAGGGAACCAGCGCATGCGGAGCACCTGTCCCAGCATGGGGCGTAGTTATCACAAGTTTTGGGCTGGCAGTGAGTTTCTCCGCAAACTCATTTGTTGCAAGGCTAGGAGGAAATCAGCCAGGGAACACATTTGTGAACACTGCTGGGAATCAACAACGCATCTTCAGCTCAGGGAGGTGAAATGTGCTAGGTGCAAGCGGTATACCCGGCCGGTCTGTCCGGACTTACCCATTTACGGACGGACTTAGCCGGTCTCGTCCCCCAACACGGGACGAGACCGGTTCAACCCAAAGGTTGTACAATCTCGCAAAGGTGTTGGGTGTAGCCCAGCCTGCTGCTCTGCAAATGTCAGCTAGAGAGGTGCCAGGAGGCCGCCATGCTCCTGGTGGAATGGGCTCGTAGCCCAGCAGGGGCAGCAGGTGCTGGGCCTGGTAGGCAACAGCTATCATCAATGACCCAATGGGTGGTCCTCTGTTTGGAGACAGCGCTTCCTTTCGCTGTCCACCAAAGCAGACAAAGAGCTGCTCAGAGATCCTAAAGCTCTGCGTGCAATCCAAATATATGCACAAAGCATGCAGTGGACACAGCAATGCTAAGGCTGGGTCTGCCTCCTCCTCGGGCAGTGCTTGCAGGTTCACCACCTGGTCCCTGAAAGGGGTCGTGGGAACCTTGGGCACATAGCCCATTCGGGGTCTCAGGATTATGTGAGAGTAGCCCGGACCGATCTCCAGGCACGTTTCAGCTGACAGAGAACGCTTGCAGGTCCCCAACCCTCTTGATGGAGGTGAGCGCCATCAGGAGGGCAGTCTTCAAGGAGAGTGCCTTAAGCTCTACTGACTCTAGGGGCTTGAAGGGAGCCCCATGCAGGCTTTGCAGGACTACGGAGAGGTCCCATGAGGGAACGAGATGAGGTCTGGAGGGATTCAACCTCCTAGCACCTCTCAGGAACCTGATAATCAGGTCAGTGCTTTCCTCGTGGTTTGCAGCTATGGCCGCCACGTACACCTTCAAGGTGGAGGGGGACAGCCGTCCTTCTAACCTCTCCTGCAGAAAGGAAGCACTGAGCTGACTGCGCATCTCTGGGGGTCTTCGTTTGTCAGGAAGAACACCACTTAGCAAATAGACGCTACTTCAAGGCATAGCCTGAGTGATGGTGTCTACCACGGCAGGTGGTAGGCCAATGAGGTCTTCTGCATCCCGTCCAAGGGCCAGACATAGAGATCCCAGAGGTCTGGTCACGGTTGCCAGACGGTGCCCCGTCCCTGAGAAAAAAGGTCCTTCCTCTGGGGATTTGCCAGGGAGGAGATGGCGTGAGGGGCATGAGGTCCGAGAACCAAGTCTGTGTGGGCCAGTAGGGAGCCACTATTAGCTGAACCACCTGAAGGTGGATTCTCCACTCTCCTGTCGCATCCGCCGTGGTGTTGAGGTCACCCGGGATGTGAGTGGCTCGCAGCGATTTGAGGTGCTGCTGACTCCAGAGGAGGAGACGGCGGGCGAGTTGAGACATGTGAGGGGAGCGTAACCCGCCTTGGCAGTTCATATATGCGTCCTTCAGGTCTACCGCCGCAAACCAATCTTGATGCCGGACGCTCGTTAGAATGCATCTTAACGTCAACATCTTGAACGGGAGTCTGTGTAAGGCCCAGTTCTGAACTTGTAAGATTGGCCGCAACCCACCACCTTTTTTCGGTACAATAATCTAGTGGCTGTAGAACCCGCTCTGCATTTCGGGTCAGCCATCGTGACGGGTTGGAACGCGTCCAAGCTCCAGGCGAGGGGAACCAAGGGAACAATTTTGTTGGATGTACCAGCAGGTGTCAAGTCAAGATTAATGAGACCTTCATATAACAAAAAGAAAAAAAGTGTATATCTGTTCATTTTCAGCCCCTTGAACATAAAATTGCCAAAAGTTGTAGAAACAACCTTATATAAACCCAACTAGGACCACTAATTTTAATCGGTATTCTCAGTATCACACCATAAAGGATTTCTCTCCAAATGTTCAGTGATGCTAGAGAAATAAAATGTGATGTATAACTGAAGCTCAAACAGATGAGTTTCATTAAGTTACACTGGAGAGAAATTGGTTCCTCTTTCTGTTTCATCATTTCTTTCATTCTGTTTAATTGCATTGATTCCTTTGAGTAAAGAAAACTCAAAACTAATCAGCTGCAGTGTATTTAGCATCATCGCTCATGAAACATGCTTTCCTGAAAAAGATAAATCAAGAGTCACAGCAAAGCTCTTTGGTCCGGTCTCATACAGAGAGATGCCTTGATATTGATTTTTTTCCTGTGAGGCAGTGAGAAAATTAAAGTTTATCCCACTAAATTTATGGTGTGCTGCCATTGCGGTCTAAGAAATAAATGTTTCTGTTAATATGTATTTCTTCAAGTACATGCACTTTTACAGGCGTGATTTTACTGGCCCGATTCATCTTGTGTTGTGAAGCGTCACAGTGCAATGAGGCCTTGAAGGTTGAAAACTGTGAGGATTTGACAAAAACAATTCCAGTTCAAATACGTCCAAAAATAGTCTTTAGTAATCACTGTCTAACCTCAAAGAACACTTAGAAGAACACTTCAAAGAACAATGCATGAATTAATTTACATCAAGATCAAACCGTAAAGAGGAAATAAGTCTGTAGGTAAAAACCAGCTGAACTGCTGTCTTTTCTTTGGAAGGGGTCATCTCCGAATGTATTGCTTTCAGTGTGAGAAAGATCATTTGAAAGAGAATGGGTGCCCTTTTAATATCATCAACAAAATGTCCTGAAAATCCCTTTTGTCACTTTAATTTTGTTTGTCATCTTTCTGTATACTTATGGGAAATAGGCTCGTTTGAGCAAAGCAAAGAACAACACAGGTGATGGACCCGACATAAGTTTTTGGTAAGAGACATAAAAACACTTTGAAAGGACTCAAAAGGTAAAGGGATGAGACAGATACAGTATATTGGATTATAATTTTAGTGTAGCTTAGGTTTATATTAAAGATCCTATGAAATGGCTCCTGCAAACACAGAATTTTTCCCTAACATTAGTGTCACATTTAAATGTGTTTTTGTTCTTGTTTTTGTTCATGTCTTTTATTTTGAAAGTTTAGTTCCTGTTCCCGTTTCATGCCATGTGGTTTCCTGGTCATGTGATATCCTGTTCCCCTTCGGTCACTCACTCGACTTTGTGTTGATGTAGAGACACTAGGGGTCTCTCTTGAGAGCTTTGGTTACCTCTATCTTTGAGAAAAGGCCAATGAGCATATGCTCTTGAAGATACGGCACAAATCAGCGGCTTTTCTCTTCTGCACCCCAGTGCAGACTATGCCCCTGGGTGATTCGTTAGCCTATCTAATATAGTATATTTCTCTAAACGAGAACAACACTTGGATGTTGAACATCTTTTTAAAGAAGCAAGATGCCCTTCCATCCTTGTGTTATTCCTGGATGAGGTCGTTACCTCTCCGCTTCAGACGGCCACGGGTGCTGCCTCACGTGTCTGGGCAGAGAACACACTGAGGCAGTGTTTGTGGATGGTTCATGTTCTCACTGCGAGAACTTGACCATGGCAACATTATGGCTTTCCTTCTCCGGGGATAAGCCACTCTAGCCACCCCCCACATCGCACCTTATACCCACGGGTGTAGGGCTGGCATGGCTAGAGGTGTTTTCAGGAGTTCAACAGGTGAGGTTTCGCCGGGTAAATCCCCTCGGACCACCCGTTCCCCAGCTTGCCCCGTTCGGGTCCAAGATGAGACCGGCTCGCCTTACAGCCAGTCTGATGTCTCTTTCGGAGCCCCTGAGCTGGATGAGAGTTTCGCCCCCATGAACGTGGACCCTCCAACTTCACGTGCCAAAATGCACCATACTCATGCCTCAGGCCAGAAGGTGGTGATGAGTGTAGAGATCGTCGCTAAAGAACCTCCTCCTCAGTCGCCTACCTGCCCCTGGCCAGGTACGCAGAGCAAGGTAAGTGTTTCGAGCCTCTCCTCAGCACAACCACCTTGGGAAAAAGCAACGCTCCCTGATGTGATGTCGCCTGCTCCCCCCCGGACCCAGGCTGTGCCCCCTTGTGGGTTCAAGCACACTCAACAAGGAGTGTGGCATCCTCATGGGCACTTGCCAATGGCACCTCTCTAGCAGACATCTGCAGAGCGGCGGGCTGGGCAACACCCAATACCTTCGCGAGATTTTACAATCTCCAGGTTGAGCCAGTCTCGTCCCGTGTTTTGACAGATCCGAAAATGTCGAATTTGGTAATACGGGACAGCTGGCCAGGTGTATCGCTTGCACATAGCACCTTTCCCCTCCCCTGAGGTGAAGACGTGCGCTCTACTCCCCCAGTCAAGTCAACAAGTCATGGACCCTGGGTGTCCTTCCTCCCTAGCCCTCTGGCTCCGAATTCAGTGGAGGAAGTTCGCAGCCAGACCCACCACAGGCACGGACTTGCCTGTACTGGAACAGGTGCTCCACAGTTTCTGATTATTCAAATATCGCCTGTGATGTATTTTCCGCGGTACGGTCCCCCTGTCTGTGGACCTGCGTCTCCCTTGGGCGTCTGTCCCCTGGTCGCTGTGTTCATAGAGCTCCTCCCCATCGAAGCAGGACCAACCACCACGCCACTTCCATATGTGGCTGGTATGCCCATGTGACGTATTTGCCACATGTTAATCTTCACGCCTTCCCTGATGTGTTATAGCATTAGATGCCCCAGCCACATCTAACACTCTATGGAGAGTGCATCTCCTTTAAGACTTGACAGTACACGTCCACTGTTATGATTGGCTCTCTGCTCATGACTGACCTGCTCTCTTCTTGCAATCTCACTACTCACCGCTACTGAGTGGGCTACGGAAGTGATTAAAGGTAAATTAGGTGTTGATGTGTGGTTTTGGAAAAGGTCAGATACAAATGTCTACCACAACGTGACATCACAGTTTGGAGGAAATAGAGCACAAGTCGTATTGGCAGCTTGGTTTCAACAAATGCTCTTTTTGGGGAAGATTTGAGATCTGAAAGTTACAGTATGTTATTATAATACAATGACTTACTAAAAGTCAAAAACTCAAGGACAATTTGTTTCTTAATGTCAGGAACCCTTAATGTCCTGAGCTGAGGTACAGTGTTTTATGAGACACAAAATCAAGACTCACGTTTTGTTAAGGTAATTATGTACAGCAGCATTACAGAAAGGATATTGATCCCCAAAAAAATATTTTTAATGATTTTAATGATTATATAATATTATATATTAATTATAAATAATCATTATAATAAATATTGAATCTATCAATCGCTTGTTTGTTTATTAAGGTTGCAGCATGGTTGCAGAAAGGTTCTAGGAATTAATAGGGAGAAAAAAACTTTCCTAGAAAACCCCAAATTCTAGGAATTTTCTAGGACCCAAAACATGACATTCCCAGAACGCTCTGGGACCAAAAAATGTCTAGTCTGCCGCAAATTTGCCACAAATTCACCGCTTGTAATTTTCATATGCAAATGAGCTTTGCGGCAAACATATCATGATTTTCTGCTAGTCTTTAGAAAGCAAAAAGAAACTGTATCCTAATCACTTATTATTATTATTACTAAAAAATATTGGTGGAACCCAGTTTGAGAACCGCTGGACCTAGCCAACTAGTCGATTAGCTGTCCACTCTGTGCAACCTCTATTTTCTATACTGCATAACGTTTGGTTACGTATGTAACCTCCGTTCCCCGAGGGAGGGAACGACACGTTGTGTCGGAGAAGCGACACTAGGGGTCTCTCTTGAGCGCCGATATTCACCTCTGATCTATGAAAAAAGGCCAATGAGAGTTGGCAGCCAGTATTTGCATGTCCCGCCCCCGGACATACGGGTATTTAAGCGGCGCAAATACGGGAGTTCATTCAGGATTTTTCTGAGGAGCCGAAATGGTGCGGCCACAACAGTGGCTCGGTTCAGTGACATGGCGGAGGAAAGACACAACGTGTCGTTCCCTCCCTCGGGAACGGAGGTTACATACGTAACCAAGCGTTCCCCTTCTGTCGCTCTCTCCACGTTGTGTCGGAGAAGCGACACTAGGGACCCATTCCAATCTTGCCATGTGCTGAACCGTGTACGTGAACTGCCGATACAGAGGCGGGCAGGGATTCATCCAGTGCCACGCATCGTCTGTACCCGGCTGCACGTACCCTTCCCCAATGCCCAATACTGAACATCGGGATCCTTCTAGTTACCCTGGGAGGGAACAAGGCGATGTTTGCCAACATGGGAACGGGCCAGCCTGGCTGGGCCTCTTTTCTCTCTATGTTTCTCGCATAGAGCAATCACGGCCGGGGCCCTTACACGCATATAGGGAAGGGGTCTTACCCAGACCCTCGCGGAGACCACACCTGCCCTTTTTCTTGGGGAGGAAAAGTGGTGGACACGTCACACGGCCGTCTTAGGGCTCGTGTGGAAAGTATGGTGCGGTGGTAGATCCCAGCCTCGAGGGGAGTTGCTACAGCAGCGACGGGCAGCTGTAACTGCCTAAGGGAGACACAGGGGTCCGCTCGTAGGGGACAGAACCGTGGAAATACACACAGGGAGCGTCCGCACAGGAGGCCTTCTACTTTACCTGTGGAGCACCTATACCAGTACAGGGTAGCCATCAGGGTACCCGCGGTGGCTTGGGTCGGCGAGTTCCTCCGCTGAACCGCTGGACCCAGAGGGCTGGGGAGGAATCGACCAGGGGCCCGACTTCGGAGTGGAGCGCCCTGGGAAGAAGGCGCACTACTTTACCTTGACGTCAGGAAAAGGGCTGGGCACAAGCGATCCACCCGGCCGGTCGGTCTACGTGTTACCGAGTTCTCACGGGCTCGGACCTGAGAAAACACGAGGCGCTAACCGACTCAGCGGAGGTTGTAAAACCTCGCGAAGGTGTTGGGTGTTGCCCAACCCGCGGCTCTACAGATGTCTGCTAGGGAGGTGCCCTTGGCCAGTGCCCACGAGGACGCAACACCCCTTGTTGAGTGAGCTCGGACCCGTACGGGTA